>NW_027206401.1:35861830-36461830 GCF_024711535.1 Dipodomys merriami | reverse complement strand
TTGTATACTGGTTCTTATTGCTCAGTGTAGATGCCTAAGAGTGGCATGGCTGGGTCATAGGGGAGGTCTATATTTAACTATCAGAGCTATCTCCAGGCTGTTTTCCAAAGTGGTTGTATTAGTATACATTCCAACAAGCAATGAAGTAGGGTTCCTCTTTCTCTGCATCCCCTCTAACATTTGTCGTTGGCTGACTTTAGCATATGGGCCATTCTGACTGGGATAAGTTGGTATCTCAGTATTGTCTGTATTTGTACTTCCTTTACAACCAGGGATGGTGAACATTTACTCATGTGATTCTTTGTCATTTTTATCTCTTCTTCTGAGAAGTCTCTCTTTAGTTCCATTGCCCATTTTGTGACTGGTTTGTTAGATTTGTGGGGAGTTAATTTCTTGAGTTCCCTGTATATAATGGATATTAGACCCTTGTCTGATATTTTGCTGGTAAATATTTTTTTCCCCAATTAGTTGGCTGTCTTTCTAGTTTGCTTGCTATTTCTTTGTCTGTGCAGGAACTTTTTATTTTAAGGTAGTCCCATTTGTCCAGTCTCTCCAATTTGTTTTGACCCTGGGACTCTGTTCAGGAAGTTCCTGCCTGTGCCTATAAGTTCAAGTGTCTCTTCTACTCTGTTCTGCAATAGATTCAGAGTTTCAAGTTTGATGCTGTCTTTAATCCATTTTGAGTTGATGTTAGTGCATGGTGATAGTCTAGGGTCCACTTTCATTTTTCTGCATGTGGCCACCCAGTTTTCCCAGCAACAGTAGTTGAAGAGATTATGATTCTTCCACTGTATATCTTTAGCTCCTTTGTCAAACATCAACTGACTGTACATATGCCACTTTATTTCTGGGTCCTCTAATCTGTTCCATTGGTCTTCAGGTCTTCTTTTTGTACCAGTACCAAGCTGTCTTTTTATTATGGCTCTAATAGAGCTTGAAATTCGGTATCATGATCCCTTCTGCATTGTTTCTTTTGCCTAGAATTGCTTTGGCTATTCTAGGTCTTTTGTTGTTCCATATGAACTTTTGGACTGTTTCCTCTATTTCAGTAAAATACATCATTGGGATTTTAATGGGAAGTGCATTGAATGTGTATATCAATTTTGGCAGTATAGCCATTTTCACTATGTTAATTCTGCCTATCGAGGAATATGAGAGGTCTTTCCATTTCCTGGTGTCCTCTATGATTCCTTTTTTTAGGCTTTTATAGCTTTCATGAAATAGATCCTTTACATCTTTGGTAAGGTTAATTCCTAGATACTTTATTTTTTTTGAGGTTATTATGAATGGGGTTATTTCCTTGATTTCCCTTTCTGCTTGTACATTGTTGCTGTACAGAAAGTTGACTGATTTTTGAGGGTTAATTTCCTATCCTGCTACATTGCCAAAGTGGTTTATAAGCTCTAAGATTTTGGGGATGGAGCCTTTGAGATCGTTAAGTTATAAAATCATGTCATCTGCAAAAAGAGATAATTTAACTTCTTCCTCCCCTATGAGGATCCCTTTAATGTCTTTTTCCTGCCTTATTGCTCTGGCTAAGGATTCCAGAACTATATTGAATAGAAGTGGAGAGAGTGGGCATCCTTGCCTTGTTCCTGTTTTTAGGGAATTGGTTGTAGTTTTTCCCCATTAAATATGATATTGGCTGTTGGGCTGTCATATAAAGCTTGTATTGTTTTAAAGAATGTTCCTTCTACTCCACTTTTTCCAGAGCTTTTAACATGAATGAATGTTGTATTTTATCAAAAGCTTTTTCTGCATCAGTGGAGATAATCATGTGGTTCTTGACCTTGGATCTGTTGATATGATGGATTACATTTATTGATTTACGTATGTCAAACCATCCCTGCATTTCTGGGATGAAGCCTACTTGGTCATAATGTATGATTTTTTATATATTTCTGGATTCCGTTGGCTAGAATTTTATTGAGGAGCTCTGCATTGTGTTCATCAAAGAAATTGGTCTGTAATTCTCTTTTTTTTGTTGGGTCTTTGAGTGGCTTGGGGATGAGTTTAATATTGGCTTCATAGAATGAGTTTGGGATTACTCCCTCTGCTTCAATCTCTCTGAAGAGCTTGAGGAGTATAGGTATTGGTTCCTCTTTAAAGGTCTTATTGAATAAGTGAAACTATGGGAACTATGTTTCTTTGGGTTCATTTAATATGGTATATACATATCACATTTTCTTGATTCAGTCATCTAATGAGGGACATCTAGGTTGATTCCATATCTAAACTATGGTAAATAATGCTGTGATGAACATAATCATGCTGGTAGCTTTAGTGTGGCCTTGTTTGTGGTCATTTGGGTAAATTCTGGCTTTGTTTTATATGTATTTGTGATATACACCATGATTTGGGTTACAGAAGTTTTACATCATTGTTCTTTAAGCATATGGGGGTTATATTTTTATTAGTTTGAAAGCTGTTTCATTTACATATTTCTCTCTTATTTTTTATTTTTAATATATATTTTTATTGTAAAGATACTGTTAAGAGGGGTTACAGTTACATGAGTAAGGTAATGAATACATTTCCTATCAAGAATTGTTACCCCTCCTTTTTTGCCCTTATCATCCCTTCCTGCCCTACCTCCCCAACTCCTCCTTACCCCCCTCCCAATGTTGTAAAGTTCGTTTTCAACAGTGTCTTATACATCTCATTGTTACAATGAGTCAACTTGTATCCTTATTTCAGCTTTTTGTTATTTCACTTCCCCTCCCCAAATTAGAAAAATGTATATACAAGATGCAGAGTACTGGAATCAAATACAGTGAAAACAGGGGTTATACCATGGGGACAGAACATACATGAGAAAAGTATATCTATTTCAAAAGCTATTGAAAACCAGGTGCCTGAGCTTACACTTATAATCCTAGCTACTTGGGAAGCTGAAATTGTTTGGATCATGGTTCCAGGCAGGAAAGTTTGCCTGACACTATCTCAATGAAGAGCTGATGCAATGTCATATGCACATGTCTTATACTGAATACCTGGAAGTCTAACCTAAATGAATCACACCCAGTAGGGCAGGAAAATAGACCCTATCTCAAAATTCACTGAAACTAGATAAAAGAAGGTATAACTCAGTAGAGAGCCTGCTTAAATGGGAGTTTTAAGCATTTCAGTCCCAGTACCATGAAAATACACACACACACACACACACACACACACACACACACACACACAAACACACACACACACATACACACACACACACACACACTTCATTCTTAAATTTTAAGTGATAGAAACTTTTATGCAAATTCTTAGGAAAAAAAAGAAGATAAAAAATAAACTTAAGAGGAAATTAATTTATTGTTTTATATGTACCCTCATGTTGAAGCATCTTTGGGAAAGGAAGATTTAGAGCATAGGGATCACATCCTATAAAGGAGTGATTTGTACCAGACAGCCTTTTGTAATTCACAATTTTGCTAGATCCAGCATTGAACAAGGAAACATATAATGAGTTGCTAATTTTATGGTTCAGACAAAAGTAACAAAAGGATCTTAAGCAGAAGAAAATCAATGTGAATCAAGCTATTAGGAGAAAATTAGCTTTTTTACATAAACACCATTCGGCATTGTCTTAAAAGTTAAGAGAAAGGTCAGTATGAACAAACTTGTTTGATTTCTTATAAAAAGGAAAATTCTACAGAAAATATATGTATCATCAAACTATGGAAAGAATAATTACATTTTCCATATGTATTCTATAATGGTTTGTATCTTTCTTATTGTTTTAAAATGAATGAAAATCATCGGTTAAGAATATATTTCCAAGATTACAGGAACATTTTCTAGACATTTTTTATTATTTTAACTAGTAAGCTAAAGAAAAATATTCAATCTGCAAATCACTGTGTTTTCTAGAGAAAAAATTAGCTAATAGAATCTGTAGGAAAAGATTAATTTATGATGCAATTATAAAATATTTTATTGGTTATTCAGTAATGATACAATTAATTTTGTGTGTGTGTGTGTGTGTGTGTGTGTGTGTGTGTGTGTGTGTGTGTGTGTGTGTATGTGTGCCAGTCCTGGGTCTTGAATTAAGGGCTGAAGTGCTGTCCCTGAGTTCTTTTTGATCAAGGCTAATGCTCTACCACTTAAGCCACAGTTCCACTTCTGGCTTTTTAGGGAATTTAGTGGAGATAAGAGTTTCACAATTGTTTATTGCCTTGACTGGCTTCAAACCAAGATCCTCAGATACAGCCTCCTGAGTAGCTAGGAAAACAGGCAAGAGCCTCAGGAAATACTATTAATTTTTAACTTGGATTGAATTCATCTCTGAAGTATATTTAAACAATGAAATAATAAAAAATAATTAGTACATTATAATATACATATACATGTAAATATACATGTAAACAATATAATATATGTAACATACAACAGTTTATATAAAATAATTATATTCAGCTATTATTACTTACAATGTCACACAGTCATTCAAACAATGTAATAAAAAATCTGCTGGCGCTGGTGGCTCACGCCTGTAATCCTGCCTACTCCGAGGCTGAGCTCTGAGGTTCGCGGTTCAAAGCCAGCCCGGGCAGGAAAGTCCATGAGACTCTTATCTCCAATAAACCACTAGAAAACCAGAAGTGGTGCTGTGGCTCAAGCGGTAGAGTGCTCGCCTTGAGCTGAAGAGACCAGGGACAGTGACCAAGCCCAGAGTTCAAGCCCCACGACCGACTGAAAAAGAAAAAAATCTGAAATCTATTTTGGTTTGTAATTTTATTAATATTTTATGGAAAAATGTATGACAAGATCACTTAACTTGTCATATTTTCACTTCCCTACATTCAATTTTCCTTTCTATAAAGAGATTACTATTGAGCATTTTCTACATTTGCATTTTAAAAAGTGACTTTATAATTTCATACCCTATGATCTATCAAATACCCTATTAAATTTATTCTAATTAAAACTCTTTCAAAGGGTTTTTATTCATTCATTTTAATAGTATGAATCTTAAGTTTAATAATTATAGGACTAAATTACTATTTTATAAATTAAAATGCTTATATATTTAAAAACTAAGCAGAGTCACTAAAATTTAATGTTAAATGAAAATAAAAGAAATTTATTTATTTATTGACTGTTAGAAAATGAAATGTATTAATTTTTCACAAATATATCCCAAGTATATTGCTCTGAGTATATGATAACTCTTTGAGTCGAAGATCTTCAGAACTTACATTCTGTCTGGAAAGGAAAACAGAAAAGCTAGAAGTAACTAAAATGGATCTTTTTCTACAATGTCCCAGTCTTTTCAAATTTTAGAAAGAAAGATTAGGAGTATATGAAGCTACTAAACATTTTAAACTCAAGTAATACTAATGCAGTAAGCAATGAGATAACATTAAAGCAAAGCCTTCATGGGAACAGGCTTGTGAATTACTAGGCATAGCATTTATGATAGACAAACACTACTTGACAGGTCTCTTTGAGAAACTACAACGTCAGTATAAACAGAGTAGAAGGTGAAAGAAATCAGTTGAATGAGATGAGTTCTAGACACAACAGAAGAACAAATCTTAAGTTTTTTTTGGGGGGGGGAGGGTAAGATGGGTTTTACTCCAAGTAAAACAGAAAATGAATGTGAAAGTTGGATGGAGCTCAAAGAGGGAGTATGATCCTCTGGAAGCATCACCTGGCTGCTCTTGTAGACAAGAAAGCACAACATAATCAGAGACATTTATGATGTAACACCAATAATCCAGGTAAAACATGACAAAGGTCTTGACTAGAAAGCTAGCTTAGAGATGAGAGGCTGCCCTACACCTAACATAACTGTGGTTACAGTATCAAGATTTCCTAAGGAATTTGATGAGACCAGAAGACAAATAGGTATGACTTTTTCAACAGCTGGAAAAAAATCATCCTCAGTCAAGTTGGAAAAAGTATACAATAATTTGGAGGAGAATAAACTTTATTTTTAGGCGTTTGGAATTTGAGATATGAATTAAATATTGAAGTAGAGATGTTACATAGATCAAGAGCAGTGTGAACACTAGGGATAAAGATAGAGTTATTGCCATGTTTGTTTTATTCAAAAAATCAATAACTAGTATACCTCTAGGATAATCTTACTAGACAAGCAGAAATGGTCAAAAACTATGTACATATGACCATATAAGATGATGCTAAGTGAAATGAAACCCAAGATAGGCACACAAGAGGTTTTATGTGTTGCTGTGGTTTTTAATTTACTATATGATTTTTTGTTTCTTTTGTATGCTCTTCCCCCATGGTATAACCCCTGTTTTCACCATATTTGATTCCAGTGCCCTACATCTTCTATATATGTTTTTCTAATTTGAGGAGGAGAAGGGATATAACAAAATGCTGAAACAAATAACAAAATGCTGAAACAAATAACAAAATGCCATTTTCAAAGACAAGTAACCAATATGAGGGTTATTAGTGATTTTAATAAAAGCTATCTTGAAATTTTATACCGCTTCTAAAATCACAAATGGTATGTTTATTGTAATTTTTAGTTTGAAAGGTATGTGGAGTTTTTTCTTCCCTACACTATCAGAATTGGTTGCATATGAAACCACTCAAAGTGTAGTGAAGAAAAGTGATATGTAGGTTTAGTTCATGTTTCTGTGGGTTGGAACAGCTGACTGATTCTTCTGTAAACAGGAGGAGCTTCACTTCTAATTCTTCAGTCAGCTTCAGTGACAGCTGCAGTTGGCTAAATAGAAGAGGTGTTGGCTTATGGTTGGCCTTTTTACATCACATGTTCTCTTATCGTACAGAAGAATGCCATGTCCCAAGAAAACAGGAGAAAGTTCCATGAGGCCTAAATTCAGTAGTCATATATACCAGGATGAAGATTAGATCCAGCCACCACCATGTCTTGCTTTTTATTTTTGTTTTTCCATTCAAGCATATAAACAGCCACAAGAAAAACTCTTCTTTCTGAACACCCAAGGACAATATTAATATAAATGCATTAGTATCCTGTTAATCTTTATTGAGTTTTGCACTGAAATTTCATTTCTAAAAATGAGGATAGGTTGGATCTTTTACACTATATATTTCAAAAGGTATACATGTCCACTTGGGAGAGTGGACATGGGGCTTTTGGCAGATGGTACAAAATGTGGAAAAGGCTAGAGATGAGAGTTTAAGGCACTGGAGTGAGGTAACAAGAAACTACTAGGAGATGAAATGAACTACTAGTTTATTAGACTGACAAGCCCTTCAAATTATATGGAGAATCATTGAAAACTGTTGATCTTGAATGCCTTGAAGATTTGTAATTGGGAAGTTTGTTGTAATCAACAATTACTTTACTCTCATTATCTGTAGCCTGACTGCTTGGGAAATTCTTGAGAAATTTAGAAACACCCTTGCAAAGGCCATTTTCCTGGAAAACTAGTTTAAATGTTTTATGGTGGGATGTATTTGTCAGTTGTTTTTGTTTCAAGACCATGTAGATAATCTTAAAATGTAATCCTAGTTGAGCACCAATGTCCACAGACAGATAAAATAATGTTATTATTTCCTGTTTAAAAATAAGTAAATACTAATAAGTTACAAAAAGTATTTATGTAAATTTTTCCTGTAAATTTACTTATAATACGATTTAATCCCCCTATAAACAATGTTTAAAAACTCTTGAGCAAATATAAGCAAACAAAACTAATTCAAGGGATGCTTTGGTAGATTAATATATCAAAGGAAAGAAACAAATCTCATCCTGTTCTAAAGCCCCTTCTACAAAACATAAATGTTCAACAACATTGGCTGAGGGTGCTGATAAATGCATATTAAGCCAGATGCCGCTGGCTCACGCCTGTAATCCTAGCTACTTAGGAGGCTGAGATCTGTGAATTTCGGTTCAAAGCCAGCCCAGGCAAGAAAATCCATGAGACTCTTATTTTCAATAAACCACCAGAAAACTGTAAGTGGTGCTGTAGCTCAAGTGGTAGAGTGCTAGCCTTGAGCTAAAGAGCTCAAGGACAATGCCCAGGCCCAGAGTTCAAGCCCCATGACAGCCAAAAGTAAAAAAAGAAGTGCATATTAATTTACATTCTAGGCTTTTAATAAGGAGAACATTTAAATGTCTACCATCATTTCAAAGTTTTACACATAACTAGAATGAATACAAGTCTTCCAGCACTTTACTTTCAGAAACTGGATATCAAACATAAAGACCACTCATGTGCTAAGAGACCCCCTTTTTTTCTGATAATAGGTTTGAACTCAGGCCTCAAACTTTCTCAGATTTTACTCTCCCACTTGAGCTATTACTTTTTCTTTCTTTCCTTCTTTTTTTAAAAATCATTTTGCTGATTATTTTTCCAAATGATGTCTGGCTGGCCTTGAACAGACATTTTCTGTATAGATTATAGGTCTAAATTAAGGGTGCTTTGGATGGTAATGATCCTTTTTTAACCAAGAATGGTAAGCAACCTGTTGGGATTTTCTCTTTAGAAACCCTTTCATATGGAACACCTTCATGAAAGAAAGGTGTATTGCCAAGAAAGTTTCCATATTCTTTATTGTTATGATAAAACTTTTAAATAGTTGTTCAATAGTTGTTTCAATTCAACAACTTGGTTTATGAGAACCACGCATTTTGATCAAGGGAATCTATTCAAAGATCCACCATGTACCTAAATCAGACTAAGTTCTAAACAAATTTTCCTGCCACAGATAATTGTATAAAAATCATCTGATCTCTTCTGCCAGCATATGCTATAAAATTTTCAAAGAACCAAACAATAGCACAGCAATCCTGGACTTGATTACAGTTTAGGTATAATTTTTTAGTCTTCTCAAGTACTTTGTGTCTTTGGTTACATCACTGAAATAGAATATAAGATCCTTGTGGTCAGGGACTGCACTTCATTTCAACATTTCCCTTAAGGAATTGGCTATATAAATGTTCCATACCTACTTTTTTAATTAGAAAGTGTGTATAATTATATTTTTGTTGGAATCCTCTACATTAATAATAAAAAGGATGATTTAACACTTTTAAAAGGTAATATTTGCAATTATTTTAAATTAACGTGCAAATATATAAATACAAAGAGTTGACTTGCTCCAATAGAACATAAAGACAAATGACAACAATCATGCTGGAATTCAACATCAACAACAAATAATTAAACATTGAATGAACCTGACAGAAGACCTTTAAAATGTTGCCAAACTCTATTTGGATAAACTGAATGTTTACAACAAACCTAATGATTTCATCAGTCTTAATTATAATTGTGGTTCAGTAAAAGACTCACATCCACTAAAAGTAATGAAGAATGTGTCAAATGTTTGAAGAGAAACAATTAACCACTGCCCAAATGGTTATTGTTTTGCAAATAATCAGAAGCTAGGGAAAATGATGGTAATTGCAAGAGAAAGTCTATTGTCTCTGAAATGACACAGTGATTCCCTTAAACAGCAGTCCAGCGTGAAGAACTACGATTTATTCATTTTTGTCTCTTTGATAAAATTTTATGTAATGGCTATTTTTAATTTTCTTCTGTCTTCTGATTTTATAAAATTTTGAAATGTGATATATGAAAATAATAAGTAGTACAAAAATAAGCACACTATTTAGAAGAATTTGGAGATTTTGCTCCCAACACTTTTATATTGAAATTAATAGAAATAGGTATCAAACATTATGAAAATTTCCTCTTCAATACTGACCATAGATTTTTTACTTGTCTTCAACATAGAGTGAAAGTATAATTGTATAATTACTATATTGTATAATTACTAGATTGTAATATTTATGTAAACTTGAAGTCATTGTGTGCATCCTTTTTTACATCTGACATTAATAGCATTTCCTATAAATATTTCCATCATTTGATATAAGGTAAACATTCCATAGAAATGCCACTATTTTTTCACTTTTACTTCAATTCTGACTGCTTTGTAGTAGCAATGAGACCATAAAAATTTGTATATATTACTTTAAATTTTTTCTTCAAGTATAATTTTCTGGGAAAATATTCCTAAAGGAGAACAAATGTAGCTTTAAAGTATATGAATAGTTTTGTTGGCTGTCTCCTTTATTACCCAATTCAACTCTAGAAAGAAAGGCATGCTAAATTTAAAATGTCAGAAGGGACATATAACTTACATCTACCTAAACAAGCAATATGCTACACTTACATTTTAACAATTTATTTCATTTTGTATTATAACAGGAATAGAGTTGCTGTCCAAAATTACTTTGAATTACATCTTGTCAATTTACATTGAGACAGTACTTTCTTTTATTGAATAGCATGTTTTATTATTTATCTGATAAATAATAAAAATTATGGATAATAGTTAGATTTAGATTGCTACAAAAAATTTTACTAAAGTTATATCATTTTATATGTATTTGTGTAGCTACTCAGGAGGTCTGAGAAAACCTAAGGGAGTTTTCTTACTGTCTACTGAGGGCTAGCCTACTTGGTGAAATTGAGCTCACTAAGATGTAGAAAATCCTAAAGTAGTTGTCAAACTGAAGTCCACATTGCTACTACTCTTGCTCTATTGATTGCATTGACAACAGCAGTCTCTGTGCCAGATTGACTCATTCCATATTCTCCGCTGTCATACTAACACAAAAGTTCATCCACTACCTCCTGGTAAAGAGAGATGTGTTGGACATGAAGTTTCCTGCTCTACAACCTTTTAGAGACAGAGTAACCAACTCTATCATTTTCCTACATAATTCCGCATTACCCACAAGAGTCAAGTGAGTGAGTCCACAAAGGTATAGTCAAGCATGAGCAAGTCCTGTTCTATCAGAGATGACTTCTTGCCCACCAAGAGCTACTGGTAGTTGTTCATGGGGATAGCTGGCTAGTTGTTCATCCTCTTCCCAAAGGTCTCTCAGTCCAGTAGCATTCTCCTTCCACTGCTTCTGGACTTCCTTGAACAATTGAATATTCACAACTGTTTGATTTAGAGCACCTCGAAGAGGAACATGGGTTTCCTCATCCCATTAACAAAGAGCTTTCAGTGAAACAAGACACCTGAAAGGCACAGCTAATTGTGCCCCAAAATAAATACCAACATCACTAAAAGAATCTAGAGTTTCCAATGCACTGAGGGCCGAACAATATCCAACTGCATTCAACTCAACCAGATCAGCAGGAACTATCAGAATAATGATCTGGTGGAAGGAAAGAGGTGCTCATCTCTAAGCATAGAATTTTTAATCTCCATTTCTACTGTTCTACAGAACTCTACTGCATAAAAATAACCTCAATGTTGCATCTTTTTCTGTATACTTTTCTGTATTTTTGTCTGCATTGCTGTTTTTCAGCAACATAATCTTAGTAAATATGTAATATATCTTGGTATGGCTTTCTTTATATTCATTGTTTTTTGAGTGTCACTAAGTTTCATGGATTGGTGGCTTAAAGTTTACCTTAAATTTAGAAATATTTTATCTTCAGATACATTTCTTCAATTTAACATCTATTCTAATCATTTCATGTATTACAAAAGGTGCCTGAGTTGTTTTTTTTCTAATCTTTATTCCCTCTGTCTCCATATTTGTTTGTATAATTTACATTAAATACTTTCCTGATCTTTACTTCTACTGTCTTTCATTTTCTATTAAACTCATGTAATGTGCTTTTTATTTCATGTTGGTTTCTAACTATCCTTCCCATATAAATTTCTTTATATTTTCCATTTTCATTCTTATGTTTTCATTTTCCTTTCATCATTAAACACATTTTGAATAACTATTTTGTATTTTGTATTAAGTTAATAATTTTTTAAATTTTTATTTGTTTTTATTGTGAAAATACTGTACAGAGGGGTTACAATTACATGGGCAAGATAGTACATTTCTTATCAAGCATTGTAACCTCCTCCTTTGTTTCCCCTTCCCATCCCTTCCCATTGTCCCCCCCCTCCACCCAATCCTCCCTGCTCCCCCTACCAAAGTTGTAAAGTTCATTTTCGACATGACAACTTGTACTTCTCATTGTTGCAATGGGTCCACTGTATCCTTATTTAAACGACTTGTTTTTCCCCTTCCCCTCCACAAATTATACCCACATCAAATACAGTGAAAGCAGGGGTTATACTGTGGGGGAGGGACATACAAAGCAACAAAGAAATAATCTTATAAATGTGTTAGAAACAATCGTATGAAATAAAAAAACATTTGAATACATATCTTAGGGTTCATTTCCCTAACATCACTTTATCTGACCTTTTCTGTTTGACTCAGACATATACTAGATACTGCAAATAAGGCAAACCATGGGACCTATATTTCTTTGGGCTTGGCTTACTTCACACAATATAATTTTTTCCAAGCCTTTCCATTTCCTAACAAATGGGGCAATGCCATTCTTTCTGATGGAGGCATAGAATTCCATTGTGTATATATACCACATTTTCTTGATCCATTCATCTACTGAGGGGCATCTGGGTTGGTTCCATATCTTAGCTATAGTAAAAAGTGCTGCAATAAACATAGTCGTGCTGGTAGCTTTAGTGTGGTCTTGTTTATAAACATTTGGGTAAATGCCCAAAAGTGGGATTGCTGGGTTATAGGGGAGCTCTATGTAGAGTCTTTTGAGGAACCTCCATACTGCTTTCCAAAGTGGTTGAACAAGTTTACATTCCCACCAACAATGCAGTAAGGTTCCCTTCTGTCCCCATCCCCTCCAGCATCTGTTGTTATTAGAGATTTTCATTGAATTTTTTGCTTAGGAGTCACAATTTTGTGCATGTCTATATGTCTAGTACTTTTAGATTTGTTTCTGAACATCAAATGTATTACATTTTTGACTCTCTACATTTTGTTGTCTTCCTGTAATCATTATAAGCAATGTTTTGTCAAGAATTGAATTAATTACTTATTATATTTATTGAATAAAGACACTCTTATTAAAATTTGATAGATCATGCAGAGAGCATTCATTAATCTAGGACTACTAACTAAGGTTTAAGAGCAAATTTGAGTGTCTCCAGAAAGAAGAAATTGTTTGATAACTTCACTCTACTCTGCTAAATAGAAACCCACAAATGTCTCAGCTTGATGGGAGTCCTAGAGGTATTTTAGCTTACAGCTTCTCAGTAATTGCCTTTTTCTCTACCATGTTTTTGCTTGTTTTTTTGCACTTTCAGTTCACATATTTTCAGAGTATTGTTTACTCAAAGACTCAATTTAACAATATGCTTATTTACACAGTTCTTTATTTGCATAATTCCCTCTTCTCAGCCATTCTCCAGGATTCCAGTGGTTTCCACCACACACTTTTCCAATCTTAAATTCCTATAATGAGTTTTAATTTTCTGCTTCTATTACTCTTCCTGGGCCAATCTGGAAATTTTCTGGCAGAAAAAAACAGGAAGATTAAACTTGCAGTTTTGAGCTCACTGGTGCCTCTGGTGGACCACTAGGGACAGCACACCCGGCGGCTGTGGTGGGCATGGCTGTGTAATGACCCTCTAGGGTTGGTGAACATTGGAAGGGGAAGACAGAGGTCCTAGGGGTCTTCCTCTGTGATGGAGTTCGTCTGGCCTCTGGAAGTGGGTTTTGTGTGCTCGAGGACACAGTCCTGATGGTCTTCAGATTCTCTAGGCATCAGAGTGGACAGAACCTCAGGAGTGACAGCTCTCCTATTCTCCTGTCACAGGCCAGCCAATGTTGCTTGAAAAAGTGAAGAGGGTTCTCGGTTGGGCAGCAACTCTTAGGGGTCTTTGTGAGGAGGATCCAGTAGGAATGTAGTCCACAGGCCTGAGGGCAGTAAGAGGCTATTGCGGCCAGCTTTTCCAACAACTTGCTGGGCAAATCACGTTATCTTTCCCAAATTTCTGTCGCCTTACCTGTGAGATGTGTAAAATAACATTTGCCTATTCTGGGGTTGCTGGGAAAAACTCAATAAGGCTCTGTGTATATAAGAGGAAAGGGCACCCCAAGACTAAGGGAGTTGGATGTTGTCATTTTGTGTTCTATGTTATGTCCTTTTATGTTCTCTTAGGTGAGGTAAAGTCATGGGGGGGGGGGATTCCACTATTGAATTCCTTTAGTCTTTTCCTGTTGGATATATGCAAACATTTTACATTAGTTTTACAGTTACCACCTAATACTGGAAGCAGACTTTTCTCCACTGTGTATTTATTTTCTTTCATTTTTTTCAGTTTAAATTCCTTCTGTACATATTTTCAAAATTTACTTTCAGTTACAAAATTTTATTTTCCCAGTGCCATTCCAAGAGTTTGAACTCAAGGCATGGTCACTGTCCCTGAGTTTTTTCTCAAAACTAGCACTCTACTTCTTAAGCTTTCTCTTCCTAGTTCACTAGGATAAAAGTGTCAATCGACTTTGCTGCTGGGGATGGTTTGAACAGCATTCCTCAGACTTCATTCTCCTGAGTAGCTAGGATTACAGACTTGAGCCAAAAGCACCCTGTGTATACAAATGCTTTAATCCCTGATGGACAATAAACTTTGTAGAGAATTCAAGAGAAAACAGTATGCATGGGTAAATTGTCTTTATCACTTATGCTATTTGCATATTTATGACATCTTAACATCTTTGCTCAACTGCTAACTGGTCCATATTATACTTGGAGTATGATTATTGAGTAATTCTATTATCTACAGAACAGCTACAGTTCTCCATGTATGATGATATCCTTCACAAATGGAACATAGGGGAATTATTGTCCAGATACACCCTAAGTTAAAATCAAGTTTGGGTATTTATTGATCAAAATATGTGAATTATGTGTAATTTGTCTGAAGGCCAACTCAAGAGGATGACTTCTCTAAGGAATTCATTAGCTTCTGCATAATTCAACACAAAGGAACCTTCTTTGTTCAGGTTTCAATGTATATAGGGAAGGTCTGATTTACTTTTGGAATACCACTTACCACAAATTTCATGTACTTTGTGAGCTTAATATGCCTAGAGATCTTGTGAGAATATACATAAATTCTCAAAATTTTGATATTGTCCAGCTTGAAGTTCTTTCCATTCTATTGTTTGTGTTAGGTTCTTGTTTTCACTGATGTTTCTTACCTATAGCAGGCTAACAAAGTATTCAAAGTCTTTTAGAATATTTAAAAAATACATTTTACCCACTGCCTTAGTGATTTTTAAAGAAAATCTCACAGCATTAATAATTCTAGCCAATTAAAACATAGAAGAACTACCTCATTCCTTACAAACATATTTAGAAAGTGTAACTTAAAAGGTGGGTGAAAAATCAGATTTCAACCCCTTAGGAAATAGGCTAGATTCTTCTTTATGGTATAGACAGACAAAAATATATTAGAAATTTTTATCTAAGTTACCAGTAAAATTTAGAGTGTGTCATCAATTAGGAAACATGAACAATTTAAACTGTGGAATGATCACAGGAAGAAAAATCCAATTATCATACTCAAAAATTAATGAAGATATTTAAGAGAAAAGAGCTGCATAAAACAAAAATCTTTTGATGAAAACCATATTTAGATAATGAGAGAAAAAAGAAAAAAATGAGACAGAGAAAATATTCAAATATTTAGTTAAGGACAAAAATAAGGTCTTAAAGCATATTGATGAAGAAAACCCAAAGTAATTTTTACACATTATGGGTATTTTGACCTTGAAAATATATATTTATTAGAAAATTATTAAATTATAACTATAAATAATCTGAAGGTACTTTTTTCAAGTATAAAAACCCAAACATATGGGAAAAATTAAACTTATTAATAATAAAGGCAAAAATCTAGTTGTTTACAAATGACTCTAAGCTCAGAGATAATGCTAGTAAACAGCAGAAAGTGTTAGATGTCAAAAAATGTTAAAATATGAAGTTATAAAATTTGCACAAAATTTCTATATATAAAATATATTACAAATATGTGTGTACATATGCATGTATTCAAATTCTATATATTTGAAATATATTTTGTTTTTATAATTTTGAACATATATTCTTTCTATTTACATATATATAATTTTGAACATATATTCTTTCTATTTACATATGTATATATAATTATATATACATACACAAAGTATTCAAAGTCTTTTAGAATATTTTTAAAAATACATTTTACTCACTGCCTTAGTGATTTTTAAAGAAAATATACATTACATATATGTGTAATTATTTTATATGATGTATACATGTTATATATAAAGTATTTACACTTTGAAACTATATAACCATATTAAAATCAATACAGCAAAATACATAACTATCTTTTTTGTTAAATTCCCTGAAAGCCAAATCATTGACTTAAAAAATAATCCAAGCTTTTCACATAATTAAAATCTAAAGTATTTTGGAATGAAATCTCAAAATGTCAAAAAATAATAATATAGAACAGGTAGAACTTACTACCAGGTACTCTTGCCTCTAATCCTTGCTGAGACTGAGAATCATGGTGTGAAGGCAGCCTGGGCAGGAAAGTCCATGAGTCTCTTATCTCCAATAAAAAAAAAAAAAAAACCTCAGATAAACCTGGAAGTAGTGCTGTGGCTCAAATGGTAGAATGCTAGCCTTGAGCACAAAGAGGCTCAGGAGCTGTACCTAGGCCCTGAGTTCAAGTTCCAGGACTGGCAAAAAAAGGGGGGATGGAATTCTACATTTAGAATCTCAGTTTAGATTAAGAAATATTTGGTGTCTGTAATTCAAAATGAAAGAATGTCACAACACATTTATTTGTAAAAATGTATTTAAAGAAAAAATAAATAACTCACATATGGGAGTTTTTTTATATTTTATTTTATTTTATTTGAGAACATACTGTACAGAGGGGTTACAATTACATGGGCAGGATAATGCATACATTTCTTACCAAGCATTGCAGCCTCCTCCTTTGTTTACCCTTCACCTCCCTTCCCAGCCTCCCCCCTCCCCCCCACCCAATCATACCCCCCCACACACCGACATTGTAAAGCTGGTTTTGACATGACATTTTGTACTTCTTAACTTTTTAGAATCTATAAAAATAGAAATAGCTAACAGAAAATGTAATTTCATAGTCTATGGCAAAACTTACCAGGATTAGTCTCTAAATATTATTGCTATTTGTCTTTCTTTTTTTCTTACTATTCTAACAATAGATTATATAACAATACTTAAAGAAATTCACACATAAGTATAAACTGCAAATATGCTTTAAAGTAATAGAAGATTGTAGTTACAATAAGCAACATTAAATGTACATATGCTAGAGGGAAACAAATTTTCCTTTGGAAAGCTGCTTTACTTCATACTCTAAAATAACTACATAATTAAAAATAATCCAAATAGAAACAATTTGAAAGGAAGGTTTCAAGTAAGATGACAAGCAAAGCAATGCTGAAAAGAAAACTGATGTGGTAAAACTAGTATCTCACATAATAAAGGATAAAGGAATGTGAATGTACTGGTGTGGGAAAAAAATGATTTTTATTGATGGAAAGATGCAAATCCATGAATGCCTGCAATGAGCATGAACCTTTTGCAGACAAATTGCACTTCATGAAAAATGTATAAAGTAAAATCCATTAGAAGTAAAAAGAGAAATTGATAAAAACGCAATTGTCATCAGAGTTTAGCATACCATTACAGATCCACAGCACTTTACCTAATTCTAATGCTTGAGCATATAATTTTAGAACAATATAATAAACAATATTCGAATAATTTAAGATGTTTTAATCTCCCCAAAAACCTGCTGAGGGGAGTGAGTTTTGCACCTGCCACACTGACCATGGAGAAAGCACAAAGTAGAAGTGTGCATTGCGACTCCTACAGCCCCCTCTCATTATTACCTATAGCCCTCACAAAGTCCCTTCTCCACACCATGACCTGCCATCTACTGCTTTCGTACTGAAACTTTACTCTTGAATATTTGTTCTACTCGCTCTTAATGATAAGATATGGAAATCCATGTTCATATTCTTCTACATCATAGTAGCCTTAAGTACTCAGTGAAATCAGTCAATATTCTTCAGATCACCCCTCATTTGTGAACCTACATACAAAAAAGTCTTTATAAGAGCATGAATGCATGATAGATACACACACACACATACACACACACACACACACACACACACACACACACACATACACACATACACACATACCCCTACTCATTAAGAGTGATTCCTTGAGAATATTGTGAAAATTACTCATTATGGTAATTTTCTCATGTTTAGAATTATGAAATTAAGTATAAATTAATTTTATACTTCTATAAGTTATCTCATACTTAGTGTGATTTAAGAAATATAAATCACACCATAAATGTGTGTGCATAATATTATGTTTGTTTTTTTAATAAAATGAGATTTGAAGGTCTATTTTGTATTAGTTATGCTACCCTTGTTTCTTTTCCCATGAATATAAAGGAACTAAACCTTATCAAGGTTATTTAAATATTTAACAAAATGTATTCCTTATTTAATTACATAGGTATTTTCCAGTAATTATCTTTTTCTTTGATGAAAATATACATGGTTTTTCTGTCTAAATTTTTGCTATCCTCCAGTCTCCTTATACTTTCTTATATTTTGCTTTCTTTTTATGTTATCTTTAAATAGTTGTACAAAGAAGTTGCCATTTAACAAAGCAGTTTATAAAAACTGTGTGTGTGTGTGTGTGTGTGTGTGTGTGTGTGTGTGTGTGTGCGTTAGAACATGATAAATTATATAGCACTCTAGACATTCCCCCACTGAGTCCAAAGGAAAATGTGCATGAGTGGTTGACAAAGGCTCAATAGCTATGTGTATATGAGCATATAAAATAATATATTAAGAAATCAACTCCAAGAAAAGGAAACAAGGGATATTTTTTAGTTGCAAGTGTTGCTAACTTTGTTTCCTTTCTTTTTGTCTTGTTTATTAGTTTGTATTTGGGAGGATAAGGGGGGCACAGAAAAGGTGGAACAAATGGTGAACAAATACAATGGTGTTACTTACTAGACACTATGTGGCAAATAAACTGTTTAACTTGTAGGTGGAGACCATAGAGAGAAGCAGAGAGGAAGGGAAGCAGTTCTTGACTGAATTCTTCCTGGTGTCTCTTCATTCCTATACCCTTTTCCCCTTCATCCCACCCCAACCCTTTCAAGTACCTGCTTCTTGGCATTCATTTTGTTGAATTTCAACTTTATCTTTCTAAGGAATTACACTACTTAGTTCTCCCTTGGATCTACCATATTTAAGTTAATAGACTTGTATAAATTTGCATACCACCCAACATATTTACTATGGGTTTATAAGCTAATCCTAGCTTTTATATACATATTTTTGTCTCTCTGAGCTTGACTTCACTTAACATAATTTTTCCAGATCTTTCCATTTCTTTACAAATGGTACAATGTCATTCTTTCTAATGAACAAAAACTTATATTATGTGTGTGTGTGTGTGTGTGTGTGTGTGTGTGTGTGTGTGTGTGTGTGTGTGTGTGTGTGTAACCCTTTTGTAAAATCCATTTGTCCATTGAGATGCCTCTGTGCTGATTCCATAGCTTGGTTTTTGTGAATAATGCTGCAATAAACATGATTGTGCTGGTGGCTTTCCTCTATCCTGATATGCCTGTAGTTACCTAGTTGTATCAAAACCATTTGCTAAAGGGACTACATGACTCAACACCCAGTTGAAAATTAAATATTTTGAGCTTACTTCTAATCACTCCATTTTATAACATTGTTCACACTATGTCTTGAGCTACTGACTGTGATTTGTGCTGTTTTGAACTCAAAAACATGAGTCCTTTGAGTTTAAACCATTAGTAAACCATTAGTGACAAGTTTTCATGGATTTTGTTTAAAAAGTGTTAGACCTCAAGATAATATATTGATATATATTATTTATGTATAGGGACTATATTGATATATATTGTTTGTGTACAAGGACTGTTTAAATGGATGATCTTTTAAAATTCAGGATGATATGAAATTTCTGAAGTTCTGAAAATCCAAAAGCAAATCAAACCTGAAGAATACATTTAGTTAGAGAGTTGGTTTTGCTTAAAGAGATTTGAAAATCACATATAATTTTAATTGAATAAGGATTTAAGAAAGTAAATTACTACAGACTGCTTTCTAGTAATTCCATTAGTATTACTGAAGATTGTTTGTTCATTTGTTTTTGTCAGTAATGGGGCTTAAACTCAGGGCCTGGGTGCTGTCTCTGAGTTTTTTCACTCAAGGTTAATGCTCTTCCACTTTGAGCCACAGTGCTACTTCTGGTTTTCTAGTAATAAATTGGAAATAAGGGTCTGGTGGCTTTTCCTGCCCAGTCTGCCTTTGAACTTATATCCTCAGATCTCAATGTCCTGATTACAGGATTACAGTCATGAGCTACCAGCACCTGGCTAGAAGGGATAATTTTATAGTGAAAAAGCACAGTGTCTGACAACCAACTCTTCTACAAGAGAATTCATCTAGATTTCTCCATCAGAGCAGTACTAGAAGTCAGCCCCATTGCCCTGAGCACATGGGAAAATGTGTGGCTACTGAGCCACAGAGAAACATATATCTCATAAAGTGGAGTCAAAGAGTAACCACAGAATTTTCAGTCTTGAAAAGAGCCATGCAGTAATTTCTGAAATTCAGAAGAAAGATGATTCTAAAGAAAGATATTATACTCAGCCAAATGGTCACTTAATTGACTATGCATGCATGTATTAGGTACAGTATAGATTTAATTATGGTAATTTATCTTTAAGGGCCATTACTTTGGATTTTTAAACCCATTAATAAGATAGATAACCTTCTTAAAAATCAAAGATTGATAAAGATTCATAAAATGTAAGTAAATATAATGTTAAAAAATAATATTATATTAAAATATGCCTATAGATTTGGAAAAGTAAAAAACTGTGTCAAAATCTAAAACAAAATTAAAAAATAAAACCTTAATCCAAACCTGCATGGAATAGTTATAATTGACTAATATCCATAAAAGAAATTTAAGAAATGTTTAAAGCTCTATCCAACCAAAAGTTCATGATATTAAATTATGAGTATACTAGATTTAGAAAGTTAATTCTTTATCTCCTTTTTATCTAAGAAATGATTTTTAGGAAATATTATTGACTGTATTAAATTTGCTTGAAAGAGTGAAATTTTCTCTCTGAACAAGTTTATCTACCAAAGTATACTCTAAGAATATACACATGTTAAGAGAGAAAAGAAACTTGTTTCTACAATTTACCAATGCCAATAAAGATATAAAAACCAAATAAATGAGTAAAATGAAAGGCATATATTAAATGAATGGCTTTATAAGTAATATACCTACTAGAAAAGGAATGTTTATATTAAGCTGAACTTTAGAAACATGTAATTTTTAAATTTAATATGAAATATTTGAAGTTAAATATTAAATATGTAAAATAATATTTCACACATAAAATTAGATAAACTAATTGTGCTTATGAATATATTTGCAGCCAGACACCACTGTCTGACATTTATAATCCTAGCTACTTAGGAGGCTAAGATCTGAGGATATCATTTGGAAGCCAGGCAAGGCAGGTAAGACATTTATCTCCAATTAACTACCAAAAGGCCAGAAATGAAGTTCTGAGTCCAAATCGTAGGGTGCTAATCTTGAGCTAAAAAGCACAGGAACAGCACCCAAGCCTTGATTTCAAGTCCTAGGATTGGCAGACACACACACACACACACACACACACACACACACACATACACACACACACACACACACACAGAGAAACTTACAAAAAGAGACAAGAGAATGGTGACTTCTAGGAGGAAGAAAAACAGGAATTGCACAGTTGGTATAAATTTTAGTTTTATAATACAAAAGATTCTATGAATGTACCACATAGCATAGAACTTACAGCTAATATTATATTGTGTACTTGCAATTTATTGGGAGGGTAAATCTTATGTTGTCCCACAACAAAACACAGAGTGAAATTTATAGAGGGATATAAGAAAAATTTTGGAGATAATGAATATATCCACTGCCATTACTGAAGTGATAGTTTCATGTATGTATTCATATCCTAAACTCATCAATGTGTACACATTAAATATATATTTGTTGACACAGAGTCTCACTAACATTTTGACAGGGCTGACCTTACATTAAGACACCGTGATCCTGGAATACAGGCCTAAGCCATTTCAGTAGGGTGTTCTTTCACTTCCAGAAAGCTGGTTCTATAAATGTACTATGCATTGATTCAATTTGACTTTATTTATTATGAGGCAATTTGTATCTCTTCTTCTAAAATTTTATATCAAAATATTAAATTGTATATATGGATTTAATAAAGTTGAAGTGTAAAAATAGGTTCAATTACTCTTACTAATTCATAAGTGAATATAGAAATAGCTACAAATTTGTTCAAAAATGTAATTTTCCAAAGTCTTAGTATTTAAAAGCTAAAAAGATGTGATGATCAGCAGACACTAAATGTTATTAAATGTATATATTGATACTGGGAGAAAGGGAAGGAAGAGATGAGTTTGTCCAAAAAGAATTGTGCTCATTACCTGACTTATGAAATAGTGACCCTCAGTACAACATCTTAATAATAATAAAATTATATCTAAAGATAAATAAATAAAATAAAAAGCACAAATTGAGAGTCAACAAACTTGAGTTAATGTCTGTTTACCAATATGAATGGGAAAATTATTTATACCAAAGATCTGGGACACACACAATATACTAAATTATTGTTAACATAACACTTTTATAAAAATAAAAATGTCTCTAAGACCAAAGAGTAGTAAATAAAGAAGTCATTAGCTAGAAATTTAATAATAATGAAATAGGTATATTGTCCCTATTTATACAAACCGAAGTCTATCAGTGGGACAGTGATTAATAATTGACACCTACAGTTGTACAATTAGTAAAGTTATGCATATGAAAAAGGTCTAAAATCATGAAGCTAGACATTCTGGGATAAACTTCTCCTGTGAAATTTACCAATGAACTGTAGGAATCTACAAGAAGCTAGATGCTACCATAATCATAGTGCTGGAAATATAATGTTTACTGATGAAATATTTTCTTTGAATAAATCCATCAGTTAAAGAAATATTTTGCAGACCCTAATCTCATTTGTGTAAAGACACAGATGTTCATATGGGTGTATCTCATGGAATTGGCCCAGAAGCTGACCAAGGGCTGGGTGGGGACTCATGGATCAAAATCCCAAGAAAGATGGTTTTCATAGTAAGGCAACTGCACATGAGAAGAAGTCTTTCCAGTCTAATTTTCTAATTGCAGATTATTGTCAGGGGGTTACCTTTCCCTGAGAGATTAAGTTTCATTCTGGTATATGTTTGTGGTTTTACCTAACTTTCCACCATGGATTTGAAGTAAGTATTTTTGTTTTGAAATGTACTGTTCTTTAACCCATACAAAGGAATAGTTCGCATTGAACTCCACATGCAGACAGTAGACATGGAATGTACTTCAGGAACTCATTGTCTAATGAAGGTAACATACAAGTGCTGATAAAATATGACTTATTCATAAGCTGCATGAAAAGACATAAATATGCATGCAACTATTGTACCAATGTAATAGCACTAGATAAAATAAATAACTTGTAAGTAATATGTTATCTGATTTTTAAAGAGTAATTACACTGAAATCTAAGAATTATTGTACTTACAGGGTTAGAGAATGGATACCAGGATATTAAATAAAATACATCAAGATTAGATATAAGTAGCACTTCTGTGTGTGTATTATTTGTAACAAAGCCTTCCAGACAGGCGAAAGTAGTAAATCCTCTTCTGCTACACATTGTCGAGTATGGGTTTTGATACAAGTAAGAAGGAATATGATTACTACAATACTTTGAATGATGGTAGTACTGTTAACTCATACAGGTTCGCTCTGAAAATGAAGTTGATATAAAAGCCAGAAAAGATTAGATATAAAAATGAAATAAAATAAAATATGATTATCTAAAAGTCTTAAATGATAATTTTTTAATGCATGAACTGTTCAAAAAACAAAGAAATCAAAAACCTAAACATACCTGAATAGAGTAGCCTCATATATTCCACTTAGCCACAAGAATAAGATGATGTAAACTGGAAAAATCAAACCTAATTTTTAAACAACAAAATATGATAAATTCCAAAATTCAAATTGAGGAATCATGAGAGTTTACAAAGTCATGTAAATAAAAGGTTTCCATGTTTTCATTTTGAAATGTAGAGGCTGTTATATAATATACTAATTTTTTTAAAGGTGAAAGACCAAATCAGTATTATCCCACCTGCATCTTCCCTTTCCAATTAACTTATAATATTATGTTAATATCAACTTCACTGTTGATTTTAAAGTTATAAATACAATTCCTATATCTGGCCTTCTCATTAATACACAGACCTGGCAAAGACTCTCATACTGAAATGTTTTTTTAAGATAAATTTAATCTCAAATTTTAAATTGTCATATAATCATATTACATGATTTTCACCTCTCTAGCATGATGTCATAGTTCCTTTGCAGTCTCAGCAGACTTTAAAATCAGATGTTAAAAACAAATTCTTCCTCACAGTGTTGTTTTTGAGACCAAAAATGCTCATGCAATACTCACATATAGATCTCTACATCAATTATTTCTGTTTGGTAAATAAAGGTAAATGCTTGAGCCTTCAAATTTTTAAGTTAGTTCACCTATTGACCAAAAGGTAATGCCTTATGATTTTTCTTTTCATAATTTGTTTGAGAATAATGAAGACATATAAAATTATTATCTTATCAAAGTTCTTATGGCATATGGCTTTTCATGCTAAAATTAATTTTATATAATTGAATCTGTAAAAATAATATTTGGTTTCATCTGTCATTTTCTTATTATTTCTCTGGCATTTATTCCATAGAAAATTTATTTGAACAAGAACTCATAGAACACACATACATACATACTAGTGTATAATGTTTCTTTCTCCACTGATATGAATAGAGTATTCACATATTGTCAAGAGTATGTACATTCCAAGACCAAAGGGAATTTTTCACTGTATTAAAATATATATTTCTATATTGCCTACTAATTACTTCAAACAAGCCTATAGAGATTCCAGTGGGATTTTATCTTCCTGGTTTGAATTATTTTAGAAATGATAGACATGAGTATAGATTTACATGATCAAATGATAAATAATGCACATTTTTATTTTCAGAATTTTAGTGTGCCTCCTTCATCTTCTCTCATCTTCTGTGGGCTCAAAATCAGAAGAATATGTACAAGTGTCTATTGCATCTGCCAACACTGTGTAAGAACCAAAGAAGTAGACTGTAATGAGGGAAGTCAAAGTCTTTGTTCTGTTAATGAGGTAGGAAATAGTCTCTGGAATTTTCCATTATTTCCTTACATAGAAATTGAGGAACCAGGATTTGTGTCCCTGTCAGGTTTTTTTGTTTGTTTGTTTGTTTTTTTCAGTCGTGGGGCTTGGATTCTGGGCTTGTGTGCTGTTCCTGTGCTCTTCAGCTCAAGGCAAGCGCTTTACCGCTTGAGCCACAGCTCCACTTCTGGTTTTCTGGTGGTTTATTGGCGATAAGAGTCTCACGGACTTTTCTGCCCGGGCTGGCTTTGAACCATGATCCTTAGATCTCAGCTTCCTCAGCAGCTAGGATTACAGGCGTGAGCCACCAGCGCCCGGCTTCTGTCAGGGATTATTAAGAAAATAAAGGAATTACATATTTAGGGAAAATCTATAAACTTCAAAGTTCTGCAGAATGAACAGATCCAATATTCACTAGTAATGAATAAGAAAAATAGTTAATGTATTGCCAGGTTGGACCACTATGATAATACTCAACATAGACTGAGATTTTTGTGTAAGTGAATCCAAATTTTATTCTATCTTCCTCCCTTTTAAATCAATTCAGCAGCCTATGCTATTTTCCAAACTATATTCTTCATACTACTGAACTTTTTAAAAATTCCACACATAAAAATACACAAGCTTTCCAAATCTCACATAGAAATTAAATTTATACTGCAAATCTGAGACCTATTACTCAGTATTTATTGAGATAGGCATGTGATTTAAAACTAAGATGAAAAAGAAAATGCAATCATTACCCTTCTATTTGGCATGTCTGTGAAAAGCTATTTTGACCTATTTCATTAGACCTTTTCATTATGCTATTTACTATGCTAATTGAAACCCTGTAAAGTTGAAGGTATAGAAAACATTCGTAAGTAGATAACCTATTCCAGAATAAATCCATTAGGGCAGTGCATTTTAGAACTTCTATTTATGATAAAGTACGGAATTACTCATGAAAACTCAGAAAGCAAGGACAAATGATAACAACTTAAAGAAAAGCAAACAGGAGTGAAAGGATGTCTTCTTTATCCATTCAATTAGTTTGATAACAAATAAGTGATCAAGTCAAGATCTCTCTTCAGAAAGCCCTTATCAGCCATCTTTCATGCCTGGATACTGCAGCCTTGTCCTGATGTCAGAAAAATGGAGCCAAAGACAAAGCCTTTCATTTCAGTACTTAAATTGTGACTCAAACACATATACTTCTTTTATAAACTAATTTGAAAGTAAATGTTATTGAATTTTTATCAATAAGTCAAAACTTTAAGAATTAAACCATACTATTACTGTTACTATCTTATACTATTGGTCTATGACAGCAGCTTACTAAAGTGAAGATTTTATGTGTACAAGTTATGCTGACAAGTCTATTTCTCTTTCAAAAGTTACATTTCATGGTAATGGGTTTTTAAATAGGAGAGTAATGTTTTTGACAAGCATAAAATTTCTGGAAATGTTCTCCCCTCCATTGGAACAAAATGATTTAGTATAAGTCTCTAGGTCATGATATATGTAAGTCTTCAGAAAAAAAAAAAAAGAGAAAGTTTTGTAACTGATCTTTAGATGAGGTAAGTGTTTAGGTGAACTTAATGGGAGTTTGTTTGTATGTCTCTATCTGCCCTAGAACTTGAACTCAGGGCCTGGGCTAAGTCCCTGAGTTTTTTTGTTTGTTTGTTTGTTTAGTGTGTGTGTGTGTGTGTGTGTGTGTGTGTGTGTGTGTGTGTGTGTGTGTGTGTGTGATTTTGGTTCAGGGCTACCATTCTACTACTTGAACCACAACTCTACTAACAGCTTCTATTTTTTGGTAGTAAATTGGAGATGGGACTCCTGTGGGCTATGCTGCCTATGGTTGATTTCAGATTTTAGCCTCCTGAGTAACTAAGGTTACAGACATGAGCCACCTGCACCTGAGTTATCACAAGGACTTTTTGTGTATTCACTAGGAGTAAAATTTTTGTAATTTTATCTCTTAACTTTAGCGTATTTTAATACTTGTAACAAGCAGTACTGATTTCAAAAATCTTACATACAATCTAATAATATGTGCAGAAAATATCATTTATATTCTCATTCTTTCATAGGCAGCACCACATGATAACAAAATATGAAATCATATAGATATTTTTGCCTTTGGAAAGTGACCAAATAAGTAATTTACATGGAATAGTTGCCAGAAGAATTTAAGGACACTTCATCACTAACATTTCATACTGAGAGTAGATAAATACTGGTTGGTAATATTGTTGCTGTTGGTGTTTTAATAAACAGTAGACAACAGATTTTAAGGCTTATTTTGAATTACAGGAATATAATACTTATATAAATGTATCAATATTTTAAATATATGATTTTGCATCTTGCCACCCCATCAGAGTGAATTAAAAGTAATTATTCACAGCTAATCTTCTGCCAAATAGAAAAAAAAATCAGCACACATACACACACGCACATTTCAGCAGCTGCCTCTGATACTAAAAAGTAACATTCTAAATTTTGGATCTAAGACAATGCCAAAACATTTCTATTTCTCTGAATTTTTCTTAAATACTATGCATCATATCAAATTTAATGTTCAAGTAGACTTCTAAATCCAAGAGTAGATAACAAGACTTGTGATCTTGTTATCTTCAGTAATTTATTTTCATTGCTTAATACTCATGGATATTTAAGTACTTTACATTGGAATTAGTCCATATAACAAATGTATATTTTATTTTTTTCCAAGTAATCATCTAAATGAATTCTGTTTTGTGACTTTCCTGCCATTCTGTTAAAAATGGACAACTGTGAGACTCATCTAATTGAATACATGAGACAAAGAGACTGACTGGAATTGGAGACACAGTTATAGGTAGAAATTTGGCATAGTAGTGCTCCTCAAAAACGAAGCCCTAGGTTTCCTCTTTGGGAATAAATGGAATGGCATATTTAGCCTTGTGCAGTCTCCTGCTGCCTTCCTATTGTACTGACATTCCTTCCAAATTTTTTACCTGTTCCCCATGCAAGGATGAAAGCAGAATGGAAATAAATATATTCTTACCAAGTCTCCAAAGAAAAATTACCTTGCACACCTAAACTTTCTTTATCACTAGATACTGGATTTAAGTTAGCCAATATCATAGCTCCTTTTAATATTCATGCTTTTTTTGAAAAAAAATGAATGATGCATTTTCCACCATTGAATACTAGCATTCATTCCAACATTTCCCATTTTTTGTTCTGACCAAAGCTCATGATCTTTTTGACATCACATCAGTAATTACAAGTTCTCCTTTCTCTTCTTTTATGTCTGCCTTGTTCACTGCCCTGGTCTTCTTTCTGTGAGCTGAAGAGCTCTCTTCCCCACAGCTAACGTCAAGAGCATTCTGATCGACTCCCAGTTGTTCTGTACAGGGCTGTCTGGGCATTGCATATATTTTGTGTGTGTGCGTGGGGGGGGGTGATACTGTTATTCATTTTTTCAGTTTTGAGATTGGAAAACCAAAATCTAGAAATTCAATTAATTTTCCCTTGAGATACTTGTGGCACTAAGACTTGAAATTATATTATTGTGAAGGCAAGGTGGAAATCCTCATTACATTAATATAACACATATAATCTTTCCTATGAACACTAAGTTCTTTGCTGTAAACTCCATTGTCTACTATAATCTATACTCTGTTCCTAATTTTCCTGGTAGTGAGTTCAGTATTAGGTCTCACCATCATTTTCTTCATCAAGTCAAACTCAGTAGGAAGCCACCTCTTCTGTTTTGATCAAATGTCCTAACCAAAAAAAGAATTTCATTTTCTAGTTCTTCCATCTCATTTTTGTATTATGGATTATGGAAACTCTCCCCTTGGCCAATATCAACTTTTTTCTCAAGATCTTTTTATATAGATTGGCAAATTTTATGACATATTTGAACTCTACCTTTGAGGCATGCAAGTCAACGGTATTAAAAATGCCCTCATATCCACTTCAACATACAATATTGCAAAATCTAAACTATACACAAACACATCCATAACAGGAATTCATACTATTGCATAGTTCTTTGAGCATGAATTAAGTCAAACATTTTCTTTGGAAAAGCATTAGCAGCCAAAGAGCTCCACTTTGGACAATGACATCTAGGACACTCAACAGCATTTAAAATTAATAGAAGGCATAAATTAAGAACTCGGCAGGTTCTTTCTAATCCAAGTAATAATTTAGTTACTTCCTTTTTAGAATAGTATACGGAAAAGTTCTAATTTTATAATTTTTGATGTTCATAAAATCTAATTAGTAACATATGTCACAGATACAGCATGCAGCTGAAGTAAAAGATAAATTTGCTAGAAGTCAATAGAATATGAAAACAAAAAGCAGAAGCCAAAAAAGATTTTCATTTATTTCATTTATTTCACAGAATCAACACATATTTTAATTACCCAGAGTCTCTGGAAAATAGCAGATCTTTCAAATATAAGGAAATTTCTTCAAAGACAATTCATATACATCTCTGCCACATATTTATGTGCTTAAAAATATAGATACAAACTTAATCTTCATTGAAAGTTTTACTTAAAGAAATTCTATCACTTTTCTGGTGTCTCAATGAGAAGAAGCAAGAGCAGAGACTGTGCAAAGCTGACTGTCTAAGGAAAGCTACACTAAATTGATATGTCAGTGATGAATACTTTCACAAATGATCACGGACTGGAGGTTGGCTCACAATTTCCTTTAGCATCCTCAGTCACTTTAATATAGTTTCTTTATCGGGCTTCAAATCAAATATGCAGGTTTCCCAAAGAAATCTTCCAGAAATATAAATCTATAATCACAATGACAACTGAAATTGAGTACTCATTGTGTATTGGATATGGCCATGATGGGGACTGTTAAAAGCTTCCTGAAAACCAAAATTCGTCTGCTTTCCATGTCTATAAAATTGCAGTCGGTATCCATAGGTAGTCCTTCTTAGCACTCTTCATTATTAAAATTTTATTTTATTCTAACAGATCAAACTAAAACCAAGAAAAAAACAAAGAAAACCAACATTTTTCATGTATGAATGAGCATATTTAATTGTTTTCATCATTTTATTCAATGAGATTTCATTCAATGACAATATTGTCATTAAGAACTTCTACAAAGATTAATGTACTTACATCTTAGATATTAACTCCTTAGAATAAATTTTTAGTGAACGTATTTGAAAATATCACAAATGTTCCTTTTTAATTTGTAGGCTTTTAACTGGAGAGTCCAGGCCTGTAACCATAGTAGTAGTTACATCATATAATATGGAAAGTAGCAAATACATAACATCAGTGATGAGCATGCTTTCACTGAACAGTGTTCATTCCATATACACAGGGAGGTTTTAGTGGTAAACATTCAGGCCAGAAATGGAGGCTGCTTCTGTGGACAGTCTGAAAACTAATCATGTGGCTCTACTTTATCCAAAAGACTCTTCAGTGACATTGCATTGTTGAAAACAAATGGCATTGCTAAAGCATTGCTTTTTATTATCTTAACAGGTTCACATCTTTACTCAGACAAACACACATGGAATACCACAAAAATTTAGCCATCATTCCAATGTAAAATTTGACTTCACTTGTGCATTCTTTATTCTTGCATAGCACAAAAGTCTAGAAAGAGGTAAGTCTCTGGCTGATTCAATCAGATGTCTATCACTGCTGGGATGTAAAGCAACTCTGCACTGTTTCTGGTTTCTCCCATTTGTAAGATGGATCTCAGAATTCCTGGCACAGCTTCTTCAAGCTAAGAAGAGTAGGGGATTCCTTTCAACCTTTCTCAGATCAATTCCAGCCATAATTCCCTAGTGTGTCATTAGCCAGAATTGGATAGATGTCCAATTCTAAATTAATTGCTAATGAAGAAGAAAAAGATGTGCACCATTGATTTACAGGCAAAAAAAAGTTTGTGTAAGATTCTCTTTCTTTTAGAAGATGCTCAACTTTGTTAAAAAAACAGGTTATATTAGCAAGAAGACAGGATGATATCTTTCATAAAAGCACACTAGAGCTAGCTAGTTTGTCCTATTAAAAGTTCATGCTGTTTAAAATTGTTTTCCTTCAAATTTCTTTAGTATCTTGTCTACTTTTATATGAACTTTGCATCTTTTTGTGACTATTTTTAAGAGATTCATTTATTTTCATTTTTATAAAATTATAATGATTATATTACTTAGAGTTATACTCTCTGAATTTCAAAGTGCTGAGACTATCAGGGAAAAGTTTACCCAATATGGCAAGCTGGTATGTATGTATAGAAGAAAAGCCCACAGCTAAATCAGGAGCCAGAAGGAAAATATAATTGAGATCCTACTCAGTGATGATTAGTTTCAAGCTCATTATAGTACATTACTAACTCTCATAAACAGATTAGAAAACCCCGAGAACTTAAACAAAATTCCAATCTCTTATCAGAAAGTGACTTTAGCAGGTCAGTGAAGGGTCACCCTTGAACTGAAAGTCATTGGGTGACTCTTAAGATCTTGAAGCAGAAGATGTCTATAGCTCCAGGTAGGAGCTGCTCCTGGCTACTGACACTGACCAAGGTTTCTCCCTGGCTTAACATATAAAATAATACCCAGCATAGAAGGATGAAAAATGATGCTTTGAGAAACATGGCGTACAAATACAGATTAACCTTGGATCTAGGATAGAGGCTTCCAAATGGATTGGGAAGGGAAGAGTCTCATAAATGCTCTCTTGAAAGGCTTCATGAAAAAAAAGTAGTTGTACCTAAATCATATTAAAACAATTCCGTTTCCAAAAAACAAGAGGGCAGATGAACTGCTTCTTTGGAAAGCTGATAGTGTGCTGATAGTTAACTGAGAGCATACACAAATATTTACCAAACTGGACACTCTAAATAGGGATAGATTAATGTATATTAATTATATTCATCAAAGTTCTTTTAAAATGAAATAATAAGGCAAGTTACAAATTTATGCTTTTGAACATTGCTTTTTGTAAGTTTCAGCTCAATAAGTTTACCATAACAGTAAAAAAGAAGACACTACCCTCAAGTGCCAATCTAACTTTAAGCTTGAGAAAATCTTTAATAATATAATGAATCAACTTCCGGTAGACAATGCCATTTTCCCCCAGGTCATAGGAACACTGACTAATCTGGTGCTCTATATCTCTATTTTAAGTGGAAAGCAAAGTCATACTATTGGTAAGGTTTTGTGCTCTATATTTAAAATAATAAATATATCATTATAAGTTTCTCAGTTTATAAAAAAGAGAAGGCAAAGCAAAAAAAGAAAATAATGGATTCATCGCAAGGCTTCATAGTTGGTTCAAAATTGAGTTCAGATCCAAAAACTCATGTGGATATTCTTAGAAAAAGTATGTAGGATAGAAAATATACACAAAATTTTTGTTAATGTGGAATAAGTAATACTGTGTGTCCAAAATACTGTTTCATAAATTGTTTCATTAATGGTTGATAGTTCATATGTAAACCGTAATATTTCATTTTTGTAATTGTTCATTAAACTGTAGGGGGAAAAATCACATTGTCCTTGCATCAAAGAATCCATAGTGCACACTGGTGTTTTACACATGTAACCCTAGATACTCAGGAGGCTGAGATCTGAGTATCTGAATGTCTCCATTCTCAAAAACTAACCTGGCTTGTAGAGCTGTTGTGTCCACTGGCTGTGGGCACAAAAGCTCAGGGAAAGCACCCAGGCCGTGGGTTCAATCCCAGGACCAGCAAAAATAAAAGTAAATAAAACATACATGAATCCAATTAGTTTTTATAAATTCATGCACATGATATTTAATTGTCTAGGTCTATGGTACATTGCAATTTTTCACACCTATGGAAATATGTCAGCTTTTGAAAATCTCACTTTTATAAGTTTTTTGTGTTTAACCAAACAACTCTTTGAATCAAAAGTATTAATAGGTTTCTCAAGACTCCACTTAGAGCTCCCCTATGATCCAGAAATCCCACTTTTGGGCATTTATGATCACAAACAAGACTATACTAAAGCTACCAGCACAACTGTGTTTATTGCAGCATTATTTACCATAGCTAAGATATGGAACCAACCCAGATGCCGCTCAGTAGATGAATAGATCAAGAAAATGTGGTATGTATACACAATGGAATTTATGCCTCCATCAGAAAGAATGACATTGCCCCATTGTTAGGAAATGGAAAGACTTGGAAAAAAATTATATTAAGTGAAGTAAGCCAGGCCCAAAGAAACATCGGTCCCATGGTTTCCCTTATTTGCAATAACCAGTGTATGTCTGAGTCAACAGAAAAGGTCAGATAAGTTGATGTTAGGGAAATGAACTCCAAGATATGTATTCAAAATTTTTTTCTTTCATGCATTTGTTTCTAACATGTTTATAAGATGATTTATTTGTTGCTTTGTATGTCCTTCCCACACAGTATAACCTCTATTTCCACTATATTTGATGTTGGTACAATTTGTGGAGGGGAAGGAAAGAAAAAAACAAATTGTTTAAATAGAGATACAGGTGGACCCATTGCAACAATGAGATGTACAAGATGTTATGTCGAAAAACGAGGGGGGTAGTGGGGGGGCAGTGGGGCGGGGAGTGGGGGTGGGAAAGGATGGGAAGGGGAAACAAAGGAGAAGGCAACAATGCTTGATAAGAATTGTACTCATTACCTTGCCCATGTAATTGTAACCCCTCTGTACAGTATTTTCACAATTAAAAAAGAAGTATTAATAATGTATTTGAGTGAAACGAGCTTTTGCTAGAATGTTTTCTTAGTATCTATCTTCTCAACTTTTTCATTAACTTAAAATAATGCTTAGATTTTCAGATTGACTTACATTATAGAATAAATGACATGTACAAAAATGATAAGGAGATACACATATTTTTAGTTTACAGTGATGTTTATGAAAATAATACTCATATATAAGGTGAAGAAGTAATTTATAGGGGCTCTATGTCTCAATGAAAAAGAATAGCCATTCATATGGGAGGAATTCATAGGGTAGAGTAACAATTCAGAGGAGGTCACAAAGGGTGATCCGAGGTGCATGCATTGAAATACCACACTGTACCCTATTAATTTGAACAATTGATCATGTGATTCAAACATAAAATAGAATGCAAAAATATATAAACTTAGACTTCAAGAAAAAACTGAAAGATGAACCTATAATGAAAATAGCTTATTAGTGAGAATGGATTATATTTCTGTTTTATGCTAATGTGTCCTTCAATGCAATAGAAAAAACTAGAAGTGGTACCTTTCATATTTATGACATTTTTCCTGGTGAGTTTGATGAAAGATACTTTCTTAATTAATATTATAAAATTCACCAACTCTACAAGTATATTCACATGTAAAAGAGAATTCAAACAAGAGAAATTTTGTTTGAAAGAATGTTTATTGACTTGGAAAACAAGACTAAGTGTGGCTATGAAAATGGAAATAGGGATTTTTTAATATTATGAAACTGTCTTGTCCCTAAAATTATTATCATTTTCTAGAATTAGTATATGTTATGAAACTACATATGTCTAGTATGTTGATATGATTGCTGCTATAGAATAAGATATATTTGTTCAACTATGAAAAAATGGACTCTTCTGATAAAGGTGTGAACAAACTGAAAAGGTAATCAAGAGGTTGATATTAATTATATATTTATTGCTGCTTGGTATCATGTTAGGCCCTGAAAGGATGAGAAAAAATAAGAGAATACACAGGAAATTTGATTGTATGTACCTTGACCCAAGGGAAAGATATACACAGATGGAAACTTAAACAATTAAATATTACAGCTATATGGTTTACTATAGGATAACTGTTTCTGAAAGATTATTCTCAAGTATTCTCACAGAATAATCAATATTTCACAAGACACCGAAACGAAATGTTCTGACATTATATATAGCAGTGAAATTTCTCATCTCACACTTTACACTGAAAGCTCATAATTCACATTAACAAGCTACATTTCTTAGTCTCAAAATTCTCATTCACAAAGTCTGACTAACTTTTAAACCTTCCTTTGACTTTAATAATTAATAAATCCTCAATTTATCACACTGACCTTGTCCAGATCTTTGAATAAATGTCCACGTCACATTTGATCCTTTGTGTTTACCTGTCCTCCTTACTGTCATGTCTTGCAGCACTTACTTGCCTAATGGGTACAGTGGGGAAATCCAAAATCTAGACTTCAGAGTGATATTACTTTGTTGAGTATGATTATGCATTTTAGACTAGTTCTTAATCTTAGGACTTTTAGCCTTTGGTCACAGTGAATGAAACAAAGGGCTTTTTGACCAGATGTAAAAAAAAGTAACTTGGAAAAAAGGATAGTTCTTAAAGTGGTATAGAAAGAGGGAAACCGAAAATAGATATAATCCATAGTAGCCGATCTGTTTGTTGTACCAAAAAAAGTGACCTGATAGTGTAGACTTGTCCCCTAGAGCAAAGACAATTGGAAGACAGTTACCAAGGCTGTGTGAAGTATTCCTCTAAATCTCTATAAAAGAAGTACAGAGATTGTAAGTTTGATTATTTCTGGGGTACATTAAGTGTTCTCTACAAAGAGGATGGCCTTTTAGTTTCAAAATGAGGTTATATGATTTTGGGAGGGGAATCCGAAATTTTATGGGATTTAATTTAATAATGGATTTAAAGTCAGGTTATAGTAGGTTGAGGTTTACACTTTTTGTCAAGATTTCTTTAGGCAGTCTATTTTACCTAAATTTCTTCCAGAAAAAATTGTTTTTAAAAGAATTGTTTTTAAAATTGTTTTAAAAATTGCTCAGAAATTACCAAAGTGACAAGTAACAGGACCTCACTTGAATGATAAAAGACATGTTTAGCTGAATCTCACTTGGCTTACAATTTCAATTTGCAGAATTGTGGATGCTCTGTTGTTCAATCAGCCACTGAGAAAGCTATACATTGGATATTCTTCAGACTGTAAATAATAAAGGGAATTTTTTCTTAAGAAAATAATCTAGGCTGTTTATTTTTTTAGAAGTTTTAAATATACTTATTTACATTTCTTGTGCCATTTTTTTCTGTAATAATCTATGATATCTATGAAAGTGTAAGTTCTTTTAATTTGAGGGTCAGGAGTAGATCATGTTTCACTTAAAAATTGTACACATGACAACTTCAAGCAAAGAGCTTACTGGAACTGTCCAGAATTGGCCATAAATAAAATGTTATGTGATGTCTATGCTTATACTTTATTAAGAACAACAGCAGGTAGGTACATATGGTGGTCACAATACTATGACCGGCAACCTACTTGCATTCTGTAATACCTAAGACTTCGGCTTTGAAGTTTTAACACTTTCAGTGAGACATACATACCATTATAAACAAACTATGTTTGGATAAAGTGGAAAGGTTAGTAGAAATGCTTAGAACCGAGACAAATTATTCCTATAGATTGCCATATCCAAATTAAGGACAAAGATGACATAGATCCCTTTCTATATCCTTTTCAGACTATAAAGAGTATTTGTATAAACTTTAAGTTTTATGGAAGTTCTACTTCGTTAGGCTTTAAACTGACCTTCAGAATGAGAGACTTGAAGATTTTGTTCTGCCTTATTTCATATTCACTCCAACAAATACGTTATCACTAGAATTTTCTAACATCAATCAACAGCAAATTGTTTATGTGCTTTTGCTTTATAACTAAATAAGTTTGCATTTGCAATTTATCTGTATTTCATCACAACTCATTTTCCTGACCAAAGAATATACTATGATAATACCAATTTCAGAAATAAACATCTATCTTCATATTAAACTTCTAGTCATGCCTGAACCCTCTAAGATTTTCTTTCCTCTAGTTTGGAAGATTCTACAAGCTTGAGAAATGATACCAGTTTGTAATAAATTTATTCTATCTCTAAGAAGCTTACACCATTCAGCTTCTGTCATTAGGATGGACAAATAGATACTTAGAAAAACCCAGAAACCTGGCAATGATTTTATTCAGTACATATTTAAAATTAGTATTTTTAAACATAAAGATTTGTCAACTGACTTTCTTCTCAGATAGTAGCTCTAAATCATAGACAATTTATTTCTTAGCTCTCGATTCCCTTATCTATGAAGTTAACATTTTCTTCTGTGTCTTCTAAGGACAAATCCTAGAAATCTATTTCAGAAAACTTTTGAGTGTTTCCAAGGCTACTATTCTGAATTTGCTACATAACTGGGTGCTGTAATCTATTGTCCAAGCTGAGTCCTGCATCATTACGATGTGCTTATGTTACCAGTGGATTGATTACATGTTGAATATTAAATAAATTCTTTCTAAAAGTTGTGTGAAGGAAAACTCTAACAACAGTCCCAAACAGCAGGTAATTTTAAGCTCTTTGTTCAAAGATTAACTACAAAACAAAATATTCTTCTAGAATTTTCTATTTTTTCACTCTTGTGGTTGAGCCATGCTTCCTGCTCCAGATTTTGCTTATATTTGAGATTCTGGTCTCACTTCTGCCTTGATTTATCTGCACAAGACTTGCCCAGGTTAGGCTTCCAGGTCATCATAACAGTCTCTTACCTCCAAGCACAGCTTGGAGGGCTTTCCCAAACATTTTTCTTCTCCTAGCTGGTCTCTAGTCCTAATTCCAACTCTCTCAGGCTCCAAAGTAGCTTCTACTTTAAGACTGGGTCACTGGTGCCAAGCAATACTATTTGCCACCAAAAGGTACCTAAGTGCCATAGAGAGGTTATTAAATGTTCAAGGGAGTCTTTCAGAATGTAGGCTCTGAAATCACAGATTTCACATTCAAATTCTTCTATCTTGATGAAATTCACATACCCACATTTGGATCTTTATTTCTGCACTTAATGTAGAAAACTACTCATCTACTTCTTTTCTTAATATATTTTATTGTTATTGTAGAGATGATATACAGAGGGGTTAGAGTTACATGAGTCAGGTCATGAGTACAATTCCTTTTGAACTATGTCTCTCCTTCCCATGGTCTCTCCCTGGTTTTCTTTCCCATCCCAACTCACAAGATGTATAATTCATTTTCCATATGGTATGTAGTGAGTACATACTTGTTAAAAGTAATATATGGATATTTTTCTAAGCATATTAAATAAAAGCTTCTTAGAATGGCATCAATCACAAACAGGCCAATAAATATTATTATTAGCAGAAAAGTCCATTTTCTAGGACCCAGATAATAGGATCATTCATTGGTATCTATTATTGATGAATAGGTGCATATTCTTTAGTGTCATCTCGGATATGATATTGGAACCAACAGAGCACTGTGTATTATGAAAAACCCAAAGAATGTTTACATCAAGCCTAGATTTATGTAAACTCAAGCTGAGGGGTCAGAACATTAAAGGTTATTGTAGCTTCTCCAATAATAATTCCAAAGGGTGGGTACAAATGACTCACACCTGTTAGCCTAGCTAGTCAGTGGGCTGAAATCTGAGGATTGTCATTCAGAGCCAGCCAGGGCAGCAAAGTCTGAGACTCTTATCTCCAGTTAACCTGGAAGTTGTGCTGTGGCTCAAAGTGATAGAGCCCTAGCCTAGAGCGAAAAAAGCTCAGGAACAGCACCTAGGCCTGAGTTCAAGCCTCATGACTGACAAAGAAAATGAGTAAAATATGATTAAGTGACAGACAGACAGAAGAGTCTGTCTGGTTCATTGTTAGTACTCAATGTACAAGGACTATTACCATTTTATGTTCTTGTAGAAGATTAAAAAATTACACAGAAAAAGGAAATTGAGTATTTATAAGAGATCATAGATACTGTAATTTAATATCATATTTTGATGTGATCTGTAATTTTGGTAGAATTTCAGACTCTACTTTTAAGATCATTAGACAAAATCTTATTAGATATATATTTTCAAAAAAGATCACCTATTTTCACAAAGGTAATTGAAGGTCTTAGTACAATTTCAAAGAATGGATTTATGCTGCTGCCTTGCACACGCAAATGAGTGCCCTTGTGAGTTGAAAGATATTCAAGCATGTGCATTATAGTCAGACTCTGCAACTGCATACTGATCACGGCCCCTCACTCATTAACACAGAGGACTCCTTCCTGAGCTTTCATTTGCATGCTTCTCTCCAACCTCTTTCATTTGCATGCTTCTCTCGAACCTCTTTTTTTCTTCTTTGTTCAAACAGCCAATGACCTTTATAATCAACAAGAAAATTAGAAGCAGGTGGAAGCTTATTTTTAATGATGCCGAGACCAAATTGTTTAACTTAAATCTGAACTTTTTTTTCTTCCAATCCTTTATAATGCCTGACAAATATTAATTATGCGAAGGTAACCAGAGACTCTGACTTTCTCATTGTCTCTGATCAAGCTCTGTAGCGAACCCTTTCTTTTATGTTTAATTAGTATGATGAAAACATCTCTCTTTTATCACTCGTTTTTCTTTTTCCTGGAGCCTTCAGTACAAACATGGTATCAGTGGGATTTAGCTAATGTACTGGCAACCTTTACAAATTTGCCTAGATGATTGTAAGTGAAACTGATTAAGGACATTTCCTTCAGGATTGTAATTATTTATTTTAATGGCTACATATTAGTGGATCCGAAATAAAGTTTGAACATTAGAAATGGCAAGTATTGGCACAGAGTTCTGTCTCCTTTATTGAATCCTATTTCTAAAGAGAAGCAATAATTTTGGTTGCAGGTTTATATTTCAAGTTAAGCATGAGTCAAATAATAAAGACTGCCAACTGCAGTAATATCTGATTATCTACAAGTATGTGTATTATGAACACTCTACAACTTGAATCTCTCACCAAGTTTTCAGCACTCACCTCTGTCATCTTCAAACACTCATTGAAAGTTTTCTCAAGCCAGGTGCTAATAGTTCATGACTGTAATCTCACTCAGAAAGCTCAGATCTCAGGGTTGTGGTTCTAAGTCAGCTCTGGAAGGAAACTGAGACTCTTATCTCCAACTAACTATCAAAAAGCCTGAAGTAGACATGTGACTCAAGTGGTAGAGCACTAGCCTTAAGTGAAAAATCTAAAAGACAATTACCAGGCCCTGAGTTTATGCTCCTGTACTAGCAATAAATAAATAAATTCATATATACATCAATATATTCAGATAAGTGAATATATAAATTCACAAATATTTATATGTAACTATATATGCCTATAACCTTAAAATTATTTTAAAATGCATCATACAATTGACTTTATCAGTTTCTACTTGTCACATTAATCTGACATCAATGTTCTAAATAATTTTGAGCAATGTAATGTTCATTATACTTCATACCTCAATATTTCCAGTTTCCTATAATATGATTGCTATTGGATTAATTTTATTAATAGTGATAATGTAATTTTCTCTTGAAAAATATTTATTTCACCTAAAATTTAAAACAGAATATAAGGTTTTTGTGAGAAACCCTACTAAAGTAATATGTATAACTTGGCCACAATGCCCTGCTACTAATTCTCAGGCTGTCTTGGCTTTTAATATTTTGTTTGAAGGATTCATTTTTGTATATTTTTATACATTTGAATACAAAGGACCCAGAACTGTTTAAAATATGTATTCTCACACAAATACGTATTAAAATTACATACAACCCAGATTTTTTTAAATTTTTATTTTTTTAATTTTTGTATTTGATAATGTATTTAGAAACTTTTCATCAAATAAATCCACAAATCTTGTTTATTTATGCTTTGTTGTGTTGTTGTGTTTGACTATTGGCAAATTAACAGTTCAGATAGTTTTAAACAAAATATAACAATGTTTGATTTTGATTAAGATCACAGGAAAACTTTCAAGAAAATCACCTCCCAGACGAGTTCCAAATGTTGCTATGAATCTAATGATACCCAGAAGAAAAATGAATGTGAAGCAATCAGCTCTTATACTGAAAATAAACCTAAGCAAAATTTGAAGTTAGTGTCCATATTTATGATAAATAACATCTAGCAACTGTAATATTAACCTGAAGATTGAGTTTAAAGTTTAACCATGTATTTTGAATTCAAAGTTTTCTATGTCAATAAAGCTTTTATAAATGTCACAGCATGCTAATGTCATACATTTCAACATATAGCTGCTTTGTAAAAGTCAAAGATCAAAATAAAGAAAATTAAAATAAATCTAAAAGATGTGAAAGAAAATATTTAACTACTGTTTCTATGGCCATTCCTACATTTTTATAGCCTCAGGGATGTTTGATGTTTTGACAATCAATTAATTTTTCTTGTAATATTAACTGAAATACTAATATTAATGAAATAGTTCATACATAGACCCAATACTGAAACTGAGATTAATGAGAATTCAGCCAACTACTATATAGAAAACTAAGTTCTTATGCCTTACTTTTCCCATTGTTGACTGATTGATAAGTGAACAAGAGTAGTCAGTGGAGAATGAGGATTAATCACATACCCTTGAGGGCATTGTGCATCAGCTGTATCTAAAAAGACAAGGGATTCTAAAGTTAACGTCCTTCTTGATCAGTACCCATTCACCTTCATTTATTAAATATATTCTTACTACAGATATTGGACTCATAAAACACCTGTTGTTCTAGGCCCTAGAACTTTTCTTAAATACAATAAAGGTGATGTTCTTGAACTTTTTGTGCTCTGAGTTTAATTAGCTATTTAAGCTGAAGGCTACTAACACTTGCAGAATCCTGTGAGTTGATAGCAAATAAATGTAATTTGGGGTGGTTAAAGAAAACGTTTGACAAGAAATGTACTCACTATCTTACATATGCAACTGTAACCCCTCTGTACATCATCTTGACAATAAAATTAAATTTTACAAAAAGTAAATCTGGAGAAAAATAAAGTAAAAAAGAATTCTTGCTATAGATTGGAAGGGTAACAAGAAGAAACAACTTTTACATATGGATTGTGAAGAGAGAATTTATCTAGATCTTTTCACAACCTTGTGAAACTCAAAGATTAGCAAGTGTCGCTACCACCTCGACCAGCAAGGAAGACGCGACACCGGACTCTTCTCTCTGCAGTTTATTCAGGACCTTTTTGTAATCTTGTGACCCCAACCCCGGGGAGAATTCCCCACAGCCTTAAGTACCCGCTGGGTAGCCAACCCTGATACGCCACGTGGGAACCACCAATAGATTCAGGTGCGCAGAAGCAAGCCAGATTCTTTGCCTTAGCCATATCAGGAGTTGTTTACCACAGAGAGCACTCGCCATCGGGAAGGCGGAGGGCGGAAGCTGGCACCATCTTCCAGGTGCGGCCTCTCGCAGCTCTCTACAGTTCCCCCTTTTTTGTTTAAAGAACACAGATGAGAACAGAGGTCTGATCCCTGTTGTGCAATTGCAAGGACTGCTTACAAGCCTTCTCCCAGAGGGCGCCTTCTCTAGGGATGACTCAGCCTGTCCATTGATTCGTTTTTCACAAGGACGGGAAAAGGTGAATCGAACCCGTGTGCAATCAAACATGCTCTCCTCGAGGGCAAAACTCATGCCTCTCGACTGCAGTACTTTGGCTTTGCAATCTGTGTTCATTGTTTTAGGGTGGCAAGCCACGCTTAGGGGGACTGACCTGCTCCAATGACTGTAAAGGCTTGGATAATCATGGCTGCACTGCGATGCTGAGAACCTCTAATTTGGCAAATGCACCACAGACATACCAAGGAGGCTAACACCAGGAGGCCTATCAGGGCTCCCAAACCCGCCCCCTCCTTGAGATGAATCATAGCAGCGGAGATCCATGAAGATAACCCCTCCGCCAATCCGGCATCCACTCGGGTCGAGTTCACCATGACGATGGCAACCCTGAGCTGTTCCATCAGGCTGTCGAACTCCCCAGTTCAATTACCTAAAAGATAACTAGACAACTGTTTAGACAAATTTGCAGCGTTTTTTGAATAGGTTTTTTTTCCTGGGCCTGAACTCTGGGCCTGGGCGCTGTCCCTCAGCTCTTCAGCTCAAGGCCAGCACTCTACCACTTGAGTCACAGTGTCACGTCCGGCTTTTTTCATTTTGCTTATGTGGTGCTAAGGAATTGAACCCAGGGCCTCAGGCATGCAAGGCAAGCGCTCTACCACTGAGCCACCTTCCCAGCCCCTTTCTTCTGGGTTAATTGCTCCACAGCAGCAGCTAATCCAGCATTAGTTAGTGCTCCGCCCAACTCTCTGCAAACTTTCATCCATGCTTCTAGTCCCCTATTCTTATATGGGGTTATGGTGGCTCTGCATTCCTTAGTGCACTGCTCGTAAACAAGCTGTTTAATTAATGGCATGGCTGCATCTGGGTCACCAAAAATTCTGCCAGCAGCCTCGACCATACGGGCAACAAAGTCCAAAAACGGCTCCATAGAGCCCTGCAGGATTTTGGTGAGATTGCCACTCACCTCGCCTTTATTTGGTAAGGCCTTCCATGCCTTTATGCCAATTTTATTGATTTGTTCATAAACTTGAACCGGGTAGCCTATCTGCTGATTGGCGAATCTCCCCTGTCCAAGCAGCATATCTCTGTCCCAAGCTGGGTTCCCCGCAGCCTGATTGGCCGCAGCCTCTTCACTAGCAAATTCAATCAAAAAAGCCTTCCAATCTAAATACTGACCTGGGCTCAAACAAGCTCGTGCGAGCCCACTCCAATCACCGGGTGTCATGCAGTGTCTGTTTAGGGCCTCCACCTGGGCTACAGTAAAGGAGGCCATGATTCCGTATGTCCGCACAGACTCAGCTAAAGATTTTATCACCTTAAAATCTAAGGGTTCATGATACCGCTGTCCCTGTGGATCCTGAAATATTGGACAGGCTAGATGTAACTCGGTTCTGACCGCTTTCCACACGCCTGGGCTGAAAGAACAGCCGGGGCTGCCACTTCCAGGGTCCTCCGCATAGAGCGGAGGGGCCGAAGGTGTGGGGCGGTGCATGGAGGGCGTGCATTCGTCTTTATCTGGGTCCTCTCTCTCCTTTCCTTTCCTCCTCTTTATCTTTGTTTTTTCTATTTGTTCTATGAGTGATTGTAGTTCCTCTGAGTCTGTAGACTCAGAGGTCTCTAGTTCGGCAAAATCGGGGTATAACCCCCCCTGGTCTCCTCCTTTTCGCTGTCTGCCCTTTCCGATCTTTCTTCCTGCAGCATTTCTAGGGCGGCCTGACCATTCTCTACCGCCTCACTGCAACGCTGGTCCTCGAGACAGCCTCTTATCAGTTTCCATATTGGTCTCACTCCGCTCTTAAGCGTTCCTTGTTCAGAGGCAAAATCTAGGTCCCTCCCTAGTTTCTCCCAAGAGGCCACCGTGAGGCTTCCGGAGACAGCGAACCATGGGGCAACGGTGTCACATTCATTCAAAAATCTCTCTAAAGTACTCTTTTTTATTTTTAACTTTTTTGAGTGCAGTAGCTCATTGAGAGCCAAAAAAATTGGGTGCGAAGAAAAAGCGCCCATGTTTTAAACATTTAAAGCTGGTAAACAAACTTTTACTTTCACTTTTGGCTACTCTATTGACTAGCCCCGGGTTCTCACTCTCTCTTTATCTACCGAGAAGAGCAAAAATCCCCCCCCCCCCCCCCCGCTCTTGTGGCGGATTCCCCTTTTACCTGGGAACTTACTCCCCGCTCTTGTGGCGGATTCCCCTTTTACCTGGGGACTTACCCCCGCTTTTGTCGCGGATTCCCCTTTTACCTGGGGACTTACCGGTGCACCACCCTGACCGCAGAGAGTTCTGAGTCCTCGTTGGGGTTATGGCTGATTCCCCGTACGGGCCACCACGTGTCGCTACCGCCTCGACCAGCAAGGAAGACGCGACACCGGACTCTTCTCTCTGCAGTTTATTCAGGACCTTTTTTTATAATCTTGTGACCCCAACCCGGGGAGAATTCCCCACAGCCTTAAGTACCCGCTGGGTAGCCAACCCTGATACGCCACGTGGGAACCACCAATAGGTTCAGGTGCGCGGAAGCAAGCCAGATTCTTTGCCTTAGCCATATCAGGAGTTGTTTACCATGAGAGCACTCGCCATCGGGAAGGCGGAGGGCGGAAGCCGGCACCATCTTCCAGGTGCGGCCTCTCGCAGCTCTCTACATTTCCCCCTTTTTTGTTTAATTTTTTTTTTCTTCTCTCTGCCCTTTATTCAGGACCTTTTTGTAATCTTGTGACCCCAACCCCGGGGAGAATTCCCCACAGCCTTAAGTACCCGCTGGGTAGCCAACCCTGATACGCCACGTGGGAACCACCAATAGGTTCAGGTGCGCGGAAGCAAGCCAGATTCTTTGCCTTAGCCATATCAGGAGTTGTTTACCACAGAGAGCACTCGCCATCGGGAAGGCGGAGGGCGGAAGCTGGCACCATCTTCCAGGTGCGGCCTCTCGCAGCTCTCTACAAGCAAGGTGTTTAAATTTAGAGAGAAAGAATATTCTAGAAGAAGTAGAAGCATGAAAACCCTGAAGCAGGAATGTACATTGGCATGTTTAGTATTTAAAATACACCAAGGCAGCCAAGGTGGTCAGTGTTGAAATAATCCAGCAGAAGGAAGAAGTCAGGGAGATAATTGGGGTGAGGGGAGGGCAGAAAGAGCAGATTTAGTGGGGTTTTGTAGCAGACTTCCGATTTTTCTTATGTAAAGTTGGATGTGCAATAGTAGGTTTCAAGCAAGATAGAGAGAAGTTTAATATTGTTTTGTTTTCCTCACTAGAATCATACTTTTGTTTTAGTGAATCCAGTAATAGGTGCACTGTGAGAGTACAAGGGCTAGCCCAGAAATCCAGGAACTAGTGAAAGGTGGCGTGGCCACAGAGTAAAGGATGTCCAAAAGTGATGAAGCTACTGGCGTCTCGTGGTGAATTCACATGTAACACTTGGTGGAGGGAAATCAAGGCTCACGACAGTGGCCTCCAGTTCCAATCAGGTTGTTAAAGCAAATTATTCACTAAGCACTTGTTGAAAATGACAGACAGATTTTATTCAAACTACTGAACACAGAGAGCGTTTTATGCACTGAGTTGAAACAAAAGGCAGGAGGGTTTTTCTATTTCATTGTTATTTTCCTTTTGGGGTGAGGTGCATAATGAGAACTGACCTCAAGGCCCCATGCTTGCTAAGAAGGAACTTTACCAATTGAGGCACTCTATTAATGCTTTTGTTTTGTATTGGTTTATTTTCAGGTAGGATCTCACATTGTGACATGAATGACCTTTGCTACCCTTTGCTTCCCTGTGTGTCTGGTATGACAGGTGTACACTACTGTGCTCAGTCATCATGTTTGCCCTGTAGTGAAGATAAATGTACTCCACTGTGGCAGCCAATGGTTGAGATAGTCTGGTGACCTTTCATCCCTGGGCAGGTCTTGGTCTGTAAGTGATACCTCATCTTGATCTCCAAAGTAATTAGAATTTTAGGCTTGAGTCACCTACCTGCTGAGGCAGGAGAAATCTTAAATACTAGGGCACAAAAAAGGTAAAGTAGAAGAACTACAGAAGGGGTTGAAAAGCTGATCATTTGCTAACAAGTGATAAGAAAGTTAAGTTTCAACTCTCCCAAGGACTGTGGGAGCCTTCAAAGGACTGGTTCTCCGGTGCTTGAGAAAGACATTTCTGGATTGTAGAAGATATGTCTAACGGGGCTGGGAAGGTGGCTCAGTGGTAGAGCGCTTGCCTTGCATGCATGAGGCCCTGAGTTCGATTCCTCAGCATCACATAAGCAAAAAGAAAAAAGCCGGAAATGGCATTGTGGCTCAAGTGGTCGAGCGCTAGCCTTGAGCTGAAGAGCTGAGGGACAGTGCCCAGGCCCAGAGTTCAGGCCCCATGACCGAACCCCACCCCCCAAAAAAGAAGATATGTCTAAAAGGGACAAATAAAAGGTTTACATCTGTACATTTTCTGAAATAACATTTCCAAGAATCAGTAGGTCATGGGCAATCAGGGTTTGGCTAAAACAAACAGGAACTTCTTTTGACAGCAATAAAGTTTATCGTGTAGGCATTTTAAGGGGTTGGAGTAGTCTAGGGACATGGTTTTGGTATCACAGAGACTTTGTGAAGGTGTATTCCAGACTTTATTTAGTGTGAGTGATAGGGTTGTACTTAGAGTTTGGAGCCTTTATATTTAAAAGTTGATGCAAAATTATGAAGAGGGTTCAGAGGAGACTGACTATAGAGTTTGGTCAAAGGAAGGCTTAGTTTTCATTCTCCATTTTTGTAAGTTGCCTTATTCTATGAATATAGCTTAAACATTGTTTATGGCAGAGAAAACTGATAAGTTCTTTTCTTGATACTCTGAAAGGCTCTGATATTGCTAGCTTTATTTTACATCAATAGGGTGCAACTACATTGCTTAACAGAGAAAATAATAAATGATAAATTACAGCTAACATGATATCCTCAGTACATACAACTTTGGACACCTCATTTAAGAGCAAATTATCTGTATTTAATATTCATTGTATGAATAATTTTAATCACGTTTATTTAACACATTAAAGCAACTTTAAAAACAAGTCACGGATGGTGCCTTACTTTTTATGTTATCTTAGAAAAAGCAGAAATTTAAATTCCTTAATATTGAGCACTAAGAAATTCCAAATCAAGTACTACAAAAATTAATATAATACCTATTAGGAGCAAATTATCATAATATTAAAAGTGCATAATTTCAGAGGAAGTTGTGAGAAAGAAGTTTAGTCATAACACATGTTAAATGGAAGTTCCAACTGTTTTCAAACTCCACTATTACTCTTAATTGAGGGGACTCTGGAAAGGAGATCAATATAGCAAACAGCTGTGACACATTCAACATTAAGCCTGTTAAACAAGAAGAAAGAAAACAACCAACATTTCCAAATTTCTTTTGTAAGCCATAATTGCATAGATCATACTGACAAAAGGTAAACAAATCTGTGCACATTCAAATAAAAGGTGTTGAGGTTCTAAATGTCAAAACTTTCATAAGAAACACCCACTTTGCCATGTCATATTTCTATTTACATATATTCAAAGTTAAATATAATTAAGCAAGTCAGGAAGTCTGTGCTCCTATTTTCCCTGACAGAACTTTTTACAACTGTGATATGTGCTCAGGACATATATTTTTGTGTTTTGAAAAGTCTTCCATTAGTCAGTGTACAATGACAGAGTAAATTATAAACACAAGGAGAAATTGTTTGCAAATTATATATCTTTTTCAGTTATTTTATTTTATTTTCTTTAAGTAGTTGTACAAAGGATTTTCCTTTTAAGAAAACACTTCATGAATACGGTATCTCGTGATCAATGTCATTCCTTTCAGCATTCTCATCCAACCCTCCCAACCCTCCCCACCTGTCATTTTTCTTCACTTTGTATGATATTCTTTGAATTCTTTATTCTTTCCCCTTCTCTTTATTCATCTATCTCTTTCCTTTTGACCCTACCCTACCCCTTTCAAATACCAATTGCCCAGTGCTCATTTTGTTGAACTTTGACTTTGCCTTTCTAAAAATTACAATACTTAATATAACTTTTTCCAAGTCTTTCCACTTCCTAACAAATGGGGCAATGTCATTCTTTCTGATGGAGGCATAGAATTCCATTGTATATATACACCATGTTTTCTTGATCCATTCATCTACTGAGGGGCATCTGGGTTGGTTCCATATCTTAGCTATGGTAAATAATGCTGCAATAAACACAGTTGTGCTGGTAGCTTTAGTATGGTCTTGTTTGTGATCATTTGGGTAAATGCTGCTTTGTATGTCCCTCCCCCACGGTATAACCCCTGCTTTCACTGTACTTCATGTTGGTATAACTTGTGGAGGGAAAGGGAAAAAACAAATCGTTTAAATAGGGATACAGGTGGACCCATTGCAATAATGAGATGTACAAGTCATTATGTCGAAAAATGAACTTTACAACTTTGGCGAGGGGGGGGGAGGCTGGAGGGGTGGGAGGGGGGAGATGGGAACAATGGGAAGGGGAAACAAAGGAGGAGGCAACAATGCTTGATAAGAAATATACTCAATATCTTGTCCATGTAATTGTAACCCCTCTATATGGTATTTTCACAATAAAAAATTACAATAGTTAAGTTTTCTTCCCCCTCCCCAAGTTGTAAAGGTCGTTTTTCGACATAATGACTTGTACATCTCATTGTTGCAAAGGGTCCACCTGTATCCCTATTTAAACAATTTGTTTTCCCTTCCCCTCCACAAATTATGCCACCATCAAATACAGTGAAAACAGGGGTTACACCGTGGGGGAGGGACATACAAAGCAACAGAGAAATCATCTTATAAATATGTTAGAAACAATCACAAGAAATTTCAGTCTATATTTATATATACTTGCATAACATCCACTGTATTTACATATATGTTTATAAATTAATTCTAGCTTCCACATATGAGAGAAAACCTACAATCTTTGTTTTTCTGGGCCTGAAATAAATAACCTCTATCTGTATTTTACCAAGAAATATTACAATTCAGAAATTAAGAGAAAAGCTCCACAGTAAAATTGACAATTTTTGTATATTTACAGAAGATACACAAGTGGCTAACAAAAGTATATAGAAATACTCAAAATCTTTAGTCACTAAAATAATACATGACTTCATATCTAATAATATAACTACAAAAATTAGATGGAAAACAAATGTTACAAAGCTGTAGAACAGTAGAATTATGCACAACTTTTTGGTGATCATGTAATATACCACAGCTGCTTTGGAAAACACTTTGGCAGTCTCTCTAAATTTAACCATGAAACTACCATATATAGTTGTGAAACTTCATTCCTGGAAATGTATTCAAGGTAAATGAAGCCATGTGCCTACACAATGACTTGCATTCAAATGGTATTATAAGTAAGATTCATGGCAGCATTATTCACAATAGACCAAACAGAAAATATCCCAGATATCCATTAAACAGTTTATGGATAAGAAAGTATATACTTTATCAACAATAAAGGAGCAGACAACTGGCATGTGTAACACCCTGGATGAACCTCAAAAACATGATGCTCATGAATGAAGCTAGCCACTAGCCAAATATTCTATGACCTGATTGAATGAATTTGAAAGAAAAGCATATTTTCTTGTCCTAAATTGAGCCGAAAACTGTATAAACCAAAGAATATTTAAATAAAAAACATCTAAATGTCTGATTCTAATAAAAGACTTTAGGTGTGAGATTTAAGAGTATAAATGAAGCCTATATATTCATATGTATGCATATGTGGTACAAAGATTACATATATATGTATCACAGATTACACACACACACACACACACACACATATATATATATCATAGATCACATAAAATTTAATAATGTCTTAAGTTTAAAACCACTGAGTTACCATTTTGAGCATACAGGAACTGGTGGCTCATGCCTATAAACTTAGCTATTCAGAAGACTGATAAGCTAGTTCAAGAGTTAAATGCAAGAGACACCAAATAGGCAGTAAAAAGCTAGAGGTGGAGGCCTGGCTCAATTGCTTGAGTACCAGTCATGAGCAGAGAGAAAAATGCCTAGGAAGATCATGAGGACCTGAGCTCCAGCAATGCTACCACCCATAAAAAGAGTAAAGTATACAATGAAATATTAGTAGTACTTTTTGTTTTATGATAAAACATATTTCTGAGCAGGAGTGACTCATGCCTATAATTCTAGTAACTCAGGAAGATGAGAACTGAAGATTAGAGTTCAAAGTTAACCAAAGCAGGAAAAGTTTGTGAGATTCTTCTCTCTAATTAGCTAATAGAGAGTATTAGCCTTGAGTTAAAAAGCTCAGGGACAGCAGGGCATGGTGGCTTAAGACTTTAATTCTACTATTCATATGGGAAGTTCAAAGCCAGCCTGGGCAGAAAAGTCCTTAAGACTCTTATCTTCAATAAACTGCTAAAAAAAAAAAAAAAAACAAAAAAAAACAGAAAGTAACACTGTGGTTCAAATGGTAGGTTGCTAGCCTTGAGCACAAAGAAGCTCAGGAACAGCCGCCAGGCCCTTAGTTTAATCTCCAGGAACGGCAAACAAAAGAGCTCAAGGGTAGTGCTCAGGCCTTGAGTTTAAGCCATGTGAACAGCACAAGAAGTGTGTGTATAGATATATACATATATTTATACACACATACATACATATATTCACATGAATATATACACATATACATGTATATATACATATACATGGATATATACATATATTCACATATGTATATGAGTAAATACATGTATGTATGCATATATGTGCACATATATGCATGCTTATATAACATAAAGAACATGATTTTCATCACTGCTTCATAATCATGAGAGGTGTTAAGTAAAATTATTTTTAGTTCTAACTTTAGATAAATCTATTAATTTTAGTCAACTCCATTTCATAGTATCATTGTAAGCATAAAATGAAACCCAAGCATGTAGCATTTATTTCCTTTTCTGCCTTATAATGTATTATCCAATTGGTTATTCATGTTAGTATTGATATTATTGAATATACAAGCAAATAATGCGGATGTTAGATCAAATTTAAAACTGTTCATTAACATCTTCTCTGGTAGTTTTAAGTCAAAACTTAAAAGGAACCAAACTCAGGAGGTCAATTTTTATGTTTGAATGAAATCTTGGCATGTGTTCAGTAAAAGCAGTTATAAGGATTATATATTATAAGTTCCTTAATTAAAATAGTGCTGAACTTCTTAAATATTTTATAGTAAATTTATTTAATTTCAATGAATTATGTTGCAAAGGCAAATTAGATTTATGCAATAATGTCAACTCTTTACAAAATATTATTTTGTTTTACGTGATTTCCTTTAGTTAAACCAAATTAACTTGTGTAGTTATCTTTTATTTTAAAAATGATAAATGTTATTTATCTATATGATTGTTTAAAAGGATTAACATTAAATAAAGAGCAACTACAAAACATGTATATAACAGTGAAAGCAATATAATATGTCTCAACTAATAGTAGTTCAGTTTTTGACTGGATGTAATTAGTATATTATTTTCCTGTATTTTTTTTTTTTTTGTCAGTCATAGGGCTTGAACTCTGGGCCTGGGTACTGTCCCTCAGATCTTCAGCTCAAGGTGAGTGGTTTATCACTTGAGCCACTTCTGGTTTTCTGGTCATTTATTAGAGATAAGAGTCTCATGAACTTTCTTGCCCGGGCTGGCTTTGAACCAGGATCCTCAGATCTCAGCCTTCTGCATAGCTAGGATTACAGGCATGAGCCACCAGCACTCAGCTGGTTCCCTGTCTTTAATGTCTTGGCTGTTTCCCTGTCTTTAATGTCTTGTGGCTGTTGGTGTTGGTGTTGGTGTTGGTGTTGGTGTTGATGTTGGTGTTGTTGTTTCTGCTGATGCTGTCATTGTCATACTTGCTGTTGTCCTGTACAAAACTTTGAACTCAAGACTTTATGATAGCTGAGTTTGATTACTCAGCTGATGCTCTACCCAGTTTTTCACTGGTTCATTGGAAATTCAACAGATATTTTTGCCTAGGCTAGCATCTAGCCATGGTCTATCTCCTTTCAAACCTGCTGTTTTTACATAGGAGGGAACTTTATTCCTTACTTCCCAACATAGGGATATTACAAGAAAGAAGTCTTGACGCTACTTGCTTATATTTTAGATAATTCCTTTTTCAGAAGTTTATATGAATACTTTAATTAAGTGTTAAATTGGAACATTTCCCTTAAAATAACAGACCACAGGTGAGCAATATTGCATGGCTATAGAAAAAGAAACATATGTTTAAACTATAAAATTATTATTTTAATTTTATTTTATTGTAAGATGGTGTATAGAGGGGTTACATTTACATGAGTAAGGTAAATTTCTCATTGAACATTGTTACCCACTCCATTGTTGTTCTCCCATTGTCCCTTCCCACCCCCCTCTGCACCTCCAAAATTGTAAAGCTCATTTCCAACATAGTGTCCTATATCATTGTTACAATGAGGCATCTTTTGTACTTCTTTCAGCATTTTGTTATTTCCCTTTGCTTCCCCAAATCAGATAAATGCAAGATATACAAGATGGAGGGTACCAGAATCAAAGAGAGAGCTTGCCAGGGATAATCCAAGAAAGAAAAATGAAATAACATAAGAAGAAAGAACTAGATACAGTACATTGGCCACATCAAGGTTGACAACTGAAAAACAACAAACCTGTTGTTTCCATGTTTCCAAGTTCATTTCAATCAGCATCATTTTGTTTGGTCATATGTACATAGTCCTTGAGCTTGGATGATTATCAGGACTAACCTAGGCATATACTAATTATTATAATTGAGGGAAATCATAGAACTTATATTTCTTTGGATCTGGCTTACTTACTTAATAGGATTTTTCCAAGTCTTTCCATTTCTTTATGAAAGGGGTGATGTCATTCTTTCTGATAGAAGCATAAAATTCCTGTGTAAATATGTACTTTTTCTTGAACCATTCATCTATTTAGGGGCATCTGGACTGTTTCCCTATCTTAGTTATGGTAAAAAAAAATGCAGCAAAGAACATACCCAACAACATTATTTAATGAAATAGAAGAAGCAATCCAAAAATTCATATGGAACAATAGAAGACCCCATAGAGCAAAAACAACCCTTAGCAAGAAGAATAATATTTGAGTAATACTAATACCAAACTTCAAACACTATTATAAAACTGTAGTTACAAAAACAGCTTGGTACTGGCACATGAATACCCAAGAGGACCAATGGAATAGATTGAAGACCCAGAAATGATCCCACAGACCTGTGGCCACCTAATCTTCGATAAGGGAACCAAAATGACCAGATGGAAGAAAAACAGTTTCTTCAACAAATGGTTCTGGCAGAATTGGTTATACACATGTAGAAAATTGAACTTAGATTCTTATATCACCTTGCACTAAAATCAACTCCAAATCGATCAAAGACCTCGAGGTAAAATACTACAGGAAGGGGTAGAGGCTACACTAGGTCTCCTCAGCACAGATAAAAACTTCCTAAATAAAGATCCAGAAACACAACAAATCAAAAAAAGTCTGGATAAATGGGATCACATTGAACTGCAGAGTTTCTGCATGGCAAAGGACATAACTAGCAAGATAAATAGAAAGCACACAGATTGGGAGAAGATCTTCACTAGCTATACAATAGGTAAGGGTCTCATATTAAAAAATATACCTAAAAAATTTAATGTCCTCCAAATAACAAATCCCCAGAGAAACAGACACCACATTAATAAGTGGGCTAAAGAATTAAAAAGAGACTTCTCTGGAGAGGAAATAAGAGTGGCCAATAGGCATATGAAGAAATGCTCAGTGTCACTGGCCATAAAAGAAATGCAATTCAAAATCACATTAAGATTCCACCTCATCCTTGTTAGAATGGCCATTATCAAGAAAACAAATAATAACAGTTCCTGGCAGGAATGTAGCCAAAATGGAACACTACTACACTGTTGGTGAGAATGTAAGCTGGTTCAACCACTCTGGAAGGCAGTATGGAGTTTCCTCAAAAGTCTAAATATAGAACTCCCCTATGCTCCAACAATCCCACTCCTGGGCATTTATCCAAATGATCTCAAAATAGGATGTACTAAAGCTACAAAATGTATTTTTAGTATATTTTCTTGAAAAGAAAAAACAAAGATATTCACAAGACACATGACAGAATTTCCCCTACTATATTCCATTGTTTATTGACATTGAATACAGTGATTATTCACTGGTTAATTTACAGTTGCACTTCTAGTTATTTCCTAGGCTTTCTGAATCCTTATTTGCCACTATAAGGTGGTAACATGCCTTTTGCCAAAAACAATGTGACTGGTTTTTTGTATCTGAATAGGTAAATAAGATACTCACCCAAGTTATCTGAGCTGCACTATATAAACTGATCATTCACATATTTCTTCCCCCCCCACACACACACTCATACAAACACACACATACTCACTGTCCATGATGGGCAGAGTAGCTAGAGTATAGTATTTATTCAAATTTTGTAACTTGTCTTCTAAACTAGTAACACAGAAGTTTGTCATTCGGTGTCATTCTTGAGTATGTAACAATCAGGAAAGAACTATGACATTTACTCTCTGTCATTATTTTCAAGTGCTAACTGACACTGGAGGGAAGACTGTTTTTAAACTGGGGAGATACTATCATGCCGTAATAGAATTAGACAGGCTGAGAGACAAACATAGCTCTGCCCAAATCCTTCCTTACTCAATACTAGTTTTGTGAAGCTGAACAAATTCTCAGGTTAGAGTCCTTGTGATGGTCATGACAATAGAATATACTGTAGTTGATTAGAGGAGATGGCATTGTAATAAAACTATTGTTACACAGTAGAAATAATTGTTTTCAATTAAATGGTTTCTTTAATGTGAGTGTGACTTTTGATGTTTTTATGTCAAAAAAGTAGCATTGCAATAGAAAAAAATGCATGCAAAGGCCAAAATTAGTAATTAAAAAAACAATTAGTCTCACTATTGTGATAGCTTGAAACTGATGATCAATGATTCATTCTTGACCAATGTCATAAACACAGTATGTATACATTATCAAGTAATCGAACAAAAATGTGCATCCAATAAAAAATGACAGTCAAGCCAATCACCCGTGGGTCATGCCTATAATCCTAGCTATTCAGGAGGCTGAAACTTAAGGATCATGGTTCGAAGCCATCTCCGCAGGAGAAGTTGTGAGACTCTGAACTCCAAAAAACTACTCAGAAAAAGCCAGAAGTGGTGCTGTGGCTCAAGTGGTAGAGTACTAGCCCTGAGCACAAAGAGGCTCAGAGACAGAGCCCATCTCCTGAGTTTACACCCTAGTACTGGCAAAAATAAATAAATGAATAAATAAATAAGAAAGACAGTCATTTATATGCTTGCTATATTCTATGAGTACGTTTAATATGTTCCTAAGCAGAGTAGATATTTGGGAAGCATAACTATTATCATCTTAAGTTTATTGGTAGTTATAACACGTTTGTAACAAGCTTATCAAGAACTACCATTGACATTATTATAGTATATATAGGATTAAATAATGAAGCAAATGGAAACCCCTAAGAGTCATAAAGATTAGTATGGTATTTAGAGAGAGAGATGGAATCATTCAATCACTTTACAAGAGCTTTTGGAGCATTTTTATAGAACATATGTGGCTCTAAGGATCACCTACAAAACTGTATGGACATCATATAAAAAGTGTTAAATGTATATTGTTAGAAGTTTGTTCCTAGTATTTATCTTAGCCACATTGGTGATAGATTATGAATAATTGAATCAATCTTTTTAAATATTATCTTAACATGGAAATCCAGTAAAAAGTTGTTTGAGAGGATTGCTAGGTTAAAATGCTAAAGAATAATCAGCATAACTTACCCTAATGTTCTGATTGTGAATTTAATAATAAAAAACATTTAAACAGGTGCTAAAGTCTGAAATGTCTTGAACAGCAATATATTTCTGTAGACACCACAGTATATTAATAAAAAATGTTCATGGCCTCTAGATACTTTGAAAACTGTAAGTGATCTCTATCTTCCCTGCTGTTCATCCTAACCCTGGTATGTGTTGAATTTATTGGTCTGGGAAGATGCTATATGCGGTGATCAGGGATACTTCAAGAAGCTCTCTCTAATTAGATACTGTTTTATCTGTGACTACTATGGATTTTATTTCTCAGTGGTGTCACAGCTTGAAAAGCTGACCCAGGCAGAAAAATGTACATTGCACAGTGAAGGGTACGCAGAATAATTATGCAGAACAAAAGAAAAGTGGAGCATCCTGTTCATGTCTTTTTGTCTTTTTGTTTTGTTTTGTTTTGCATCATTTCTGTCAACAGGAATAACACAGTCTGCATCAGATTTTTGAGGGATATATTCACTTCTCCATCATCAGAAACCCTGTCCTCGGCCTTGTTGATTCGCTCTGCACATCAGTAAGCCTCAGCAAAGATCTGAGAAAAGAACTCAAAAGGATGCAGGTGCAGAGAGAAGGGCAGGAGAACACAGCAGCACAGCTTCCTGGAAGCATGACGCCTGAGTTGACCTCTTCTCATTAAAAGATGAGTGAGGAGAGAAAAAATAGCATGGGGTCTTGAACAAATTCTAGAAAACAAAATGAAGAGATAATGTATTGAGAATAGAGGAGAACACATTTCAGTTAAAAAATCAGTAGTGAAACATATTTTTTCAAGCTTTTTAAAAAAATCTAGTAGTAAGGCAAGGAAAGCAAAAATGTTTTTCTAACTACCCTAATCTCTCTAAAAATGGTCTAAGGAAAGATTATAAACAGTAAAAACAACATCAAAAACTCTAAGTGGCAAGAAATATTGTGGCTTACTAATGATTAATTCTGGTGAAGCAAAAGGGATCAGAGATCAAGTTTCGGTCTAGTATTTTTTCTGTCCTGGCATCAAAATATCAGGATAGCTACAAAACGGTCTCCACAATAGACAAATATGTGTATTTGTACAGAAGATAAACAGGATAATCTATACAAAGACGTGAATCAGAAAAAGCAGTAATGGATAAAAATATCATGTAAAATGTTATCATTTTAAATATTTAAACTCCCTCTAATCTACTCTTCAATTTTACATTTTAAGATAAAATGGGGCCTGAAGAATGTGGGTATCATTTTTATAGTAATAAAAAAGAGACTTCATAGACCAAAAAGAATAATTATAAAAGAAAAATGTACTAATTTTTAGAATAAAAATTTTAAAGTCGTTTCAAGAGGTCTTTGTCATGCTATGCTATGAATTTTTACTTTCTTCATTAATAGGGATACAAGTGGACCCATTGCAACAATGAGATGTACAAGACATGATGTCGAAAAAAGGAACTTTACAACTTTGGTGTGGAGAGGGGTAGAGGAAAATGGGAAGAAATAGAAGGGGAAAAAAGGAGGAGGAAACAATGCTTGATAAGAAATGTACTCATTACCTTGCTCATGTAATTGTAACCCCTCTGTATGATATTTTCACACATACATACACACACACACACACACACACAAATGAATTCTGTATTCAATATTAAATCCTTGCAATTGTTACATGAATGTAGTCCATTCTTATTGCCATGCTGCCACATTCATGTCTCAGAGATTTCTCTAAGATACAAGCTTCCTCAAAGACGTAAGACATGAAGAAGCTTCATACTGCTTTCCAACTTCCCAAAGTGGCTAAACCAGCTTACTATCCCACAAATAGTGTAATAAATTTCTCTATTGGCTGTATCCTTGCCAGCATTGTTTGTAGTCTGTTTTCTCGATAATGCCATTCTAACTAGGGTGAGTGAAATCTCAATGTTCTTTTGATTTGCATTTCCTTTATGTCCAGAGGTTTTTTAGCAGTTCATTCTGTGTCTATTGGATATTTTTACTTCTTTATGTTCTGAGAAGTCTTTCTGCAATCTTACTCCTATGAATTTTATCCAGAACACAAACAAGGTTACAGTAAAGCTACCAGTACAACCATTTTCATTGAAGCACTATTCACCATAAGCCAAGATACAGAATTATCCCAGATTCCCCTCAATGGATGAATAGATCAAAAACTGTGGTATAAAAACACAATTTTACTCATCTCTTACAAAAATCAATATTATACCAGTTTGTAAGGAAATGAAAACTTGGGAAATCTTATATTAAGTAAAGTAAACAAGATCCAGAGAAACAAAGTCTGCATGTTTTCCCTCATTTTTAGTAGATAGAATTTACTTATAAATCTAGCAGTGAAAGCATTGATATAGGCCATAAGGAAATGATTACAAATGAATTGGCTGAACTATAATAATCTCTACAGAAAGCTCAAATAGTTTAATCTGTTAGATTTTGTTGGCCAAAGCCCAACAAAATCAGCAGCAGGAAATGGGTTCATCCAAGAGGCAGGGAGAAGACAAGGGGACATAGACAGATAAATGCTGGGAGAAGCAGTGAGTAATTCGTTATATATTTCACAGAATTAAGAAAAGTATAGGAAAAGGGGGGTCAAACTAGAATGAGAATGTTGAAGAGAATGGCACTGATCAAGATACATTGCATTGACAGATTTATTTGTCATATATCATGTCCTTTGCACATCTTCTTAAAGACAATTTTGAAAATGTTAAAAAAAAAAAGAAGACAGAAAGAGAAAAGAGGCCTCTCTTCTCTGAAAACCCAATTTTGCAGGGGTTTCCTTATTTTAAGTCCTCTTCTTGACAGGTAGTCTGTGAAAAATGAGAGAACAATAGAATCATACTTTACCTACTTCATTGACACCCATTTCTCCTAATAATTCTCATTATTTTACATAATTACATAATTATTTTGGAGAGTGGGATGGAACATGAAAAAAACAGGTATAAAATAACTGATTTCTCATGTGTGTGGAAGTTATAGACATGAGAAGCTTGGTTCAAGGCTTGCCTGAGCAAAACTCATGATACCCTAACTGAAAAATAAAAAACAAAAACAAAAATAGCTGTGACATGACTGAAGTGGAAGATCAACATATTTGTTAGTACAAAGTCCTGAGTTCAAAACCTAGTATCCCCTGATCCAACAAAACTATATTAAACAAAAATAATAAATAATTCTATGACTGCAAAACTTTAATGCCACAATGTTATAATCCTGCTCTACCTTATGTGTTCAATTTGATCACAAAGTACAAAATAAAATTTAAAAGAAATATTTCACCTTGAGCGTTCCTGCTGACTCATACTTGTTCTCTGTTTTGAGAATATATTATTTGAATCAGAATATTTAATGGTTCATAAAGTCCTCATTATCAGGTTAATTGGAGCTGTTGTATTTAAAAATGTATCTCTTTTCCTAACCAAAACACAATAATGGAGCCTAGCTTTTCCCAAAGTTTCTTGAAGGACAATGAAACAATGAGAAATAAGTTTCTTGGTTGAAGTCATGGGTCCTGGGGAATTAGAAAATAAAAGAACATGAAAAGAACCAGGAGGAGTTTTAAGAGTGGAGGGAAATTCCAGACTGTGAGCTGGGCTGCCACAGATTGCTTGGTTAAATGTCCCTTAAAGGCAAGTCTATGCATTAACCCCAAGCCAAACTTAATCTCAGCACATACAGTCAGGGTGCTGGAAGGGATATTTAAATTCCTAAGCACATCAATTGTGAGAGAAATATGTAGACCTAAAATTATTCTGCCTTGAAGCTAAGGATAACAAATAAAGAAATAGAGACAGGGAAATTGCTGTTGTTTTTATATCTTCCCAATGCCCACTTTTCTCATTAAGTAATGTTCTTTCCCTTATTTAAGACTCTGATGTTAAGTCTTTCTGACAATAAATAAGGGAGTAGGAGCATTTGTCCAAAAGACATATTCATGAACACACAAGTCAAAAAGAATTGGAAAATATGTCTTAAAATAAAAACAATAACATTTGTACTACCTCAAAGAAAAACCTGTCACTCACCATCCTTTATGGAGTAGATCGACATTAGAGAGGCTGTCCACTTACTTCACCATCTAAACAAATAAAAGAGAGATGAAAATAAAGCACATTACAAAGTTACACATACTAAATTTCTAATTGCTTTCCTGTTGCCCATTTGTTTATAATGTGCTGAGTACATTGACAGGATAATAACTGAAGAGCATGACAAATGTTTGAAATGCACACAAAGACTTTTCATCCACAGCCAGCATAAAATAATCACTTCATGAGTCAGCTAGTGTTTCCAGTTTTAATTGATGTAGTAGATTTGCAATTATAGGCTTTTCTTTTAAGTCTGGTTTTTATTGTTGTTAAGGAAGAAACACCCACCAAAATATATTTTTTGTATTAAATGGGAATCATTTTCTATATCTGTCCTTCAATGTCATTCTGATAAAATTAAACTTCTCTGATATGTTTTCTCTCATGGAGAATATCTTTTGCTTATAGCATGAAACAGTGGCTAGATGGAATAGAGAGCCAACTGCTTAGGGCCAGAGCCAACCAGAAATGGATCTGGGAGCATGATGCTTATCTGTATTTCTCTTATGTCACTTGCTCAGGAGTCTGATTTTTCTTGAAGATCAGATGTACTAGTGGCCTTATAGTGGTTTGAGTTTTTCTGAAATCTGAAACAGAATTAATAGAGAGTTGTTCTCCCTTTAAAATCTCTACAGACAGTATTATTTTTTAGTATGAGATATGTGGATTATTTTGCCTTCTGAGATGGCTGGATGACATCATGTCTGCTCTTTATATTTTGTTGAATCAGAAGAGATGTTTGGGATACATTAAAAATATAATAAAAATCTTTCCAAGTCAATGTAGCCAACTGGATTATAATTTTACAAGTAATTGCAAAGCACTGAAGTGAACACAAAGAGTTATTTGCTTAAAACAATTGGAGTAAGTGAAGAATAAGTATAAGTTAAAAATTAAAGAAGAAAACAAAGGAAATCAATAATTAAAGATACAAAAAAAATAAAAATAATAAAATCATTTTCTGAAGCAAAATTGAAATGTACTCATTACCTTTCTCATGTAATTGTAGCTCCTCTGTACAGTATTTTCACAATAAAAAAGTTATGTAAAAAATGAATAAGGTGTGAAACCTGAAAATCAGGAAGGGAAAATTATTAAATGTAGCAATTCTCTTTTATAAGATAATGAAAAGGAATTTATAAAAGAACTGAAAACAGGAAGGAAATAGGCCTAAAAGTTAAAGTCTGTGCCAAGTTCATACACATTCTTGAATAAAAAGATTTAAAAAATAGCTGTTAAGGGTATTCCACCCAACAATGACCCAATTCACATTCTTCTCAGCAGCCCATGGAATATTCTCCAAATTTATCATATCACAGGACACACAAATAACCTACCCAAATACAAGAGAATTGAGACTACTCCTTCCATTCTATCTGACCACCGTAGAATCAAACTAGTTCCCAACAACAAAACGTCTTGCAGAAAACACTCAAACACATGGTGGCTGCATAGCATACTACTGAATAACACATGGGTCACTGAAGAAATAAAGGAAAAAATGAGAAAGTTCTTACAATTCATGGAAAGTGAAAACACATCACAATGGAACCACTGGAATATAGCAAAAGCAGTGCTGAGAGGAAAGCTTATCACTCTAGGTGCACACATAAAGAAAACCAAAACAGCGCAAGTAAATAACCTCATGGTGCAACTTAAACTTAAAAACAAGAACAAACCAAATTCAAAACTACTGCATGGAGAGAAAGATAGCAAAGATAAGGACAGAAATTAATAATATAAAGACTAAAAAAGCCTATACAAAACAAAGTTAATAAAAGTTAATAAAATTGAAAAGTTAATAAAATTGATGACCACGTTGAGATTGGTAAAGAAAAGAGATGAGATTGAAATAAATAAAATTAGGGAGGCCACAGTAATCACTATAACATCCAAGAAATCCAAATGATTATAATGGAATACTTTTGAAACTTATACTCAACTAAGAAGGAAAACTTAGCAGAAATCAACAAATTTCTAGAGACATACAAACTGCCTAAGCTGACCAAGAAGATATAAACCAGATAAGCAGGCCCATAATATACATTGATGTTGCAGAAATAATCAGAAATTTTCCAAACCCTGAAATCCCAGGTCCTCATGGATTCACTTCCAAACTCTATAAGACTTTTAAAGATAAACTAACACCAATATAAACTAACACCAATACTTATAAAGCTTTTCCATGAAATAGAAGCAGAGGGAGTAATTCCAACCTCATTCTAGAAGCCAACATAGCACTCATCCCCAAACCAAGTAAGGCTTCAACAATAAAATAGAAAATTACAGACCAATTTCTCTGATGAACACAGATGCAAAGCTCCACAATAAAGTACTAGGTAACAGAATTCATAAACTGATTTTAAAAAAAGTATATTATGACCAAGTAGGCTTTCTCCTACAGATGCAAGACTGGTTTAACATACATAAATCAATAAATGTAATTAACCATATCAACAAAGACAAGGACAAGAACCACATGATTATCTCAGTAGATGCAGAGAAAGATTTTGAAAAATACATCCATTATTGAATCTTAAAAATCTTTAAAAGATTTAAAGAACCTAGGAATACAGTGCAAATTCTTTAAAATAATAAGGGCTATATATGACAGACCAACAGCCACCATCATACTGAACAGTGTAAATCTAAATCTATTTCCCCTCAAATCAGGAACAAGGCAAGTATGTCCACCATCTCCACTCCACCTCAATAGTTCTATAACTCCTAGCAAGAGCAATAAGGCAAAAAGGACATTAGTGGGATTAACAGAAAGAAAGAAGAAGTCAAACTATCTATATTTGCAGATAACATGATTTCATACTTAACGAACCCAAAAGACTCCATTCCCAAGCTCCTCAAGCTGATCAACCACTTTGGCAAAGTAGCAGGATACAAAATTACCCCACAAAAATCACCAAACATTCTGTATGCCATCAATGAACAAGCAGAGAGGGAAATGATGAAATTAACTCCATTTGCAACAGCCACAAAAGAATACAATACCAAAGAATATACCTAACCTAAAGTATAAAAGATGTTGATAATGAAAATATAATGTCTGAAAAAGCAGACATTAGGAATTTGAAAGACCTCCCATGTTAATGGAGAGGAAGAATCAAAAATGGGAAAATGGTCATACTGCCAAAAATGATATGCAAATTCAATATAATCCTCATCACAATCCCAAAAATGTTCTTTACTGTTACAGACAAAACAATCTGAAAGTTCATATAGAATAACAAAAGACCTAGAATACCAAAAGCAATTCAAGGCACAGAAGTAATGCAGATGGCATCATAATACCAGATATCAAACGGTAACACAGAGCCTTAATAAAAAAAAACAGTTTGGTATGGGCACAAAAATAGACCTGAAAATCAATGGAACAGACTATAAAATGAAACCATACACTTACAGTTATCTGATATTTGATAAGGAAACCAAGAACATACAGTATAGGAAAAATAGCCTCTTCAATAGCTGATGTTTGAAAATCAGGGCACCCATATACAGAAAATTAAGAATGGGTTCTTCAATGAAATAGAAGTAGCAACCCCAAAATTCATATGGAACAATAAAAGACACCGAATAGCAAAAACAATCCTTAGCAGAAAGAAAAGTGTGGAGGAATATCAATATCATATTTCAAACTCTACTACAAAGCCATAGTAATCAAAACAGCTTGGTATTGACACAAAACAGACCTGAGGACTAATGGAATAGACCTGAAGACCCAGAAATGAACCCACAGACCTATAGCCTAATCTTCAATAAGGGAGCTAAAAAATAGAATGGAAGAAAGACAGCCTCTTCAGTAAATGGTACTGGCACAATTGGTTAAACACCTGTAGAAAACTAAAGCTAGAGCCTTACATATCAACCTGCACCAGAATAAACTCCAAATGGATCAAAGACCTCGAAGTCATAGCAGACACCCTGAAAACATTTCAGGAAGGAATAGGTGAAACTATAGGTCTCCTTGGCACAAGCTGAAATTTTCTTAATACAGACCCTGAAACATAACAAATCAAAGAAAGGTTGGACAAATGGGATTGCATGAAACTGTAGTGCTTCTGTATGGCAAAAGACATAGCTAGCAAGATCAATACAAACCCCTGAATTGGGAGAAGATCTTCACTAGCCATGGACAAGGGTCTCATATCTAAAATATACATAGAACTCAAAAAAATAAATCTCCCAAAAACAAATCATCAAAGAAACAATTGTCCAATAAAGAAGTGAGCTAAAGACTTAAAGAGAGATTTCTCTGAAGAGGAAATAAGAATGAATAATAGACAAATGAAGAAATGATCAACAGAAATGCAAATCAAAACAACATTGAGATTCTGTCTCTACCAAGTTAGAATGGCTATAATCCAGAAATCTAATAACAACAGATGTTGGAGGGGATGTGGTCAAAAAGGAACCCTACTGCATTGTTAGTGGGAGTGTAAACCTGTTCAACCACTTTGGAAAGCAGTATGGAGTTTCCTCAAAAAACTCCACGTAGAGCTCCCCTATAACCCAGCAATGCCAGTTTTTGGCATGTACCCAAATAATCACAAACAAGGCTCTACTAAAGCTACCAGAACAACTATGTTTATTGCAGTATTATTTACCATAGTTAAAATATGGAACCAATGCAGATGCCCCTCAGTAGATGAATGGAGCAAGAAAAGGTGATACACACACACACACACACACACACACACACACACACACACACACACACACACACACACACAATGGAATTCTATGCCTCCATCAGAAAAAAATGGCATTGCCCCATTTGTTAGGAAATGGAAAGACTTGGAAAAAATTATAATAAGTGAGGTAAACCAGGCCCAAAGAAACATAGGTTCCATGGTTTCCCTTATTTGCAATAACTAGTGTATGTCTAGGACAAACAGAAAATAAAAGCTATGTACATATGACCATAGAAGATGATGTTAAGCAAAATGAACCCCAAGATAGGGACACAAGTGTTTTTTTTTCTTGCTTGCTATCGTTTTTAATGTATTTATAATGTACTGTGTGATTTTTTCTTTGGCATGTTTTTACCCCGTGGTATAACTACTGTTTTTACTGAATTTGATTCCAGTGCCCTACATCTTGTATATACGTTTTTTCTAATTTAGGAAGGGAAAGGGAAATAACAAAATGCTTAAATAAGGATACAGGTTGGCTCATTGTAACAATGAGATTTACAAGACACTACAATGAAAACGAACGGAAGTATGAGGGAGTTTGGGAGGTGGGGAGAAAAGGGATGGTAGGTATAAAACAAAGGAGGAGGTAACAATGCTCAATAGAAAATGTACTCATTTCCTTACTCATGTAACTGTAACCCCTCCGTACAGTAATTTTACAATAAAAAACATGTGAAAAAAGAAAATTAAAAATAGATTCCTCTTTGTCACCATGCCCTAATATCAATTCAAAATGGATCAAAGACCTCAACATGAGACCTGAAACTTTGAAATCCCTGCAAGAGAGTAGGAGAAACACTAGAAATTATTATAGATAGAACATTTGTGAAATGAGTCCCAGGGGTACAACAGATCAGGGAGAGACATTATAATAGAGGGGCAAGTGGAGCTGCATCAAAAACATTTCTTCATCATTAGGGTCATCATTACTAAACTAGAAAGAAAGACAGCCAACAGACTGGGAGAAGATCTTTACTAGCAATACATAAATCAAAAGCCTAATATCCAGTATATACAAGGAACTCTAGAAACTAAACCCTCCCAAACCTAATAAACCAATCACAATATGGGCAAGGCAGCTAACAAGAGACTTTTCAGAAGAAGAGGTAAGAATGGCAAAGAAACACAAAAAGAATTGCTTATCATTCCTGGTCATAAAAGAAATGCAAAACAAAACAACTCTGAATTTCCATTTCACCACAGTAAGATTGGCCAATACTGTGAACTCAAACAATAAATGTTGGTGGGGATGTGGGAGAAAAGGAACCGTATTGCACTGTTGGTGGGAATGTAAGCTAGTACAACTACTCTGGACAGCAATCAGGAGGTTCTTCAAATGACCAAACACAGATCTTCCCTACAACCCAGCCATACCTCTCCTGGGCATCTACGTTGAACATCATAAGCCAGTATTTGAAAAAGGCACTTACACATCCATCTTCATTGCCATACTATTCTCAATAGCCAAGATATGGAAAGAGCCTAGATGTCTTTCAGTAGATGAATGGATCCAAAAACTGTGGTACATATATGCAAGATATACTAATAGCCTATTATCTTTTTTTTTTTTTTTTTTGGTCCAGTCGTGGGGCCTGAACTCTGGGCCTGGGTGCTGTCCCTCAGCTCTTCAGCTCAAGGCTAGCGCTCTACCACTTGAGCCAGAGCGCCACTTCCGGCTTTTTTCTTTTTTTGCTTATGTGGTGCTGAGGAATCGAACCCAGGGCCTTGAGCATGCAAGGCAAGCGCTCTACCACTGAGCCACCTTCCCAGCCCTTGCCTATTATCTTATAGGTACTTGAAGACTTAATATTACATTGCTAATTAATGTTTCTACAAGAATATCTGGGTCATAGTTTTCAGACTGGCATCATATTTCCAAAACAAAAGAAACCAGGAAGATGCTCAGGTTGTCTTCATAGGCACAACTCTGCACTCAGATGCAGTAACCTATAAACCTAGGGGACGTTTTCTTATTTTTTGTGATAAAAAAGAAGTTTCAGAAGATGCTAAGACCAATGGACACTCTATGTTTAATAGTAATAGTGTTGCTTTTAGGAAGGATCACCATCCAAAAAGTGGTGTGCTGTGTTTTTGGTTTCCTTCTTACTAACTGAAGTTGTGCATCATTTCTGCAGTAAGAATAAAGGTTAGATCATTCATTGAATATAAGATTTTTAGAGGAAAATCTTATATTCAATGAATGATCTAACCTTTATTTCTGAAAATATTATCCAAACACAGTAATAACATTGCTGGAAAAAATACCAAGAAGGCTGAATTTCAGACTTTTTGATTCTGATCAAGAGTAGTACTGAAAGAGAATTGCAATTTATTGTGAAAGAACAGTCACATGTGATAAAGTGTCAAGTGTGATTCTCAGTGAAATGAAAGACATACTCTATTGAAATAGATAACATTCAATCATATATGAATGAAAGGTACTCCAGATTTATGAAATTGAACTGGTAATGCAAAAAAGGCTGAAAATAATTTAAATATAAACAAGATAAGCACTACACAATTAAGAAAGGAAAACTATGAAGAAAAATAAAAACACTATAATTCCATGAATATAAAAATATCTGTGATGTGTTGGTTCAAATATCAAAGTGGCCTCCACAAATCTGACAAATGCTCTGAATATCACAATTATCTAGAACATTATTTGAGTCTGTCTACACTGGGGTGTTGAAGTGGCTGTGAGTACATAAGTATAGAGGGTGAAGATGTCGGAAACATATTCATTCCCCTGTGTCTTGAATAACACAATAACATAAATTATCTGAAAAAAATCCATTAATCAACTCATCACTCACCAGTGGACTATGTTATCTATGCACACACAGAATTTTCTCAAACAGTCCACTCTGTATACATTTCTATTACATTGTTATTACCAAATAATTATTTTGCTTAATAAATCAATTTTTGAGATTTAGAAATTGCTAAATAAATGAGTTAGAAATATCAACCAATGTTTCAAATATATTAGACAATGATATGAAAGCTTGTATTTTCCTAAATTTGACCTAATTGCAATGACTAAAGGGAAAGCCATGAATTCTAATTCCTGATTAACTTTCAGTCATATCGTTTTTCTCTTTTAGAAGGTAATCTTTGTGGTGAGTCTTTATTTCATTTCATTAGAAATATTAATGTGATGAATAGAATAAATTTATCTAACTTGGTAAATATAGCTGAAATATCTGATTTCATATTTGTTTGCATTTATTATTTTGAGAGTAACATCATACCAGAAAACCAGGTTATTTCACACATGATTTCAAGTCATCAAAAATAATTGTGCATATTTTTAGTTTTGTTATCCCATTTCAAAATAAAATGTTCTAAAATTTTGCTTCATATTTAAATTCTTTTCTTTTTCACTTATTCACTTAACAAAATTAACTGAATATAGGTCATTCAATGTTCCATCACTTTCTGTAAAATCAGGGGTTATGACATTACCTAAACCACTAGCAAAATTAAATGTGACATACAAAGCATTACATCATTTCTCTTTTACCCTTTTAAAAAGAACATGTTGGACAGAACTAATTTTAGACCTCAGATGAAATGTAATCAAATCATTTCACACTCACAGAGGGAAATAAAAACTTAAGCTTTATACATTGTTATTTCCTTAAAATTACAGAATCATTTCCCTCTTCCTCTCTTTCACTGATGATATAATGGGACATTATTTCAGAAGATAATAGAGTAAAGGCAAGATGCACAGATGCTTTTAATTTCAGAGAATGACCTTCTGATAGCATTTCACCAGATTATGATGAATTCCTTATAAAATGTAGAAGAGTTACAAAAGCCAGACATCTTTTCACTTGAAGAAAATCAAAGTAAAACTTCTATCATTGGATAGCATAACAAATCTTTTTATATTTAACTTTAATTTTTTAATTTTTATTTATAAAAAATATCTGCACATACTAAGTATATTTCAGTGACTGTTCTGGACTGTGAATTCAATAACAAAAAATCTCTGATTTCAAATTTTCTGGGTTTTTTGGATGACAGACGATTACTAGTTAACTAAAATTGAATATATGAAATATGGCATTATTTATTTGGAAATGTGGTCACAATGAAAGGACAACATTGTCAGTATTGAGAACCAATGGAAATCTCCCCCAAAGCAGTCATGTCCAAATATAACTCTGATCAGTTAATGGTTTGTTCTCTACCTTAAATACTAATATTATTAATTAACTACATGAAATTAAGGTAATATTTGATTGTATTTGAACTTTAAAAACTGCTTCAAGCTGAAGTATAGGCATTTACACATAGGCAAAGTAGTTTTAAAAAATATAGGTAATTTATGAGGTATTTATAAGTTCATTGATAGTGATTCACTCTTGGAGTTTTGTAAGATCACATGTATTTCCAAGCTAGACTTTGATCCAGGGGAATAAAAATCCTAAGCTTATCAGAAGGATTCGTATTATTTAGTGCATAAAAATTGTATATATTTGTAAAGTACCATGAGATTATTTCAACATATGTATGTCTCTCTATATATATTAATAGATCTATCAAGATTTAGATTTATCTATCATCTATAGTATGTGATGTTCATATTAAACTTTTCTATTGCCTCAAAAATATATAATGGTTCGTGGCACAAACATTGAAAATAATTTCTCATAGCTTCCAAAAATATATGAGTCCAAGATGATTACCCATATCACTCTACAGAAGTAGAATAGTAGAGGTTTCCTTTATCTAACTTTAAAATAGCATTCATTAATCAACCTTTTATCATATCTCCTGTCCCCTTCACTTTCCCATCCCATCTGCCAACTAAATGGAAACCACCATTCTTCTCTCAGCATTTTTTATGTTTTTTTTTAAATTGTAAAAATACTGTACAGAGGGGATACAGTTACATGAGTAAGGTAATGAGTACATTTCCTATTGAGCATTGTTACCCCCTCCTTTGTTTTTCCCCTACTATTCCTACCCTCTCCACCATCCCAAACCCTCCCCCCCCAAATTGTAAAGTTCATTTTCAACATAGTGCCTTGTACATCTCATTTTTAGGATGGACCAACCTGTATCCTTGTTTCAGCATTTTGTTATTTCCCTTCCCCTCCCCAAAATAGAAAAATGTATATACAAGATGCAGGGCACTGACATCAAATACAGTGAAAACAGGGATTATACCATGGAGAAGAACATACAAGAGAAACAAAAAAAATCACATAGTACATTTTAGATATGTAAAAACAATAGCAAGAAAAAATATTTTGTGTCCCTATCTTGGGGTTCATTTCACTTAACTTCATCTTAAGTGGTCATATGGTTTCTCTTATTTGCAATAACTAGTATAAGTCAAGGACAAGCAGAAAATTCAAAAGCTATGTACTCTCAGCTTTTATGATATCAACTTTTAGTTTCCAAATATAATGAGTAGTCTGAAAATCACAAGTGATAAATGTGAGTGGGGATGTGGAGAAATAAGAACAACCCTGCATTATTGGTGGGAATGGGTTGCTGCCACTTTGGAAGTGTGGAGATACAATGATCCTAAATATCAACACAATAAATGGCAGAGTACCCAACTTGATCAAATAAAGAGTACTTACACTAAAAGCAAACATATATCCAAATACATATCACTGGTGATTTAGCACACCACTATCACCTCTGGGTAGATCAACATGGCAAAATCACAACAGAGAAACTTCACAACTAAACAATTGCATAGACCAACTAGACTTAAAAGACACATACAGAATATCCCATCCAGCAAGACCAGAATATACATTCTTCTTGACAGCACATGGATCATTCTCCAAAACAAATCACAGTTTAGTGCATAAAGCAAATATGTGCAAATTCAGAAATATTGAAATTATTCCCTGCATTCTCTCCTACCACAAAAATGGAATAAAATTAGAGCTCAACTGCAAAAGCCATCATAGAAAACCCTGTAATGTATGGAGACTGAACAACACATTGTTGAATCAATAGGCCATTGAAGAGATCAGAACAGAAATTCAAACATTTAAGTTATTTAACAAAAAGTAACACAAAAGCTGGGTGCTGCAGGTGGCTGATGCCTGTAATCCTAGCTACTCAGTCCTGATACTCTTATCTCCAATTACTCACCAGAAAACCAAAGTGGCATTGGTGCCCAAGTGGTAGAGAGCTAGCTTTGAGCTGAAGAGCTGAGGAACAGCTCCTAGGCCCAGAGTTCAAGCCCCATGACAGACAAAGAAAAAAAAATAACACATAAAACACCAGCTTCTCTGGAACATAAGAAAGGCAGTACTCAGGAAAACTTATAGCTCTGGATGCCTACATCAACAAAATGGGGAAATCTCAAACCAACAATTTAATGATGTACCTCAAGTTCCTTGAAAAAGAGGAACAAAGCAAACCCCAATCCAGTAGATGGAAATCATTAAAATTTAATCAGAGTTAAATGAATTAGAGTCCCAAAAAAGCTGTAAAAAAATCAATTAAACAAAGAGTAGACTAACAGACCCTTAGCAAATCTTACCAAAAAAGAAGAGAACACACCCAAATAAACAAAATCAGAGGCAAGAACAGAAACATCATGACAGAAATGCCCAAGATCCAGAACATTATAAGGGAATACTTTGCAAACCTTTACACTAACAAATTCATGAATCTGAGAAAAATGGAAGACTTTCTAGCAAATATTGACACATGCAAATTAAACCAACAAGATTTAAGCAAATAAATAGACCCATATCAAGTTTTGAAATAGAAACTGCAATAAGAGACCTCCCATCCAAGAAAAGTGCAGGATGAGATTGGCTAACAGCTGAATTCTATAAGGCCTTCAAAGAAGAACTCAGTCCAACACTCCTCAAACTCTCCAATAAAATTGAAAGCGAAAGTTCACTACCAAACTCATTCTATGAATCCAGCATAACCCTCATCCCAGAACAAGACAGAGACTCATCAAAGAAAGAGAACTATAGACCTGTTTCTTTGATGAACACAGATGCAAAACTTCTCAATAAAATTCTGGCCAACCAACTTCAACAACTCATCAAAAAATTATACACTATGATCAAACAGTATTCATTCCAGGGATGCAAAGATGCTTTAATATATACAAGTCAATTAATAACAATCAATTAATATAAGTCAATAAGATGAAGGACAAGAACCACATGATGATCTCCATAGGTTCCAAAAAAGCATTTGAAAAGATCCAACACCCCTTTATTATTAAAGTACTGGAGAAACTAGGAGTCCATGGAATATTCCTCAATATAATAAAAGTGGTATATAACAAACCTACAGCCAGCATTATACTTAATGGTGAAAAGTTAAAGCCATTTTCTTTAAAAATCAGGAATGAGACATGTATGTCTGCTCTCTACTCCTCTTCAATATAGTATTAGAATTTCTAGCTGGAGCAATAAGGCAGGAGGCAAACATAAAGGGAATCCAAACAGGGAAAGAAAAAGTAAAACTCTCCCTCTATGCAGATGACATGATCCTGTACTTAATGAACCCCACTGACTCCACTCCCAAGTTACTTGAGTTGATATAAAACTTTGGCAAAGAAGCAGAGTATAACATTAAATCCACAAAAGTCAATAGTTTTTCTGTATGCCAACCATGAAAAGGGTGAGGCTGAAATCAGGAAAGCAACTCCTTATGTAATAGCCTCCAAAAAACAAGCTAGGAATTAACTTAACCAAAGATGTGAAGGACCTTTATAATGAAAACTTTAAAATTCCAAAAAGTGAAATTAAAGGAAGTACAAAAACTCCCATGCTCCTGCATTGGGAGAATTAACATAATCAAAATTGCAATACTGCCAAAGGCTATCTACAAATACAATGCAATGCACATAAATATCCCAACATCATTATTTGATGAAATAAAAGAAGCAATCCAAAATTTCATATGGAATAAAAAAAGACCCTGAATAGCAAAAACAATCCTTAGCAGGAAGAACAGAATTGGAGGAATATCAATACCAAACTTCAATTCTACTACAAAGCCATAGTAATACAAACAGATTGGTACTGGCACAAGAACAGGCCGGTGGGCCAATGGAATAGAACTGAAGACCTAGAAATGAAGCTGCATACTTATAGCCACCTAATCTTCGATAAGGCAGCTAAAAGTAAATAACAGGATGGTCTCTTCTACAAGTGGTGCTGGACAAATTGGCTAAGCAGGTGTAGAAAACTGAAGTTATATCTTTATATATCATCCTGCAACAGAATCACTTACAAATGGATCAAAGACTTCAACGTAAAAGCAGATATCTTGAAAATATTGTAGGAAGGAATAGGGTAAAAATAGGGCTCTTTGGCACAGGTTGAAACTTATTCAATAAAGACCCAAAAACACAACAAATCAAATTGAATCCACGGGATTGCATTGAACTGCAGAATTTCTGCATGGCAAAGAACATAGGTAGTAAGATCAATAGAAAGGTCACAGATTGGGAGATCTTCACTAGCCATACAATAGACAAGGGCCCCATATCAAAAAAATACTTAGAGCTCAAAAAAGCTGCTTGTCTATGGTGACATGCATAAGCAATTCTAGCTATTGGGCAACATAGGTAGGATGCCCAAATCCTACAGCAAAGACAAAAGTCTTTATCTTAAAAATAAGCAGAAAGGTCCAGGGCCACAGCTGCAGTTGTTGAATGCCTGTCTAGCAAGCATGAGGCTTTGAATGCAAACCACAGTAGTATCAAAAGGCAAGGAGGGTGGACTGAATAAATGAAAAAAATAGTCAATCATTATTTTTTTCCATTCAAGTTCATGCATACAGTACTTAATAGGTAAAAAATTACTAGATTTTATTCATTCAGAGAAAGAAATATCCATTAGGCAGTAGAGTACCTGATGGTAAACCTATGCCCCAAAGTGGAAACAAAGTTCAGTTAATAATATGTATTATTTTTATCTATATAAATGTTTTTTCTTTCTTGAGATTATTTCTAACATATTTATAAGATAATTTCTTTGTTGCTTTGTATGTCCTTCCCCCACAGTATAACCCCTGCTTTCACTGTATTTGATGTTGTTATAATTTGTGGAGGGAAAGGGAAAAAACAAACCGTTTAAATAGGGATACAGGTGAATCCATTACAACAATAAGATGTACAAGTCATTATGTTGAAAAACAAGCTTTACAACTTTGGCGGGGGGGGGGGAAGGCTGGGAGGGGGAGAGATGGGAAGGGATAGGAAGGGAAAACAAGGGAGGAGGCAACAATGCTTGATAACAAATGTACTCATTACCTTGCCCATGTAATTGTAACCCCTCTGTACGGTATTTTCACAATTAAAAATAAAAAAGAAGAAGAAAGCTAAGGGACTGTGCTCTGGTCCTAAGCTCAAGTCCTACTACTGGCAACAAAAATAAATAAATAATAAATAAATAAATAAAAATCTAATTGTCAACCAGGAAAAAATTAATAATAATTTCATTATAAAATGAATCACTGGAAAATAATGTGTTTTTTTCTAGAACTATATTTGGCTAGACAGAATACTATGATTCTGATGGCCTTCTGTACTCATTGTGTGGCCTAAATGTATTTCACATTTTCTATATAAAGAAAACTTTATAATATGTCATTAACCTCTTTATCTTTTTTTTTTTTTTGGTTGCTTGTGGGCTTGGGCACTTTCCCTGAGCTTTTCTGTTCAACACGAGGGCTCTACCACTTGAACCACAGCACCACTTCCAGTTTTCTAGTGGTTTATTAGAGAGTCTCATGGAGTTTCCTGTCAAGGCTGGCTTTGAATTATAAACTTCAGATCTCAGCCTCTTGAATAGCTAGGATTACAGGCATGAGCCACTGGCACCCAGCTTATCTTTGTGCTTATTTTATTTCCTGTTCTTTTAAAGATTTTTATTAGCATATGTTAGTTGTATAAAATTAAGTTTCATGATAACCTACAAGCATACATATAATAGGTCTTGATCAAACTGGTGAAAAGTGACAACAACCTGGATCCAGAAGTATGTAATAGTGTAAATATAAAGAAGGTTCTGAGTGTAAATGTTAGAAAGATCAGCATGGCATATTTGATTCTATGTGGCACACTTGAAGAGATGACCACACAAGAAAAAAATATGAACAGACCTCAGGACCAATGGAATATAATTGAAAACCCAGAAATGAACCCACAGATCTATAGCCATCTAACTTTCGATAAGGAAGCTAAAAGAATAAAATGGTAGAAAGACAGCCTCTTCAATAAATGGTGCTGGCAAAAATGGTTAATCACTTGTAGAAAACTAAAGCTAGATCCTTATATATCACCCTGCACCAGAATCAACTCCAAATGGATCAAAGACCTCTAAGTCAAAGCAGACACCCTGTAAAGATTACAGGACAGAATAAGAGAAACCCTAGGTCTCCTTGGTACAGGCTGAAATTTTCTTAACAGAGACCCAGAAACACAACAAATCAGAGGAAGGTTGGGAAATGGGATTGCATGAAATTGCAGAGCATGGCAAAGGACATAGCTAACAAGATCAATAGAAAGCCCACGGTTTGGGAGAAGATCTTCATAGCCATACAATAGACAAGAGTCTCATATGTAAAATATACCTGGAACTCAAAAAATTAAATTCCCCAACAAAAATCCTCAAAGAAACAACTGCCCAATAAATCAGTGGGCCTAAGACTTACAGAGAAACTTCTCTGAAGAGGAAATAAGAATGTCCAATAGACACATGAAGAAATGCTCAACCTCCCTATCCATAAAAGAAATGCAAATCAAAACAACATTGAGATACCACCTCACCCCAGTTAGAATGGCTATAATCAAGAACTCTAATAACAACAGATGCTGAAGGGGATGTGGACAGAAGGGAACCTTACTGCATTGTTGGGAGTGTAAACTTGTTCAACCTCTATGGAAAGTAGTATGGAGGTTCCTCAAAAAACTCCACATAAAGCTTCCCCATGACCCAGCAATCCCACTTTGGGGCATTTACTCAAATGATCACAAACAAGGCCATACTAAAGCTACCAATATAACTATGTTTATTGCAGGATTATTTACCATAGCTAAGATATGGAACCAATCCAGATGCCCCTCAGTAGATGAATAGATCAAGAAAATGTGGTATATATACACAACGGAATTCTATGTCTCCTATCAGAAAGAATGACATTGCCCCATTTGTTAGGAAATGGAAAGACCTGGAAAAAATTATATTAAGTGAAGTAAGCCAGGACCAAAGCAACATAGGTCCCATGGCTTCCCTTATTTGCAATAACTAGTATATGTCTGAGACACATACTTGTCTGAGACAAGCAGAAACAGTCAGATAATTTGATGTTAGGGAAATGAACCCCAAGATAAGCACTCTAAACTCTTTCTTGCTATTGTTTCTAACATATTCATAAGCTGATTTCTTTGTTGCTTTGTATGTCCCTCCCCCACTGTATAACCCCTGTTTTCACTGTATTTGATGTTGGTATAATTTGTGGAGGGGAAGGGAAAAAACAAATTGTTTAAATACGGATACAAGTGGACCCATTGCAACAATGAGATGTACAAGACGTTATGTCGAAAAACGAACTTTACAACTTTGTCTAGAGGGAGAGGGGAGAGCAGCTGGGGAATCTGGGGGGGCTGGAGAGTCTGTAGGGGCACGGGGTGAGGGAGGTATGGGAAGGGATGGGAAAGGGAAACAAAGGAAGAGGCAACAATGCTTGATAAGAAAAGTAATCTATCTTGCTCATGTAATTGTAACCCCTCTGTATGGTATTTTCACAAAAAAAGAAAGAAATATGAAGAGAAAAGGAAAGAGCTGACTAGCAGAATAGCAAGAATTACTATGACATAAGGAAGAGGCTTTAGTGTAGAGCAAATTGGAGTGTGAGTTAAAAAATAGAAAAAGAAAAAAAAAGAAATCAAGGGTCAACTGAGAAAAGTGGAGTAAATATAGAAATAAACAACACAGGTTAAAGGCTAATTAGACTCTTTCTCCCAACACTGAGCTCAATTTGCTTGTTCCTCCTATCTATATGAGTTTAAATGTATTCACAGAAGAAATTTCCAAAATATCTGATTTCCAATTAGATCAAGCACTTATCTATAGACTGTGAATAATGAAAGTTGATTCTAGCAACTGTTACAGCCAAGGGTCTTTGAATCACAACTATTAATCCATGCAGAGAAGTTACTTGCTTCAACAGAAGTTTTAATCTGTGATTCCCTCCCAATATTAAGATTGTGATTTCTTTGGTAGTATGGTTGCCACTAGGGTTGGCTAATCATGGCAAGAGTATTTCTTTTTACTGTTCACATGGTCATTGAATAGAGGGAGTTTTATGTATTTTTTAAAAATATTTTACAAGTAAAACTTTGCAACAAAAGAAGCAAGAGTTAGTATGATTTTAAATGATAATAATTCTGAATTAGGATATAATTTCTAAGATATACTTTTAAAATACATTTTATAAGGAAAGTTACATACTGTGTAAATTCTGTGTTTGAGTAAACTTCATAGACAGTTCTTGTCTTTCCTACTTTCATTGGCCAAGTTTTAATTCTGGCAACTCTCCAGCTTTATATCCATACCAAAGCTAAAATAAAAAATGGTAGAAAACGTCTACATTTAGTCTTAATATATAAGCTGAACTGTTCATGGAGTTTACTGGAACACAGACTTTACAAAGTATTTGTAATAAAAATAGAAAGAATGATTGATATTAGTAAAAGAACACGTTTATGTGTTAATGTGTTAAACTTAATTATCTTACAACTGAGAAAATATGTAGTTCTATTTTTAATATTAAAAGTATAATTGTAAGTATATATAATCTATGTATTACCACTAAATAAATAAACAAATAAACATAATTAAAATATTGGTTATCTTTAAGTAGTTGTACAAATGGATTTCAATTCAACATCTTAGTTGTGAATGCAGTGTATCCTGAGCAATGATACCTCTTCAAAATGGTAGTTCATATTGGAGTTTGAACATATACACACTTGTTTAATTTTTTTGTATCAGTGATCAATTTATCTATCCAGTAAACACAAATGTACATATTATAAAATAGTGATGTTAACCTAGTGTTTCACGTTGCCAGACAGATTCTCTTACCACTAAGCTATGCCTTCATCCCTTATAAAAGAACTTCAAATATGATGGTTAACTGCAACTACAGTGAAGCTACTACCTGTATTACTTGAATGAATTCTATAGAAATGATTGCGCTTCCTTGATTTTCATTCAGTCAATGTCTGTCATTTGATTTTTTTTTTTTGATCACTCATAGGGCTCGAACTCAGGGTCTGGGCACTGTCCCTGAACCTTTGCACGAAAGACAAGTGCTCTACCACTTTGAGCCACAGCACCACTTCTGGTTTTCTGGTGGTTAATTAAACATAAAAGTTCACAGGCTTTTGTGCCTGGGCTGGGCCTCAGATCTCAGCTTCTTGATTATCTAGGATTACAGGTGTGAACCACAGGCACACATTTCATTTAATATTGTTTCATTCCAAAACAACATTGAGAAGGAAATTAAATTTTAAGTAAAAAAATTGTGATTCAATCTATTTCTTAGAGATAAGATTAATGTTTAAAACTTAGAAAATAATTTCTGTTAGTTAGAAAAAATACATTCATTGTCCTTTTCAACATTTAGTAATTTGTGAAATAGAATCTTGTCATTAATATTTGTAACTGATAAAAATTTCCATTTATAAATACCACTCTGAAGGATTAAATTCTACACTTAAAATAAGTTTTTGTAAAAAGATGTTCTTTTGTATTACTTAGAATTTGTATGCAATTATTTCATATGGTGACTGAAAACTGAATGTTTATAAAACCAGACCAGAGAGCATAGCAAAGACAAGAAGTATGGGAAGCATGCTTTCTTCTCTCTTTTCTTTTCTTCTTTCTTTCCTTTTCTTGCTTTCCTTCTTTCTGTCTTTTTCTCTTTTTAAATTTATTCAGTATTTGTACAAAGATGGTCAATTCCACAAATGAGGTTATAAACATAATGTATATTATATTTATATAATATATGCATAATATATATGCTCTTTGATCAATTTCACCCCTGCCACTTTTTTGCCCACCCATCCTTACACTTAAGTTATATAGCTCAATTCTTACATAATGTGCACTGAATATAATGCTTGTGTTTGTTGACCCTTCCTCCCTCCACTGTGAAGCATCCTTTCTAAACACCACAAAATAGAGATGTACATGTATACATACAATGATCTAGACAGAATGGCTTAGAGTGAAAATAAATAATAAATAAATTAGACTGAAAACAAGATAAAACAATTGTTCTAATATTCTCATTTCTCTATCATTATTCTATGTATTCCTAGAATCTCTTGTCTTTCAGCTAAGCCATGCTGCCTAGCCTCTTCTTTAATGAAGTTTTACAAACAAGGACATTTGACAGTCTACTAGCACTTAGAATAGGGCTGAGTAACTCCCATACCAATAGAAAATCTCATCCTCTTTCCGAGCTTCATCTCTACTTGAAATATAGTTAAAAACTCCAACAGTTCTGCATTCGAAATATTAAATTCAGCCATTCAGCTGTCTCTCCACTATGTGACTCATTTAGTTTTGCCTTAATACTGTTCTTTAAATTTCTGAGCCATCAGTCATTATCCCTTCTGCTTTACCAATTGTTTGCCATCTCCTCTTCCTTACCTATGCAGCTTGAGTTGTATGATCCATCACTCTGACATGCTCCTTCCAAAAACCAACTCCAATACCTTTGTGCTTTTAATTGTTGTGCTCAAGATCCATGGAAATATGGAGTCAATCTCTTGCCTTCAAATCAAATGACCATACAACAAATGCCACTGATTCATTGTTTTTAGCCCGAACATCAGTCTCTCTCTCTCTCTTTCTGTGTGTGTCATATCTGTTTTGCTCTTGAGATTACTATTCAGACATTTTTCTGGGCTAAAACTTTGTCAGCATTTTTATTTCAATCTTTACTCCCCAGAAAAAAGAAGATAGATGTCCCCTCTACTCTTGACTTCTTCTTTGTATTTACACTTACCAACTTCCCTTCTCCAATCAATCAGTCCATTTTCATTCAGTCTCTTCCCTTTTTATTGTTATTGCAAAAGTGATAGAACGGGTTACAGCTACATAAGTCAAGTAATGAGTACATTTCTTTTTGAACAGTGCTACCTCTTCCCTTGTTTTCTCCCAGTGATTCCCTCCTGATGTCCCTCCCCAACAAGTTGTATGGTTCATTTTCATCATAGTGTCTAGTGAGTATCACTGCTGCACATATTCACCCTTTGTCCCATCATTTCTATGCTTACCCTTATCAAAATAGATAGGTTCACCCCAGCAACTGCACTGAAACCCAATTAAGGCTATTCAATGAAAAGGAGAGGATAAGACTTTCTTTGTCTTCATTTACCCTCATGATCCTATTTTACTATTCTAAAGAATGACTTCTCAAAAATAGATCAATCTTCACTGTCTCATGCATTTGCATTGTTCATCTAAATTACAAACATCAACACATCTTGTACTATGTTCTATGTGAAATGTCTCCCATGACAAAAATCCATTAGAAATTTTTAATTTTTTCTTGACCTCTTAGTAGCTGGTAGCACTTCAACTATTTTCTCTTTACCTTAACTGGTTCTCTAATTTCCAGTATATCACACTCTTTCTTTTTATTTCCTTCCTATTTTTTGTTACTCATTGGTAATTATTAGGCTTTTGTTACTCTATTCACTTTGGGTGTATTTCAAGCATTTGTTCCATGGCTAATTCTGAGATTATAATTATTTTCCTGTCATGATCTCATCAAGATTCACAGAATCAACTAACTACATACTGATTCTTCCCAAACACAAATTCTGGGACCTATCCATATAAAATTTCTTAATTTCATATCCAACTTTATACCCCAGAGCTTCTCTTGGCATTTCTCAAATATAGCAAATATAATGAGTCCAAAGCTGAACAACATTTTTATTTTTATTTCTCAAGTTTCTATTGAATAATTGTGTAATTTGAAACCTGGTCATAATTTTTGCTTTTTTTCTTACATTCTAAGTCATATCACACTAATTAGTATTCTGTATATACTCTTGAATACTCTTGAAGACCATTGATATAATCATTTTATATGATTACACTCTACATCAGGCCAGAACTATTTCTCTAGGTTACTGGCAGATGACTATACTTTTAACTGATGCTCTAATTTATAACCTGAGCTGCATCCTAAACACAGTTTCAGAAATGAAAATCTAATTTAGTGACTTTCTTTCATAAAGCACTTAACTATTTCTCCATTACAGTCTGGATAATGTCAGACTCCATGGCACTGCTCCATAGAAAGGCCTGCGTTAAATCACACTCCTCATTTCAGAAGTGTATGCCATCTTCCCTTCCACAATGCTATGGCTCTACTCCACCTCAGCAAAAGTGAATTACTTTCTGCCCTTGGGTTACAGCACATTCCTTCCTCTTGATTCCAGGAAATGTTGAAGTAGAAAGTCTGATCTATCACCTAGCTGTTTCCTTCTCAACCTTTCATTTACTAGAATGCATCATTGAATATCTCCATGTTCACACAAGTCTGTGTGAGAGCTTTAAGGTCCCTTTTATTGGATGTTGTATAAGATAAAAGATATAGATTGATGTACATCCACATATATCTAGCTAAAACCGAATGTTAGCATGAATCCTATAGAGTCACCATTTCTTTCACTTTCCATGTTGCTGTTTGTTTGTATATCTGAGTCAGTGGATGATTTCTGGATCCTGAAAGGTAGAGACCATATCTGTCGGTTATATTTATATGCATATGCTAGAAAATTAGAACATATGCTAGACAATTGCTTATGGAAAAAGGCAATGAATGAATGAATTTATTCATTAAACACCCGGAATACATTCTGAATGTTTGGCAAGGTATAATTCAACAGATTGTTTATTAAGACTTCTGCCCAATTAATAGATGACTGATGTTGGACCAGTTATCCCATGTCTAAAGCAATGGGACCATGAGGCATAAGAAGGCAAATTATGTCTAAACATTCATTAGACCAAAGTAATAGACTCAGATACCACTTCCATTTAAAAGGCTTTAGAAACTGACAATGCAATTGCCAGCCACCCCACTGAGCCAATTGCATTATTAACTCAGGCCTCCACTTCGATGCTCATTCATTAAGAATCTTTTCCTGACCACCATCCCTAAAAATGTATAAGATGGTTTTTCTCATATTGTGTGTATGTTTTAAATTTTTCTAAGTCATAAATAGTTACTAATGCCCTTAATTGTAATCTTACTGTCTCAAGCAGTTTCTAGATAATAAAAGATGTTTAAATTATGCATGTTGAACATTGGATAAACAAATAAACAATTAAGAGAATGTCATAAATGAAATCATATGAAAAGTTTAAGAAGCCTCAATAAATTCATTTTATATATTTAAAATAAATTTAAATATACTTACATCTCCAAGAAAGATCTGTGTCAGCACCCTCACATAGGGCAAAAAATGCCTGAAAAGCTGTGCACTGCCCTCATGCCTGTAATCCTAGCTACTCTGGAGGCTGAGATCTGAGGATCATGGTTCAAAGCCAGCCCAGGTAGGAAAGTCCATGAGACTCTTATCTCCAATAAACCACTAGAAAACTGGAAGTGGTGTTGTGGCTGGCCTTAAAGAGCTCAAGGACAGTACCCAAGCCTCATGACCAACAACAAGAAGAACAAAAAGCCTGAAAATACATGGTATCCATATGCTCATAAAGAGAGAAGATATGTATTGGCTTTGGAGATTTGAATCCATGACAGGTTGGTCTTGCTGATTTGGGTGTGTGGCAGTGCATCATGATTAAAGCACATGGCACAGCCAAGTCATTTACCTCATGGCTAGGAAGGTGTGTGTGTGTGTGTGTGTGTGTGTGTGTGTGTGTGTGTGTGTGTGTGTGTGTGTGTGTGTGTGTGTGTGTAAGACAGAAAAGAGAGAGAGAGAGAGAGAGAGAAATGAGCTAGAGCCTTACTATCCAGATCAATCAAGAACAAGCCACCATGGATTGGGAGATCTTGGTTCCACTGCTGACCTAGAAACTCAGACATTTTAACAAATAGACCATTAGGGACCTTTCAGATTCAAGCTATAGCAACCGGTGACAATTTATTTGTCCACTGATAATTTAGCCATTGAAACAAATGAATCCTATAATTATTCATATTTTTACAATTAGTTACTTGGATACAATGAGCAATTTGATTCTCAGCACAGTACTTTTTGCAGAAACAGTGCGCAATATGTTTATTGAGTCAAAATAATGGAATTTTGAACCGTAGTATATTTGACTTGGATTGTCACCGTCTCACAATCTATGGGGAGACTCCTAAATACTATGGTTTGAATGCAGCCTAATGATATAATCTTCTCCATTGTGATTGATCCCCAGGGTGGTGCTACAGGTTGGTGGCTGAACTTTTGAGCACTGGGTTCTTGTGGAAATCTTGTAGTTTAGTAGGAGAAGATGCCTCAAAACAAGGCCTGGGGACCCGTTCTTTCTTGGACTTCCCATTTGGCTGTGTCAACCATCCCTGCCCTGCATATGCCCTGCCATTGTGAAAATCAACAAGAGAGAACTTTTGCAAAATTAAGAAAGGTAGGTATCATGCACTGAGTAAACCTTCATGTTGTTTAATTTAGCTGCTTCAAGCACATACAAAGCTGACAAATACAGTAAGATCAAATCATAAAATATTGCTGTGTGCTTATCCTACAAATTGATTTGGGACATAAATAATCAAGACAAAGCAACAACATTACACTTGTGCTGGCATCCAAATTGTACATACTTTTATTTACTTTTAATATGTAGGAATATTACCTTATAAAATTTTTTAATGAATTGGTTCCAACTAGATCAAGCCACTATTATTATTGTAAAACTGAAACCCAAAAAAAGAACCAATAATTTTCTTCAGAAAGAATTTCAAATAACAATCATAATCTGTATTGAGGACAAACTGAAAGCATTCTTATTAATAAGAGAACCACTAAATGTAAAAAAGAATATAGCTTCCTAATTTAAGCATATCTGGTGACAGATGGGAAGAATTACATTTTTCTCAATTTAGAAGACCATAAAGTGTGTTACTGAACTCTATGTATAAGTTATTTCTTTTCTTTCACCCAAATAGCAGAAAGGTCCATGCAAAACAGATGTCTGTTGTTTCTGAACAAAATGAAAGACATTTCTGAAATTTTTTGATATATATATATACATATATGTATTATATACATTTGTATATATTACTTATGTATTTATATATAATATATCATATATAATGTATATATGTGTACATGTATACAAAAATGTTTCAAGTTATAATATTGGATATGATTGAGGGATTCTCCAACATCAACTTAAGTTGGGACAAGATATTCTCTCAAAGTAGCTTTAAATATGATCTATTTCTATCACATAAATCCTGTGAAATAAAAATGCCAAACAGCATGGTGTTCCCTTTGATCAATTTCTCCTTATAACTATCATGCTGTCTTTACCACCTGGAGAGCTTTTGAAAGTGCAAATGAAGGTAGAACTAAAAACCTTAACCCCCTACTTGAAATATTACATCTTAATAAATAGTATATCATTGAATCTTAATGTTTTATTTATTTCAATCCCATCATTGTTCACCAGAATTATTTCTTTCTATCCTCCTCTACCCCTAGCCCTCCCCTAATCTCTTCCTTGATTTGTTGCTCTTTCACTCAGACACTATTCAGGAATTATACTTATCAACAGGAATTTGTAATGCCCTTCACTGTTCTCAGAACAAATCTGGTTATATGTGGTCCCTGAAGTCCTGCCCAGCAAGCAGGTGTCCAACACAGAAGATAGGTCCCCTAGCACAACTCCGTTCTGAATGTCTTTTTGGTTATGTTCTGCATGGCCCCCACTTGACTCAAGAGAGTTCCTGCACGTTTTCCACGAACTTCCTGTGGTGGAGCCCATATCCTATTACATTTTAGATGGAATTTTTGCAAAAGCACTGCTCCTCACACTGCCATGATGTTCAACCTTTGCTTTCAAATTTCAGTCAAATTTCCTCCTGGCTAACCTTCCTTTAGCTCTCTCTCAAACCCAATACACAACTGGGTTTTATTCACCCCATTTCTGGGTTGCCATTTCTATCCTGGATTTTGTCTATGCATATATATATATATATATATATATATATATATATATATATATATATATATATATAATTGTAAAGATATTGTACAGGGGACTATGCTTCTATTTTAATATCTGATTCATCATTACCTTATACAATACCCTTTCATTCCCAACATGTCAGATGGGTAGAAATCCAATTTACTATTTTTTTTTATTGTGAAGATACCGTACAGAGGGGTTACAATTACATGGGCAAGATAACGAGTACATTTCTTATCAAGCATTGTTACCTCCTCCTTTGTTTCCCCTTCCAATCCCTTCCCATCTCCCCCCATCCACCCCGCCCCCGCCCCCACCCCCCCCTCCACCGCCAAAGTTGTAAAGTTCATTTTTCGACATAACGTCTTGTACATCTCATTGTTGCAATGGGTCCACCTGTATCCCTATTTAAACAATTTGTTATTATACAAGTTTGCAGGATGACCTCAGGGCTATATGGATCGAGAATAAAGGGATTTGAATCAATGTCTTAATGTCTCCATAACTGGGAACCATTGCTGTCGTTAATCATGTCGTTTGAGACGCTAGAATCTCAAAATTGAGAGTTCTGAGTTCTACCCGTGATTTTTATCTCCCTGGCCTTTTTTAAAAAATGGGCCTTTTTGAGTGTCTATCGGTCTAAAGTCCCCGGTGTCTAACCTAAGGCTCGAATGTGACTGAATCTGGGTGAAAGAACTGCCCTGTGCATCACAGAGAAGCTGACAAATGCATAAGCTTTTTAATGCTGTAAAATAGAGCTGAAATTAAATGCCCCTTTCTCAGAAGTGAATTAATGGAGAGCGTGGAAGCTTTGTGATGTATAAAATCTTACAAATGGAACTATTCCATCCATAGGCAAAAGTGTAACCAAAACCTGTCTAGATGGATTAATATGTCATTTCTGCACAGGTCTCTGTTTAGTAAATACATCATTGTATACCAGTCAGGAATCTTGCTCCAATAAAGGAACACAAAGATTTAAAAACAAAAAAAATCTTCCCCTTCCCTTCCACAAATTATACCAACATCAAATAAGGACTCAAATGTTTTTTTTTTTTTTTGCTTGCTATTGTTTCTAACATATTTATAAGATATTTCTTGGTTGCTTTGTGTGTCCCTCCCCCATGGTATAACCCAATTTACTGTTGAGAGATAACATTGACTAGAAGCAAGTAAAAGTCATGTTTCAGGTTACTTTTCAATTTAAAGTAGGTTTAAAATTGTTTTGTTTCCTTGATCATCTTGTATGGAATTGATACTCCCAAGACAATATGTTGCAAATGAACTTCACTACTTGGTGAGGAGGGGACAGGTAGGGAGGGAAATTGGGAGAAAAATGAGGGAAGGGATAACAATGTTGGACATGAAATGTACTCACTTCCCTTTGTATGTAAGTAAACCCTCTGTACATAACCTTTACAATAAAATTAAATTAAAAAAGAAGATCTAAAAACAAAACAAATTGAATAGTTAAAATAAAGGTCCTTGTTTCATTTATCTGGATAATGCATAGTATCTGTGTATTCATTTTCCCCTTGGGCAACAGTTTCCAATTCTGTCATATTCTCACTTCTCATTGCATATGCAGACAGAGCCCCTTGAAATGGTAGTTCAATAGAAGCTTGACATTCAAAGGTGCTCTGTAATTGTGAATTAATATAGCATGTTTCCTGTTTCCAAGAGCATGTTGAATATGAGCTTTAAAAAGACTTAAAAGCCATATTTTATCTCTCTAAAGATGATAAACTCTGTAGTTGTGATCTTACTCAAGATCATAATTACCAATGGGAAATAGCTTTCCCCTACTCCAATGCCTACCTTATATTTACAGTGACACTCTTTCCACAAGAAACATTCAGTCTGGACCTCTGGCATTCTCCAAACAACACTGCACAAAAGTTCATGAAAGATTTGCATTAATTCTTACAAGTATAGTTATTAATAATTACATTACAATTTATATTTCTATATTGAGAATGTCACTGGGTTTGGAACTAATTTATCAACCATTCCAGCTTTTGAAAGCAAAAAATATTTTAAAGTCCTACTTTTTGATAGTAAAGAAGATATACAGATGCATTTGTATTTAACTCTCCCACATAGTAATAAAACTTAAAATTTATTAATAAAGCTTAAACTTTATTATTATTTTTCTGAATCTGGGACTAAGCTTTTTAAAGATTTTTCAACACAATATATTCTTTTTAGGAACATAAAAGATAAAAGAGAAAATAATAAATCCATTCTTAAATACTAAAAAGAACTCAGCCTTTTATTCACTGGGTTTCATTTTATTTGTCATTTGTCTACTTATTAGTTATTATTGTTAAATTATGGAGATTCACCTGAATTCCTCATTGCATAAAAATGCATGTGGAGAATTGGCTGTCTATAGATGAAGCAAAAGGTAAGAATTTGAGAAAATTAAAATGTATAATTAGGCCCCAGAAAATATACACGGATACAATGAAATGTTAAGATAAAGCAACAAAATTATACTTTGTTTTATTTGTGTTACAAAATAGGTCAAGTTCAAGTAAGATAATGTGATTCTAAGAAAAAGCCAAGAACATTTCAACTGTTATTGTCATTTTATGGAAATAAGGTTTTTAAAGTCCATATATGGAAAACTGGGCTATAAAAATCTTGACAAAGAAAAATAATGGCTGTGTATACAAAGAATGAAATACAAATAACCCTTCAGGATTTAAGTAGATTTTCAGGTTGAATAAAAAGAAATGCAGGTCAAGATTACGTTGAAAGACAATGTTTTACCTTTTTATTAGTCAAGGCTTTAAAAATGTTTTAATAGGGAAAATTAGTTGGACCAAAAAATTTGTTGCAGCATTTTCATATATGCATATCAAGTACTTTGCTCTTATTCACCCCTCCTTGATTTTTATTACTTTTTCTTTCCTTGTAAAAATATTTATTATAAGAGTGATGAACAGGGCATTTACAGTTACATAAGTAATGATTGCATTTCATTTTGAACACTGTACCCTCTCCCTCATTTTCTCCCACTTTCCCCTCCCCAGTCACCTTCCCCTCAAGTTGTAAAGTTCATTTCCAGCATACTATTTAGTGAGACCATTAGTTCATCCTTCATCTTGCTGTTTCCATGATTCTCTTTCCCTTCTATAGATCAGAAACACTTACCTACAAGACAAAGAGTATAGGAAACTAAAACTGCAAACAGAAATCCAGAGTAGTTCCACCAGTGCAGAGTCTGTTCAGCCATCAAAAGAGAGAGCTGGGTCTAGCACCAGACACAACCTTTAAATACCATGACCCATCTCATCCTGACCACTGCAAATAAAGACAGGCAGAAAAATCTTCTGAAGTATAACCCATAAGACTAGTTTTCCTTCATTAGTAGAGGAAGAAAAAAAAAATAACAGAAGATACTAAACTGATTGCAAAGGTTTTCTTTCCCTGCTGTAGCTATTTCAACTTTTCCTTAATTTCACAAATAAAAACAAAATACTCTTAATTCTTATAGGCATCACTTACTTTCTACCAATACTACATCTCAATTTTTTTCCTGATAATTTTATTTCATGGCAATGTCTTAACAAATATTATAGTCAGCTTAATAACATCTAATAATGTACTGGCCTTCAGGACATATATATGATTATTTATGAGGCCATTTGTTTTTATTACCTAAGTAGTATGTACCTCCATTATGTGCTGTTACCACAAAGTTCCTAACCTACAATTCACTTCCAGATATCTTGACATAGCAATAAATTGCTGCTTATTTTTCCACTTATATTTATGTAATCTAAGATGCAGGATATGTGAAAGAATCTGAGTACCACTCCTTATGAACAAAGGACACTGGGTAATGACTTTTACAAATTTGAGATTAGGAATTAGAAACATGCCATCCAACCATGTGTACATTATCTTAAAGTAGGTAACCACTTGACATACAATCCAGTCTATTTCTTTTGCTCATCTTTGTGTTCTGACCTCTGAATATTGAATGGGGCTTATTTTGTGCTATCTTAAATGAGCTTATCTCGCACAACCTTTTTTTTTTCCTGTCAGGTTCAGGATTTTGGTGGCAACTCTGAGGCTTTATCCTAATAACTGATGGATCAATTGTTTGGCCAAATTCTTGTCTAAATATGAATCTTTCACAGAGGGCAGAAAACAAATCTCAATGTAGCTGTAGCCAACTAAGGCTCAATTAAATGTAATAGATTTAGAACCTGGCACTGGTATCTCATGCCTATAATCCTAGCTACTCAGAAGACTCAGATCTGATTATCTCAGTAGGAAGTCAGCCCAGACAGAAAAAGTCTGTCAGACTCTTAGACCAAATGAACTTCCAGAAAGGCACAAATGGAGCTGTGGCTCAAGTGGTAGAGAGCTAGCCTTGAGCAAAAAACTCAGGGACAGTGCCTCAGTCCTGAGTTCAACCCTCGGACTATAAGACATACAAAACCAATTAATAGGCTTGAATTGAATACATGTATTAGCTAAGATTTTCTTGTGGTTTCTTTATTATCATAACTTCTATGCATGTTTATTTTGTGGCTAGAAGTCTCATAGTCCTAATTATAATGACATCTATCTTCACTAATTTACTAGGAAGGCAGTATATTTCTTTCTTCTAGACTACAGCTGACTGATTCAATGAGATGTGCACACAAACAATGCACTGGCTGGCAGTAGCTTTAAACAAACTAAAGTAGAAATCCAAAATGAAATGGGAACCATAAAGTAAGAGGTCTTTGCAGACCAACAATTCATTCACAGCAGGATTCATATTGGTTATATGAAATTGGTCTATATCAAGCAGAGTTCCTAAAAACATTTTACACTCTAGCTATCTATTTCACATACCCATAGCCAGAGTATTCAATGGAAGAGATAGGACAGGAGGGAGAAGACCATTCTTAGAACATAAACTTAGGGTACCTCTGGTTTTCTAGAGGCTACCTTCATGACAAAATGATGTCTGTGATGTTCATTATTCTGTTTCCTCTATTGTCAGAAAAGGATACATAGTTATTCTCATCCGGAGACAAATCAAAAAGGGAGCGAAATATTTGCAAACAGGAATAGTTTACAAAAGATTTTTTTTTGTTTTTACTAGTCATTTTGCTTATCTTGTGCCTATATCAAAGTTATCTGCATACCTCTGTGATTTTCCAACATGCAGCAGAAAAATGAATGGTCTGTAAGTGGGAGTTTATTTATTTTCAATTTCAGAAGCATAAAAATCAGGTTCTGAAGTATCAGAACCTGTTTTTGTTTGTATATTCTTAAAACAATGTCTAAGGTAGAAATTACCTGAAGCAATTGTGATCCCAAGTGCATTTATCTTTCATCTCAGCAGGGCTCATTTATAAAATGCAAGCTTTCAAAAGGAATCAATTACACCACAGGTCAAAACCAGCCCTCTCCAATACAAACATGACAGAATTTCTCACTAAACCTAAACACACAAACACACACACAAACACACACACACACACACACACACACACAAACATACACACGCAACACACACACACACACAAAACTAATCATGCAACATGAATTCTAACTATGTAGAAAAATATGAAATGTTTTAGATGTCTCTTCAGCAAATAGTATAGTGGTACAATTAAACAGTTATTTATGAAAAATACATCTGGAACCTGTTTGGTAAATACTTGATTAGCTACTGGTAGTGACTACCTAAAAATTTCTCTACTATTTGCAACAGACAACTCTGTAGAACATAGAGAGAAATATTTTATATATTATTGCAGAAAAGAACATCCCATAGTACTAGTTCTAAACCTTTGACTTCATCTCAAAGTCACCAGATTTCATTGAGTCCCTGGCATTCCTACTAAGGAAGTGATAAGATGACTCCTGTACAAAATCAGTGCTTCAGTCTTAGCTGTGCACCTGTCATAATTTTTAAGGCCTGGGTTATATAGTTTAATGTTTCTGATCAACTGCATCTGGGTTACAAATATTTACATTTCCTGAAAGTAATTATGTGATATTGATGACTTTGCTCTGGCAATAATTCTTCACAATCACACTTTTAACACTACCTCAAACTTTAATGTGGATCTTGTTAAAGCCCAGGTTTTGATCCAATAGTTGGAGTGTATGTCCCCACGTTTTCATTTCTAATCAACGCAGAGTGATGTCAACTGACCATATTTTGAGTTGCAAACTTAGAGACTTTGGAAATTCAGATGTTAGATTGGAATTTGAATAACCTCACCATCAATATCTCAATGTCTTCCAGATCACCAGTTCTCTCTAGACCTAACTGCAGTTTCAACTACTGTATGAAGGCTTATATGAGCATCAAAGTCAGAAATAAATTCTCTTAAATTGTGACCATTTCTGGATTTGCTTGGTGTCTTGTTCTTGATATTTGAATGCATTGCTTAATTCATGAACTGTCCTAACTACTTAGAGACATTTTGTGTAAAATTCAGAAAAACATAAGATGAAGTTGTGTTAGTTTTAGTTTAAAAGAAGGAAAATGAAGTGTTTCCTTGTTTAACTTTCTGGCAAGTATCAACTGCATCTCCATATAATAGGATATTTGTTGTCATATCTTTTAGAAGCCACACTCTCATTTATAAATGTCTTGTCCTTAGATTTTTGGCTCAGGACTATTAGGCCCTGCCTTTCTCATTCTGAGTCACATAGTTCCTACAGACATAAAATTAAAATTGGATGGGAAAGCCTATCAAATAGATTGTAGAAATCACTGGCAATGGAAAGCCTTTTTTTAGTTCTACATTTGAGCATAAGTCATATGCACTAAATTCATATTTAATATTTCATATTAAAACTATCATTTTATAAACTCAATGCTCTGGTGCAATTTGTAGATGAAGTAATCAAAATGTAACAATCTAGTGGAGGAGTTGGTTGTTAATCAAGTCAATGAAGGAATTAATTTCCAATGAGTGCAGTGCCCCAAAAGAAGTCAACAGCATTGTTTCAGAGCATATAAAAAGAATCCTAGGGTAGGGAGAAATAAAAGGGAGCTTTGGTGCCAAAGCATCTCAGGTGGGTAAGGATGACGTGAATAGAAGTAACCAGACAAGAGAATCACCCTATCGATAAATGTTATATTAATCCTATTATGGTGAAACTTGTCTGCCATTTGCCAGAAACTTAAGATAGATATTTATCATAATTACTATTTATTTTATTCTTTATGTTTGTGGTAAGGGTGCCATACAAAACACATGGCTAAAATTTTAATTTAAAGTAACTGAGAAGTTATTTTCTAGGGTATGGATACACCCTATATTATTGGCACATATTTATATAGTAACCCAAACATTGTTGCTTATCTGGACTTAACATTGAGCCAGGTATTCCATATATTTATTTGCTAATTCTGACAAATCTACATAGGACTCTTTCCAGATTTTCTCTTTGCTAATGCTCAGTTTTATAGCTTGTGACTTCCACTGATTGAACATATTTTAGAAATGCTTCCATAATCTACCTCTGAATGGAACATAGACTATTTAAGAGCTATGAATATATTTTATTCATTATACATGTCTTAAATGTCAATAATATAGTGATGAATAAAACAAAAATACGTCTTTCCTTGAATATGCACAAGTAGGTGTTTTATATGTTACCTAACAAATACCTATAAAACTTGACATGTGGGAAAAGCCAAGGAAGGTGCTGTGCATATATAATTTCTTTTAATTCTAATACAATTAATGTTATTACACACATATATTACAAGAAGTAGGTCATATTAAACTCATTGTTATTTCTGCTCAAACACTGAGAAATTGAGGCCAAAGGATGTTAAATAAGGTTCCTGTAGTAACATAGCAATTACGTGTTTGAGTCAAGGGTCAGTTCAATTGTAGGACTCATAAACCAGAATATGCTTGTATGTCCTATTACACTTCATCTAAAACTGCAAACCTAGCACATTTCCTTTGTGATGGCATGAAAATTAGTTCTGTTGTTTTATTACAAAATTGTTTTTTTTCTTTTGCTTTGCTATTAAATGAAATGTACAAAGAGAATATTTAAAAGCTCTCTTAAATACAATTTTATCATTATTATTCACGTTTTATTTCAATGATTCAAAGCACCTTGAAAATGATGTTTTCAATAACAAGACATTATATTATCTCCAGCAATCCCCATAAGGAAACAGATGGATATATTATTCTGGATGAATGGCTTACCCTGGTCTCTCTCCTACTGAATAAAAGTAGAAATTCTTTTTGAACTCTTTAATATTAATATGTCTTCACGTTGATATTTATTAGATGTTCTCATGAAGTTATGTTCTTCATAAATTCTAATATACAACCTGAAATTCCAGCACCTTATAATAAAAACAACAGAAATAGAGCTTACATAGTCTTTGTAATATTATTAATTTGCTATGATGATCTTTAATTCCTGAATTGTGGCTGTTCTATCAAAGCAAAGCTGTACACCTTTTGAGGTTATTTGTTGTTAAATGATAGCTTATAATATAGCTAGTGTAATTGTAGCTATACTAATGCTTTAGACTTAAATGTAGCACCATTTCTTTTACAGTTAATTTGATGTATGGTTTCTGATGTCAAAATATTAAGGCTCAGATGGTTTTGAGTGACTTTGAAAATTAAGAACTGCTAATCTAAACTTTCTGTGAAATATTAATTATGTATTTCAAGTGAAGGACTAGGCAAGCAATAATTTAATCTGTGACACAAAATAAATTCCGTACTATACTCTGGCTAAAGGCATTTTTTTAATAAACACAATTTTTTAAGACACAAAAGAACTGAAATTGAAACCTCTGGTTATTGCAATGTGAGCAGTTTATTAAAACATTTTCTCTTGGATATCTGATTAAAAGTAAATAAATCCTATCTGAAAAGGTAAGTTAGGGTAACAAAAACAGCTCTAAGTTCATAAAGGAAGGCAATGTCTTTTGAAATTATGACAGGTGAAGTTTCTTAATGGTCCATGACAGTGTAACAGGCATGGTAGTACTGAGGTGAGGTAGGAACACATCCAAACGATGGCACAATTGTAGCCTTTATTAACAACCTGCTAAGAATGTGGCATGCTGCCAGGGCCAGACACACACCAACACTTCACTGACAATTGAGTAACCCAACCAAAAATAATATTCTCAGCATTTTGTATTAGGCAAAACACACAGGCACATTATCCATATTTTATTAATCTTGCTTATGGAGAAGACATGAAAGAGAACAGATTATCTCCACTGGAGGAATTAATACTTGAAAAGAGAAAAATGATTTTGTGTGTGTGTGTGTGTGTGTTTTAACACATCCCAGGCAAACAGCACATCCTGCATCCAAGAAGTAGTAGAATATGCTTTTTATCAGGCTGCAACACAAAACTCTATACAAATATTGTACCATACCTATTAGAAAAAACCTTACATTTTAAAAAATAAACCTTACATTTAAAAAATAAAATTAGAGATCACCAAGTTATGGCAAATCCCTGGGGATTTATATAGTAGGTCCATTGGACCTAGAAGAAAGCTTTCTTTTTTTGACTTTTTTTTGAAGATTCAATACCAGCAACTTTGAGTTGTTCTGAAATTAAATTCTGCACTTGTGTTAGAGAATTGTGTATTTTAAGAAGCATTTGGAAATTTATGATCAAATTAGAACATCTTAAAGAGATGCAGTAAAGGAAAACCACTTCTAATGCGATAGTATGAAACAGAGAAAAATAGGAAAAAAAAGAGAATTTCTTTCCCCAAATGATTTGTCACCTGTGGCTCCTTAACAGTAACACCAGTATCACCAGGAAATTTGTTAAATAGGCAAGTTTGGGATCCCTCTCAGACCTCCTGAACAGAATGACAGAGTGAATCTAGCTTTGGAGACTGAGTAATGAGTACCCATTTTATGCTTCCTGGTGATTTTTAAATTGAAATTTGTAATTAAAAATTAAATTTAAATAAAAATAAAATATTTCTAAATTTGACTTTATGAATATGTGTTCGGTACTCACTTATAAAAAAAACATGCTTAAGATTTACCAAAATGGTAATTCTTTTTTGTCTTTTTTTTTTTTTTTAGTACAAAAAAACGGGGAGAGTTAACTTACGGGCTCAGTCCCAAAGAACTTTTGAAAACCATGGCAGAATAAAGCTACATAAAGCAACATTAAAAGTAAAATTATCTTGATGGCACATTTTTATCTTATGAGGTGACTCACCAGAAGAGACCACATGGACACAAAATACAGCCTATACATTTTTTTTATTAATTGGCTGGTGAGGCCACTGGGCCTTTGGGACACCCAAGTGTAATGCTGAGCTGTTTTTTAGGACTCCTTTAATACTAAAAACTTAATCACTATTTTACTCAGAGGTGAAAAGTCCCTAACAGTTCCTTCCTGCAGCTACAAGCCAAACAAAAACTTACAAAAGCAAAACATAGCTTTAAAGAAGGACAACATGGCCATTACTTAAACACAAATGCCAAAACATTGCTTTAACAAAAACAATATAATTTTAAATCTCAAAACCACAAAAAAACCCTCTTTCACGGTTGAAAATATAGTCCTATTTTTAAAATGAATTCTTTTTCAAAAAAATAAAATAAAATTACACTTGCCTAACTGGTGCAAGGATTCCTTATCACATTTTACCATTTACCATGTGGCCAAAATGGTGCTGGCTAGACCCAATCTCCCCACTTGAATCTAATGTATGCAAACATGCATATACACAGTCATCCTGATTCATGTTTAGATAGAAAATATCTAGAAAGACAAACCTAATACCACAATCTTTAGTTAGTAAAGTTATTATTTATTTTAATTTTCCTGCTTTCTGTTATATGTCTATAACTTCTACCACCTTTGAAGGAAAGTAATATTGTTTTGCAGAACATTCTCTAATATATAAGTGTGGGACAAAAAACATCTATGTAGCAAAAGTGGCATGGAAATCTATTGTGAAATTTCTTAAGTAACAGAGTGGTTTCTAAATTTGTTTAATCTGGGAGATATTTTTTAATCTAAAAGTTATATCCTAGCCTTAGAGATCATGATAGAAATATTCTTCCACTGAACATAGAATTTTTTCAATGACCCCCTAGGTGATCCTGTCCTGCAGCCTAGTTTGAGAAACTACATTGTATTGAAATGGTGTTGCTTTCCATGTTGTCATTAGTAAATAAATGTAACCGTCTTCAGGCTGTGATGTCTAATGAGATTAGGAGGTGAAATTTCAGATTGTGCACTCTTTTGATATTGCTAGCCAAATTCTAGGGTCTTTGTTATGTGTATCAGACTGACAATTTAATATGTGTATCATCTTGTGATCTGCTCAAAATAGAGTCATCATTAGCACTACAGCAGATAGGTGCAAGGCATACAGAATCTTAGTATGAAGAATCACAGTCCGGTATGATCTGACAGAACTGCTTTGTTTGCCTGAATTTGGATAAACCATATCTCCTCACACATTTCAAATTCAACTTCCCTGTGGCCTGCTTGAGTCCAATATCCCAAGCCAAGTCTAAGACAAATATTGTGCTACTCTTCCTAACTTCAAAATTCTAGATTTCCTTTTCCATTTACTGAGTATCAAGACCAGAATAATGTGGATTTGGAGTTGATCAATCTGAAGGAAGTATTCCTTAGTTAACACAGAGCAGACTTAGATTTACCTTCCCTATGGAGATTCCCACAACTCTCAGAATCAAGTTTAAAAAATTATTACCAGTTACAGATTAATAAAATAAAATAGATAACATCTACAATTATTAGATATTCATGAGGATGGTTTTGAAACAATTTATATCATTTCATGTTTCATATATTAATATAAACAATTTAAGTAAATGCGAAATGTGGTTTTAAATTGTGCTTTTACTATTAAAATGCACTAGAAGACATTCTGACTTCCTGAGTTTATTTATTTGGGGGACTAGGTTTTACTGGTTGTTGAGCTCAAGACTACATACCCTTGCTAGGCTTTTTGCTCACAATGTGTACTCTACCACTTGCTCCATTCCTCCACTCAAAATTTTTTCTGCTTAATAGATGATGAGAGAGTTTTAGACTAAATGCCTGGGCTGGTTTTCAGTTTTGATCTTCACATTTCAAGCTCCTGAGTAAATCAAATTACACTCATAAATCATGGGTGGCTGGCTTTATTTATCCACTTTTATGTTTCTTTTTTATTCATTCTGACTGACAGTTCATCCTGAAACTGAAAGCCCTGCGCTAGATTGACAAATTAAGATTATTAGATGTTCCTATTATATGATTATACAAAGATGATTAAAAGGCCAGTGAATGACATTAAACTTTATAAAAATTAATAAATATTTTACTTGGATAGAAGCATACTTAAGAGGAAGGAACTCTGCTACTTAGTTACAGATACACACTTTTATTTTCGATAAGAATAATCAGGACTCTTCCTCATTATTTCTTGTTTCTTTTATTTTATGTTGTTGTTCTTCTTTGGTGTCGCGACCGCCTCGACCAGCAAGGAAGACGCAACACCGAACTCTTCTCTCTGCAGTTTATTCAGGACCTTTGAGTAATCTTCTGACCCCAACCCCGGGGAGAATTCCCCACAGCCTTAAGTACCCGCTGGGTAGCCAACCCTGATATGCCACATGGGAACCACCAATAGGTTCAGGTGCTCGGAAGCAAGCCAGATTCTTTGCCTTAGCCATATAAGGAGTTGTTTACCACAGAGAGCACTCGCCATCGGGAAGGCGGAGGGCGGAAGCCGGTGCCATCTTCCAGGTGCAGCTGCACGCAGCTCTCTACACTTTGGGCCTGAGGAAAAATAAAAAATAAAGTCCATAAATGGAAATATTTTTGAGTCTAGAGTGAAATAATTGCAGTAGTTAAGGTAGTGCAATACAAAGGGTAAATAAAACATGGAAATCCAGTTATTTTATCAAAACCTAAGCCGACTCCACTGCCCTAAACATAATAGTCAAACAGGAGTATTCTTGACTGAACAACAAAAAGCAGGTATAATAAAAGAAAGCACTTAGGAAACAAGTCATCCTCTCTTGTGTGGTACTTAGTCCTCAAATTTACCATGACTGTTTCTCTATTCTAGAAAGTCAGAAGGAAAAAAAAAACCTCACATATGGACATATGGGATATGGGAAATATATGTAGCCCACTTTACAAGTGAGAAGCCACCTCCAGGACAGGAAGTCAACTACAAGATATTATCTGCAAAATAATTTGTTAAATACACTTGAACTAAGTTTCCTGGAAGAAGAGATGGAATTGAAACAATGGCCAACCACCAATCTGTCAATATTCATTTTTCTTGCTTTATGTATAAAGGCAGAGCTTTGCCACCATAATGTAAACTTCATACCTGAGCATTTGAGTTACAATTCATAAAAACATTATTTAGAATTTTAGATAACATTTTTCAATACCATCCAATATTGTATAGTACAGACAATGACATAAATGGAGCATGTTTTCAAGAGCACCAAAAGCTGTAAAAATTTTATACAATGCTGTTCTTTTAGATACTTAACAAATGCATAGAAAACTTCATACTACACACAAAAAATAAAACCATTTCTCCTCAATAATGAGAATGCACTATGATGAAGAATTATCATGATATATACCTTTTTATTGTACCATTAAGCACTGGATTAATGATTTAGCAAGTGTCATGATCTTGCAAAAATTTAATCATTCCATTTTTGAATACTAGCTTTTGTGTAGAAGATGCTTTACATTTTATATCCTTAGTAAGAAATAATAAATAAAATCTGCATATATCCAACGTAGACAATTTGAAGGATTTGGAGGTACTTCTATAGTGGTGACATTATAACCACCACTATCACCATCCAATGTCTTTTGTATTAATTCCAAATATATGCTGACAAAACAAACTGCACTCAATAATGCTAAAGCTATATACTCGTTAAATGGAAGAAATGTTACCCGTTATAATTTGCAAACTAAAACTGATATCAATTATTGTTTGGATCTTTGTGTCACATGTACAAGGACATATATATCTGGCAATAAAATTATATATATATATATATATAAATCTGAGTTTAAAATCAAAAGTTTTCATGATAGAAAATCCTTACAACCCTATATTTTGAAGGAATACTATATGTGCATCTTTGGCTGCTTAATCCCTGGCTTCTAAATCACAATGTAAGTTCATAGATAACCTTATTTTCAACCACAAGAGTGCAGTTATATTCTTTAAAGTCAAAATCAGAGGACCTTCATTATTTTGTGTATTGTAATGCAGATGCAAAATCTTTTTACAGAACATTCTAATTCATTGTCTGAGAGAGATGTGTATCCACAGATTTATGAGCTGATAGAGGCTACTGCCCTATTTTTGGAACACCTGGGGAACGATGAACAGTTTCAGACTTTTAACAAGATAAATTTAGGGGAGCTTGGCATATTTGGCAGTTAAAGTGAAATCTTTGAACACAATGAAATGGAAACTTCAAGGACCAAAAGCAATATCACTTTTTTGTTATACCGTACTTGATGAACTTAAAACTAAATGCAGTTATGAGCTGCGTGAATTGGTACTAAAAATATCATTTTATTTCTGACTTTGAATGCACTCAAGGAAAAGATTCATGAAATTGTCTTCTGGAAAATATGTAAAATCACATCTTGTTTTTAACCAGAAGATCAATTCACATGATACATTCCTGATTTGATAAATAATTGTCTAACTGAAGGTGTTCTGGGGAGAAACTTTACCTGTGGCACCCAATCCTCCCATTAAGATACAATAGAGAATTATTTGGAAATCAAAGGTAATAGGAATACTGATTATTAAAAATAGCTTGGAAAATTAGGAATTTCGAAGAAGAAAGAAGTTTTTCCCAAGTAAATCACTATTCCTTTACTATTTCATTACCCTTGTGAAGAATTTTTTCAGCAAATGCACAAGTTATTCAAAGTAATCTATGTCCCCACTACACAAACACTTCTACAATGAGTCAATTGTCAGTTTCTGATGTCAATAAATTAAGCTGATAACAATTACACTCATATCAGAAATGACAAGGTGTGGTCTGGGGAGAAAATCTCTTATTTAAATTGCTTACTTTGAAAAAGTTCTAATACTGTTATTTATTTTAGCTTTATTCAATGTATTTTGATTTGTATGTAGTAATAAAGACAGCATCTGATAAATATTTATTTGAAAATATGCTACCTCTTTACTGATGTTGATAGTATTTTGAAAGAAGACCAGGTCCATCTAAAGGAATTTCAAATATTTAAGGATGGTTTCTGTTGTAGAATGGACAGGTTTCATCATCTTTTGCATTAGATTTTCTGATTTCCAACTAATGATTCGATTATAACTTTAAAAGTAAATTCTCGCTATTAGTCTTGTGTTTGTTCTAAACACCATAAAAGCATATATCTAGAAATATAAATATAATAGTAGATTAATTATTTGGAAATAAAGATTTTGACCAGTGGAAAGCGGTATCTGTTTCCCATATGAAGTAAATAGGGAAGAAATTCCAGCTTTTATGCTACACATTACATTCTGGTTAACTTGAGTTTGTACTTTGTATGATGTGTTTCATAAATTACTGATATCTTTCTGGAAGCACAAAACTTTCCTCTGATAATGCCCAGTTATTCATTTATGACAAGCTCTGGGAAAATAAGGTTGTGGCCACACTCTTTTGGAACTGTAATGGATCTCCAGTATTAGAATGTAGGGCTCTATCCCAGCTCTTCTCCTAGATGGCTGAATTCCCGGGGTGGTAGACAGAATAATTCCCCCTCCCAGTGTCGTATCCTAATCACCAGAATCTGTGAACATGGAACCATACCTGCAAAGAGATTTTACAACTTTGATGATGTTAAGTCTGAGATGGGATGGGAAGCACATTTACGTTAGTTGTTCAGGTAGATCGAACATCCTCAAAAGGACCAGTGGACATCACAAGCAGTATCAGCAAAATCTGATAAGGAAACTTAGGGCTTTGGTGCAGGGAGAAATATTCTGAAAATAGATTCCGAGGTTAGGTCTATGAAATTTAAAGATGGAGGAACTCTGCCAAGACCCTAACAATGCAGATAGCCTCTGGATTCTGTTAATGAGACTATAGATTGGCCTAGACATTCACGTTAGCCACCTCATATTTCTGACATAGAGAGCTCTGTGATAATAAATGTATTAAGTTATTGTTTATGGAAATTTCTTACAGCATTATTATGGAGCTAATGACTTGTTCTGTTTTTGTTTTTAAGAAAATGATTGACTGTTTTAGCCTGTTGTGTACACAAGCAATCTTTATTCCCTGGGAAGAGTCAAGTTCTTTTGAAGTCAGATTTCAAGCTGTAGATGTTCGCTAATTAGCCCTTCCCCTGGTCTCAGCTCTGCTTGTACCTTTCACACCTTACCTCCAACTTTTCCAATAATTACTGAACTGCAGTTGTACGATGTAACTGTAGAATTGCCTCTGAATGGCAATTTGTACCTGAATATTAACCATAATCCCAAAATTTGCCAAGAAAGGTATATTGTGACCTATTGTGTGTCAATGTTTATTCCTTCTAAAGTTTCTCTTTTTTTTCAATTTGTAGCAATACTTTATCATTGAAAAGCATGACAATTCTGAATTTAAAGATTCTTAAAATAAACAGAAAAATAAGTTTCATTTTTGCCTTTCTGCTTTCAGTTTACAGTTTCTCTTTCTAAAGGAGCTAGAGGCTAAGATCTTAATTTTTCAAACAAACGTATGTGTTCAACATCTAAAATAAAGCAAATTTTGGTATCAGTTTTCCTCTAATAATTGGCCAAAGTCAACAAATATTTGCAGCTTTTATATTGCATAGGAAAGGCTTTACAGGCTTGGTCTGCTCCATACTATACATTTCAGTGTTTGGGGGAATGGACATTGAACTGCTCTGAGAGAGAGCTCTAGGCCGTGGAGTAGGATGCTAGGATGAGAGTGTCTTGTAAACCTGGGGCCTTGAAACCAATCAAAGAGGTGCTGCTAATAACTAAGTTATGATGCAAGTTTGTTTGTCTACTTACAGCTCTGTATGTGAATTTGTCTTCTGAGATCATATCTTCAGATGAGTCACACAGGTTTCCTTTGCCCATATGATTGATCTCTCAAGGACTCTGAGAATTTCATGATAAAATAGCTTCTAACCCTCTCCTTATGTACACATTGCACACACAGACACACCCATGCCACATATAACCATGAACAAGATGGTTATTCTGCGTTTATTGTGTCTACGCTTGATGAGTAATCAACCACACATACACTATTCTATCATACCATTCCACAGAATCACTTTTCCCTATATTTTAGGTCGATTGGCCTATGTTGAAACTCTCCTTTTCAGATTGAGAACAAAATAATCCAACATACAAAAAAAAGTCTTAAATACTCATGAGATAATTTTCATTGAAGGTCTCTTCCTTTCTTTTTTTCTTCGTGTTAATGTTATGAGTTAGACCTCAGATTTCTTCCTAAAATACCCTCAGTGTCAATCTGAAAATCTTTATCAAAAATCCCATTTTTTAAATTTTAATTTAATTGTCAAGGTGCTGTACAGAGGGTTTACAGTTACATAAGTAAGGTACACATTACCTAATTTGTTACCCTCTCTCATTCCCCCCCTTTGTCTCCTCCCCATTTCCCCAGGTTGTACAAACATTTCCAACATAGTATCTTGCTGTTGCATACGTTCCCACTTTGTACTTTGTCTCTCCATTTTGTTGTTTCCCTTCCCTTCCTTAATTCAGATAAACATATATGCAATATCCAGGGTACAAAATTGGATACAGTGACAACAGGGGATAAACAATAGGTGGAAAAACACACACAAACAAAAAGTAATGATGTCATGCATTAAGAACAACAACAACAAAGGAAAACCTCTTGTATTCACGTCTTGGAGTTCATTTTGCTTAACATCATCTTATATGGTCATATGTACATAGCTATTGAGTTATTCTGCTCATCTTCTAACATTATCCTAGATGTAGACTAATTATTACAAATAAGGGAAACTATGGGACCTATGTTTCCTGGATCTGGCTTACTTCACTTCATTATGATTTTTTTTCCCAATCCTTCCATTTCCTTACAAATGGGGTGCTGTCATTCTTTCTGATGAAAGCATAGAATTCCATAATATATATCTATATCACATTTTCTTGATCCATTCATCTTCAATTTTGACTCTATTGGCTGGGTAGTACAGTGGTATCTCAGTTTGCTCTTGATATTTTAATAGGCAATGCAGAGCTGAGCAGACTTTCCTGTTCCTGATACAGTCCTAGCAGAACATTTGGGCTGCATTGCTACTGGAGCTGAGGTAGATGCTGCGTGTGATCACCAAATTGAACAGTCATGTATTTTCATCACAGTGGGATAGAGGTGTTTGCTTTTCTCATGTGAAATGCTTATTTTAAAATCCATTCACCAGGCTCTTCTAGGGTCTTGTTTTCTTGCAAAATTTTAACAGTCTCCTCCATAATAAAGATACTGTCTTAAAGTAATAATGTGCTATAGGCTTTTCTTTATACCACAAAGCCAAAGTCTCTTATTTGCTGAGGTAACATAGCCTCCTAAATGTAAGTTTTATGACAAAGTATGTTCTTGTGGTGTCAATATCTTTGTGATCCCTGAAAACCTTTCTCATTTATCCACCTGGCATCCAGAATTATTTCTACATACTTCTGATTGGATTTCTTATAATTAAATAATGATAAATTAGGTCTATAAATTACATCTTGCTAAAAGTTCAAAATGTAGCAATTTACCAAGTGGGGCATTACCAAATGTATACATGTAATAGAGAAAACAAATGACTGAAATGACTTAAATAAATGAGCATATTTAATATTAATTTTGAAGCTTTTCATATGAATACATCCAATCATAAAAGCTTGACCAAATTGCTAAAGAACTGCATTTGTGACTTTAAGAAAACATTTATGAAATTCATGCTTATTTTACTTGAAGACTTAGTCCTTCAGTTGGGATTGTAATGAATTAATTTTTTAAAAAAGCATATGAATCCATCCAGTGTTTTAAGTGATATCTTTCCTACTAGGAACTAAAACAATTGAGTGTATGAAATCTTGCAGCAAGGAAGAATTTCATTGTATTTGCCAGTTCTTTCTGACCTCTTTTTTATATGAAATATTCAACAATTTTATTGATGGTTAGCAATTTATAGGATACAGTGTGATGTTTGAGGAGTTATTTATATATTTATACTTATAGTACTTAGATCATCTATTATCTCAGACATTTCTGAAATTCTTTGTGATAGGAACATTCAAACATTAGCTCTACTAGCTGTTTGGGATTTTTTAAATTTTATTTTCTTGTAAAGATCTGTACAGAGGATTTACAGTTACATGAGTAAGATAATGAGTATATTTCTTTTGCCAATTTTTCAAAAGCAAGGCATATAAAAACATAAGAATATTCCAAATACACATATTTAAATAGCTAGGAACTTTCTTATTTAGAAGATAATAAAAGCTGCTATATAAATTTTATTTGAAAACATTCTCAATTTCCATAAAAATGGCTAATAAAAAAGGATAGTCAATATAGTTTCAAGTGAAACATAAACATCTCGAAAGGAGAATTAGTCTTATATTTGTTAAGATGGTTATTTAAAAAAAGGAAAAGAAATACCAAATGTCAATGGGAATGTGAAGAAAAGTAAATCTTTCTGTACTGAGGAGGAAAATCCAACTATTATCAACATTATTAAATTAGCATAAAAATAAAGTAATAAAATATTGATATTATTTAATAATAAATAATATCAGAAATTACAAACAAAACTGTCATATGATATGCAGTTAGTACTAATGTCAAGAGAGGGCTATCATACCACAGTCACTGCTATATTAGAAGAGTTACAATATGGAAACACCCTAAATATTAATTGGTAGAAAGAAAAATATTGTGGAATAAATGTACGTGTGTGTGTGTGTGCATGTGCGTGTGCGTGCATGTGTGTGTGTGTGTGTGTGTGTGTGTGTGTATGTGTGTACTTGGCGTCAAACAGGAGATCTTGACATTAAAGACTTTATAAATGAATGAGCCTAAAGAACATTATACTACGTAAAATCAGCCAGACACAGAAGGAAAAGAACTTAATAATATCATTTATATATGGAATTTAAAATTATTGAGTAGGTTTAAGCATAGGATAGAAGACCAATTATAAGTGGTTTGGCCTGGAAACATGGGTGAGTTGTCAAGTGTGCAAATTAGCAGTTATGAGTAGTTCTGAAGATCATGGTGCAGCATGGTAACTATAGTTCAAAATACAAATCATACATACGAAACGTGTTAGGGTAGTCCATCTTAAATATCCTCACCACATGAAACAAGGAGCTTTTTGAGCTATCAGCCTGAGCCTGGTCATTTCACAATGCATTCATTTATCAACACATCACATTGTACAGTGTCAATGCTGCTGGAGAAAAAATCATTTTAATAACATGCTCATTGACATAAAACAAACTTTTTTAAATAAATACCTATAATAATTAGAAGTTACACCACGTGACTAAGCAGCAATTGGTCTACCTCTAGCTGGCAGTTTGCCAGAAAGAACCATACAAATGTAGTTTCCTGAGCTGGACTGGCTCTTCTACTGACTGCCATCATGAAGCCAATCGGGTTGCTTATCCACTTTAATACTCCTGATCCATTAGCTCTAGTAGATCTTAGCTATTATATATAATAGTTAAAAAGTGCATGTTTTTAAAGCAGTTTGAACCTGATGTGCATAAAGACAACAGACTGGAACATAGAGGACTGGCATAGCAAAGGTGACTTAATAGTGCCCTGATTTCCTTGGTTCCCCCACTCCATTCTCAAACTGGGGAAACTCTTCCAATCACACTTTAAGCAATGCTTCAACAAACAGGCAAAATGGCAAAGGTAACACTGTGTCATGAGTTGGGGAGGGGGGGGCGTGGGGACATGATTCAAATGATCCCATTAGTACTTAAAACATCTCAGGATAATATTTGAGAAGTGTGGTGAAATTCATTGTCTTACTTTTAGATAGTTCTATTGACCCAAATGGTTTAAGAAAGCAAACAAATGGGTAACCAAATAACCACATACTCTATAAAATGTACATTTGGAAATCTGTAGAGAAATGAGACTGAATCATTGGGAGTGGGAATCAAGAAATAATTTACTGTAAAATGTTAAATTTAAACAGACTGGACTTGGTGATTGAGGTTTTTACTTGCATGTCACTAATTATTACTGTATTCATGCCTATTAATATGATAATTACTGTTATTATTAATTTCTTATATTCATCATGTGCTTTTAAAATAACTGTTTCATTGTGCACTCATGATTTTAATAGCTCATATTTCAAAAGAAAAGGCAATTCAAAGAAAAGAAGTATCCAAACAATAGTAGAAATTAAAGAAAGAAAAAATATTCCTATCATAGATTGTAAATTTTAAAATAGAATCTTGTAAAGAAAGGAGCAAGAAAAATATATCCCCAGAATGCAATACATTTGGTTGATTTAGTTTGAAAACTAGAAATGTGTGTTCTCTAAAAGTACATTTTAGAATCCCTTATATTATTTTTGACTTTTAAAGATAATTGAAATGCTAAAGTTTTAAGCATGAAGCATAAATTTCATTTGACCTTTTAAGTGAAATTGTTCTTGTATATTCTTCAAGATGAATTTATACCCTCTACCAATCATGTTAGTTAGAAAGAGCCAGGTGGCAGATTACTTAATATCTTGCCTTTCACCTCTGGAGACTAGGGTTTAAATGTGGCTTAAAAGAAATACCCAGCAGTGATTTGTGTATATACTGAAGCCCTTACAATTGGCTTAAGTAGCAATCACTAGCAGCTGTGGAGTTGCTCTTTCACAAAAATGTCAGAAATGTCATAGGACAAGATCAAAGGATTTCAATAACAATATAAAGGCCACCCAGACAATCCATGTGGGACAAAGCTTATCAAAATAATGAACCTAAAGGTCTGGAACTTTCCTGGTCATTGAAAAATACCAAATAAGCGTGTTTGTCTTTTTCAAATAAATAAAAAAATAAAAGAGCAACAAAGAAAGAAAAATGAGTAGTCCCAAACACATCAGATTTAAGCAGTGATAAACATCCCTAAAGATATGCAAATTATATTGGTAAATGAAAAATAAATAAAACCCAAGTGTGTAGCTCATTAGTGCCCTCTAGTGTCCCATTTCTCCTGCTTTATGTGGAATGTGATGCTTTAAAAATGTAGAAAATAACATAAATAAATTCTAAAATAATCCAAAAAATCTTTTTAAAGTGAAATAAGAGCTATGCATTTTAAAATTCAAATATAAGAATGAGTCTGAAAAGCAAGAACAACATCAAATCTAATGTGATTTACTTCTGTCAATAATCTGACATCACTGAAAAATTAAAGAGTGACAGACAGGAAAATGACACTGCTTTCCCCTCCCTATGCTTGGGCAGAACAGCCTTCTCTCTGAAAAATGTTTTGCTTCTCAGTCTCTGTGTTTTGCATCCTAATTGTATCATGTGCCAACAAAACAGATTGTTTGCTAATTGATATAATAAAGCAAGACAGCCCAGTGAGGGATGATCATTCTGACTGCAGCGAGCAGCAGCTGATGTAGAACTTGATAGAAATTCTGTCACTTTCAACACAAACTGCCTACAATTCACATTTCACTGTAAATATAGAGCTGCGACAGAAGCCTGGTACACCCACCTTTATTATTTTTTTAATGAAATAATTCTGCTACCATATTTTAGTTACCCCTTTCTAGTTTGGCTAGTAGCATTTTAAAGAAAAAAAGTAACTGCGGTAACATTGTTGAGTCTCTGAACATTGTATTAGTAGTTAAGATAAAAACTATTTTGTCCATAGTGAGATGCAAGCTTCTGAAATACATGTTTGGTTATGGATTTTTTTTAAGAGAATAAAGACAGCCATAAAATGAGCTATTTGTTTATTTAAATTTGAGGGAAATGTCAAGAAATTAAACTATTAGTGGTATATTTAACCTTAAGTATTTGTAATTCCAATCACAGCAATATCCAATAGAGAAAATTTATCTTCCTATTCCTCTACCTCTTTCAGAGTAAAAATGCTAGCTTTCTCCACATTCATATTATACCTACATTTTTTAGTTGTACAAAAGGTTTTCAATTCAACATGTCACTTATGAGTACAATGTATCTTGATCAATGTCACTGATGAACGCTGGATTTCTTAATAGGACTTAGACTTCAGAATAGAAAAACTGTAAGAAAGCGTTTTGTGTATGTGAGGGGAAAAATCAACAATATGATTAGGCAGGACTAAGTATCTAGAGGTTCCACACAGCACAGTCTGAAACAACAAAGGCCCTGGGATACAAATAACTCAATGACAGACAAAGGCATTTTGAGAGAGGTATTGGCAAGGATGGAATTTGAATAATTCTACTGTGGCTATCAAGGAAGAAGATCTATGTACAAGTAGAAAAGTACCACAAGGCACAATACACAATCATCTGCAAAAGATCAATTGTTTTTAGTTTTAAAACTCACTTATCAAACTTACCTTGTTAAATATCTTCTCACCTCAACCTTGGCTCCTCATTTTTTATGTAAACATGATGAACAAATTTTTTCAATGTGAAAGTCAACCTCAGGCTCCTGTTATGAAGCAATTATAAAAACTGAGGCACAGATATGTCAACTAAGATCTGCTTGGGGTCTCTTGACATTCACACAGTAAGACCAAAGGAGGATATTCTTGGGAGAAGATCACAAAGGCTCAATAGGTATGTGCATATGATTATAGAAAATAATATATATTGAAATGAACCCCAAGAAATAGAAGTAAGAGATTTTTTTCTTGTTATTATTCATTGCGGCTGTTTTCTGTACCTTTTGTCTTGTTTGTATGCTTATCAGTTTGGGGGAGAGTAAGGGGAAAGAGAAAGGATGGGACAAAAGGTGAAATAATACAGCAGTGGTCCTCATTAGATACTTCGTTAAAAATAAACTACCCAACTTGTGAGTAGGGCCAGGAGGGAAACACTGGAAGAAATCGAGGGAAGGGATGACACTGCTCTCAAAGAAATGTACTCATTACCTGACTTATGTAACTGTAACCCCTCTGTATATCACCATTATAATAACAATAAATACGTAAATATGAAATTTAAAAAGACATGTTTGAAGTCATACAGCCAGTTAGTAGGATAGAAGTAAAATAAATCTCAACTGTACTCTGAATAATTTAAAAAATTATCTTTGTGGCAATAACAACTTTTGAAAAAGTCTTAATTCTCTACTTCATTAGCTTAGGTTTCAACAATTTTGGACAAGCAAGCAAAGCCAAACCAAGGGAACCAACGGGGGAGTAAGCACTAGAATTGTATCACAGTGGATGGCAAATTGTTTTGCAATCTGAAATTGATCCTATTGTGCTACTTGATAGTCTTTTAATTAAGCAGGTGACATTTGCACCTTTATGAGTCTAACCATTTACACCCTATCACTCTAATGTGATTGACACAATTCAAGGATTTCATTAAGTGGTGAGTGACTCCACATCCCTATTTAGTCCTCTTATTTTTAAAGTTCTCTCCTTTTTGTCCTAACTATGTAGATGAAATGTATCAAGACAGTCACTTTCTTATTATCAGTACGGACTATAGTAAACATTATCCATCAAGTTGTTTCTCTTATATGTTATTTTTTTAATGTTTTATTCAAAGGTGTGGCCTGATTTACAGACTCTCCCCTGTGAATATCTACCTGTTGTGTTTAGGCTCAGTTCCTAGATTTCTGAATCTGAAAGATGTCATTTTCGTTAACAATCTCTAGAACCAACAATATAGAAACTGGGAAGGAGTGGGGAGGGGAGGTTAAATACCAAGAAGCCCAGGGAGTGAGCAATCTGCCTCCATGTGGAGAATCCCAGCAGGGAAGGAAACCATCCAGTTCCAGCCTCCTACTTCTCCCTCCCACTCATCAATGTTGATGGAAGGAACTGAAAGAAAGCAAGCAAGAAGGACAAGCTACACAGAAAGTAAACAAAAAGCCAACAGGGAGGAGCAATATGCATTCCAAGTGCTCCATGTCTAATTTCATTTCATTTCAAAGTTATAATCCATATGACTTTGCTTTCTCCCTCCAGTGAGCATTAGTGTCCCTGTGCCATATGCCACTCGGTGAGACCATGTCTCCCTTAGTTATCCCTTAATTGGCTTGACCTATGGGAAAGATGGCTTGCAACCAAGTTAATTACATAAATCCACTTCAGGCTCTGCAAATTTTACCATCAGCAGCTCTTTGGGGAAAACAAAAGAGAAGGAACGACTCATCTGAATTTTCAAACTTTTTCATATATTTTGTGTAATAAAGGCATACATTGTGTAGCATGATGAAAGGTAGCCATGTTTTGTTTTTTTAGAGTTGAATCCTCCCCCTTCCCAATGTGGTTAAAGCATAACACATATTTTTAATTACACTAAATTATGAAAAGCAAATTGTAAATTTAAAACTTTTATAGTTGGAAAACCAGGTTTAGATTATAATTTTTAATTCAAATGACTCTGATGGAAATTTTTACAAAGCAACGATGGAAAAAGAGAGTCTCTGATAGCATTGACAAAATAAAAATGGGGAAAAAGTTGTTTCTGGTGAAAATTTATTGGATATTTTTTATGAGTATGCACCACTAGAGAGCAAAAAGAAGTATACAAATAGCCAAGAGATATGTGAAATTAGGGTCAACATTATTAATTATCAAGGAAAGATGACTCAAAACCACATGGAAATATCACTTCACTCTAATAACAAGTTAAAATGTTTTTTATCAAAAGGACAAAGATAATATTGGTGAAGAAGTTTAGGCAAGGGATTATGTGCATCAACAAGAAATAAAAATTTTAAAAAATTAAAATTATTACTGCCATTATGGAACTCAATATAGAGTTTGCTTTAAAAGTTAAAAATATGATCCATTAATCCTGCTACTATGTATACACTCACAGAAAATGACATTATAGGTTAGAAGTACAGTTATGTACATTATTTGTAATTTTTATCATTCACATTTTGCCAAAATTGTAAAAGCTATAGCTACAAAGGATCTTATTCTTGTCCATGTTGCTAATTTAACATCTAAGACATGGGAATATTTATTTAGTTATAGAATTTTTGAGCCATCTGTCATCTTTTACAGAGTAACACATTTTCTACCAAACATGTATTAAGCACAAATTTTCTTCCCCTACCTCTATAACCCTTAAACATACATAATCATTTTATTATGCTCCTTGTCAACAAAATAGGTTAGTATATCAGCTCTATAATGCAGAAATTCATGAAACTATCTTTAATTCCTGATGAGCAGCACTCATAATTTAATCCCAACTTAGGTTTTATCAAAGTGCATTATGGACAGTCCTTTAGTGTTGATTAAGAAAAATAATTTTGAAGAAAAAGAAAATAGGTAACATCCTCAAGTCAAATTCCTGCATATCAAAAACAAAACAAAACAAAACAGTTGATTTCTCATCACAAACATGAATCTTCCTCTTTGTGAATAGATATGGGAACCAAGTCATTACCCAGAAATCTGTGCTTTGAGTAAACATGGTAGCTCTAGCAACGAACTTCCAAAGAGCTTCTCTCAAACTTGATACACTAGCTATGTACCTTGTAAGGAATGTGTGTGTAAGGGTGTATGTGTATGTTTGTGTGTGTGGAAGTTGTTTCTGTGTATATCTGTGTATGTGTGTGAATGTATATGTATGTATCTCTATCTATCTATCTATACTCATCCATTGAAGAAAGTAGGTATCTGATCTTAATTATAAAATTGAGACATAGGTTATATGCAGAAACTCAAGTGCCATGAATATGAAATAATTTGAGAGCATTTATGCAATTTTAACCCATCATTTTCTATATTTTCTACATTTCTACATTTCTACATTTTCATTTTGACTTAGTTCAGACCAAGTGGGAGAATGGAGAAAATAGAATATATTCAATAGTATTTTTCAAATAAATGTTTATGTCTTATTTTACATTATCTTTTTAAACTTTTTTATATTTAATAAGTTTTTATTGTGAAAATACTGTACAGAGGGGTTACAGTTACATGGTCAAGGTAATGAGTACATTTCGCATCAAGCATTGTTGTTACTTCCTCCTTTGTTTCCCCCTACCATCCCTTCCCTCCCACCTCCACAACTATACTTTCCCCTCCCCAGCCAGCAAAATTGCAAAGTTTATTTTTCAACATAGTGTTTTGTAAATCTCATTATTATAATAGGTCAACCTGTATCCCTATTTAAACATTTTTTTTTTTACCATAGCTCAGATATGGAACCAACCCAGATGCCCCTCAGTAGATGAATGGATCAAGAAAATGTGATATGTGTGTGTGTGTGTGTGTGTGTGTGTGTGTGTGTGTGTGTGTGTGTGTGTGTGTGTATAATGGATTTCTATGCCTCCATTAGAAAGAATGACATCGCCCCATTTGTTAGGAAATGGAAAGACTTGGAAAAAATTATATTAAATGAAGTAAGCCAGGCCCAAAGAGACATAGGTCCCATGGTTTCCCTTATTTGCAATAACTAGTATATGTCTAGGACAAGCAGAAAAAGGTTAACAGCTATAGACATATGACCAGATAAGATGAAGTTAAAAAAATAAACCCTAAGATAGGGACACAAGTGGTATTTCCTTTCTTGCTATTGTTTCTAACGTATTTATAAGGCACCATGTGATTTTTTTTGTTGCTTTGTAGGTTCCTCCCCCACGGTATAACCCCTGTTTTCACTGCATTTGATGTCGGTATAATTTGTGGAAGAGGAGAGAAAAAACAAAATGTTTACATTATCCTTTAGCACATCCTCTGATTCTCTTAATATTTTATCTGGCTCAATATACTTTTATGGTATTTAAATTTTTTAAACAATTTCAGCTCTATGCATTATGTAGGTAAGATATTACAGTAGAGTCTGGTACAAAAATTACTTGTTTAACTGATGACAAAGCACTGATCCTACTACTAGAGAACATGAATACTTATATTTTTGGTTCTGTCATGGGGTGTTTGTCCTTGGGTCTACCACATATTTCTCTCTATAGAAGCAGAATACAAAGATACACACCTCATTGCTAAAATTATTGAATAGACTAGGGCAAAGTCTGTAGAACAGTACATGACACTTCATAAATCTCTGAGCTGCCTCAAATATAGAAATGCATGTATTTCCTTAAATAAAAGGTGGTCTGTTTATTCTGCATGTAATATTATACATTGTTAACGATAAGAATGTCTGTCACAAACCATGGTTTCTGGGTGAAATGTACCAGTTAGCACCTTACTACTGAAGATAAAGTTCCATCATATACAAGCTGGTGATAATAACCTCACATTGTGGGGCTGGGAAGGTGGCTCAGTGGTAGAGTGCTTGCCTTGCATGCCTGAGGCCCTGGGTTCGATTCCTCAGCACCATATAAGCAAAAAGAAAAAAGCCGGAGGTGGCGCTGTGGCTCAAGTGGTAGAGCGCTAGCCTTGAGCTGAAGAGCTGAGGGACAGCGCCCAGGCCCAGAGTTCAGGCCCCACGACCGGACCCCCCCCCAAAAAAATAATAATAACCTCACATTGTTAAATCAGGTATGAGTTCTTTGTGTTTACATATCAATCATCATCTGTCTCACTTTCCCCAGCAAATTTTATTCCTAATTTATCCTAAATTGTATCCTTTTACATTTTCCTCCATAGTGCCTCATATATTCTTTCCTGGGTGCTGAATCGTTTCTAAAGCTCAGTCTGTAAAATTCTGAGCCCCAATCATCCCTCATGTCATGTGTTCTGGCTGGTTCCTTAAATGATGTAAACAACCTTTAACTATTAACTCTGCTCATTCTTCCATACTACTACTTCTACTATTAAATATAATAAGTCAGATATTAATTGAGAATTGCTGATGTTTAGTCTGAATTTATCTGTTCCTCAAGCATAAAATTAGCTGGCACTATAATCAATTAAAACAGGACTACAACAATATTGACCAAATGCCAAAAGGCATTCCTTTAACTTAAACATTTCACTTAGTTGGCAATGTAAGTCTTTGAGTTTTTAATATAGTTAAACAGGCTCTATTAACCCAGATCTATTCTTCTCTTTGTGTTACTGATAACATATTTTATTTTATTTATGGTTTTTTTAAATTATCTTTAAGTAGTTCTACAAAGGAATTGCCATTTAACAAAGCAGTTTATGAACACAGTGCATCTTGATATATGTCACCACTATCAGCTTTCTCATCCATCCCTCCCCTACTTACTTCTTCCTTCACTCTTCTTAATCTTTTAGCATATATATTGAACTTTTTTTTTTAGTTCTTGATCTTATCATTTATTCTTTTTTAAAAAATTGTGAAAATACCGTACAGAGGGGTTACAATTACATGGGCAAGGTAATGAGTACATTTCTTACCAAGCATTGTTGCCTCCTCCTTTGTTGTTTCCCCTTCCCATCCCTTCCCACCTCCCCCTCCAACCCGCACACCCCCTCGTCCCCATCCCCTGTCCTCCCCCCTGTCCGGGCGCCAGAGTTGAAAAGTTTGTTTTTCGACATAAGGACTTGTACACCTCATTGTTGCAATGGGTTCAACTGTATCCCTATTTAAACGATTTGTTTTTTCTCTTCCCCTCCACAAATTATACCAACATCAAATACAGTGAAAGCAGGGGTTATACCGTGGAGGAGGGACATACAAAGCAACAAAGAAATATCTTATAAATATGTTAGAAACAATAGCAAGAAAGAAAAACCACTTGATTCCTTATCTTGGGGTTCATTATATATTGAATTCTTTTTTTTCTTTTTTTTAATTATTATATTTTTATTGTGAAAGTACCACATAGAGGGGTTACAATTACATGGCAAGATAATGAATACATTTCCTATCAAGCATTGTTGAATTCTTGACTGCATTTTGCTCCTCTCTTATCATTTATCCTTGACACCAATGTCCCCTTTCAAGTACCCACTTACTGTTTATTTTGTTGAACTTTGTCTTTCAAAAGAAATACACTATTTGAGTACTCCCTTGATCTACTGGATTTCAGTTAATAATTTTGTATACACTTATATACCACCCAACATTAATTACCTATATGTTTATAATCTAAATCTACCTTCCACATATAAGGGAAAACATGCATCTTTGTCTTCTGGGTCTGACTTACTTAATTTAGCATAAAAATTTCCAGATCTTCCCATTTCTTTACAAATGGTACAATATCATTCTTTCTAATGAATGTGTAAACTTCCATTGTGTAAATGTGTCACATTGTCTTCATCCATTTGTCCTTTCATGAGCTTCTGGGCTGATACCATGTGTTGAAGACCCAGTTAGGATGGCCTTAAGAGTAATTAATAATTATCCAGTGATGGTGATTGTGAGAGGCTTTGCATTATTTGGGAATTTTCATGTTATACGGCACCTCACAAACATGAACGAGTATGTAAAGCATGTTTTATTGTACTGTTAATAATAAATAAGTGGACATACTTATTTAATGTCTTCAGAATTTTTTTAATCAATCCTTTTTTTTATTATTTTTTATTGTGAAAATACCATACAGAGGGGTTACAATTACATGAGCAAGGTAATGAGTACATTTCCTGTCAAGCATTCTTCAATTAATCCTTTTCCAAGCAGGCAGAATAATCATATTATTTCATACTCTTGGTATTCCGATTTTTCTAGCATTTATATATATTGTATTTACAATATTCTAAATAAAATACTATTTAGCTTTGTGTGCTTTGTTTTATTTAAGCACTTATAAGTACTAAATATCTTGTTAACTTGATCTGTATGTATATATCACTATATGAATACACATATTTACATTTTTCATCTTCCTTCCCTATTTGATGTTTTGTTGTTTCTTACTTACTGTTGTAAAATTGGATCATCTTCTCCAAAATTCTTAGGACCAGAAATATTTCAAATTTCAACTTTTTTCTTTCCTTTACATTTTTGGGATATTGTCCTTTCTGAGTTTGAAATCTTTCAGACTTGAATACTCAGGCGAGGAATGAAAACTGTATGTAAAATGCTTTTTTCAAATCCAGATCTATTTTCCATTATATATTACATGTATAAGTTAATTTCTCTTATATTTTGGCGCAATATGTTGTGCTTCAAGTACAGAAGAACATTTTAATGAACTTTAGGTATTATTTGCTTCCTTCATTTGTGTCATATAGACATAAATCTATGCCTAATTTGACATTATTAAAGTTATTCTCCAGTGTTTTTTATCAAAAATATTTAAAAATATTGCGTCACAAAATTAAATCTGCTTGAATGTATTTGTACCTGTTGTAGGAACCAATTCCCTTTGCACAGGGATAATACTATTTTCCTTATTAATTTAGGCTTACATTGGCATATGATAACATGTTTTATTATGTAATAAAATTGTCTAACACCATTTCATTTTTAATGCTAAGTTATTTGACTTTTTAAGCTACTGTCTTATTTTTTTCTGAGCAATCTTTAACATATTAGAAAATAAAACTAGTGGGATGTTATTTGCATTAGAATAAATAGCAATTTAGGGAAAATAGAAAACTAACAATAAATCTGATAATTTCTTAATACTACCCTTACTCATAAAGGTAAGTTTATTGTGCCTTCATGTTTAGTTTAATTCCATTATGGTTTGATACAGTGTAGGGGGAGCTAATTCAACTTTCTCAAATCTGAGACTTGATTTATGTTGCAAAATATGACTTCTAAAGAAAATTCTATGAGCTTCGAAGAAGAATGTGCACAGTGAAGCGGCTGCTGGGCGAAACGGTATGTGCACACCTGTTGAGTCCATTTGGTCTGAGGTGTTAGTTCCAAGGATTTGTTTTTCTTTTTTTGTGTGTGGGGGGGTCCGGTTCGTGGGGCCTGAACTCTGGGCCTGGGTGTTGTCCCTCAGTTCTTCAGCTCAAGGATAGTGCTCTACCACTTGAGCCACAGCACCACTTCTGGCTTTTTTCTTTTTGCTTATGTGGTGCTAAGAAATCGAACCCAGGGCCTCATGCATGCAAGGCAAGCACTCTACCACTGAGCCACCTTCCCAGCCCAGATTTGTTTTTCTTACTTTTGGTTTTTCCTTGTTTGTTTTTGACCTAACTTTTGGTAAAAATGTGGTCTTGAGGTCTCCTACTATTATTATGTTGGAGTGTAGACAATGTTGGCTTAATGAACGTGGGTCTGCCAACAATTAGTGAACATATGTTGACAACTAATTTGCTCTTAGTAGATTGTTCCCTTTATTAATGTAGCTGAGATCTGAGGATACTGGCTCAAAGCCAGCCCAGCAAGAATGTCCCTGCGACTCTTATCTCCAATTAACCACCCCAAAACTAAAAGTGGAGCTGTGGCCCAAAGTAGTAGTATGCTAAAGTTAATCCCAGAAAGCTCAGAAAACAGCACTCAGGTACTAACCAACACCTGGCAAAATAAAATAAAATATAATAAAATAAAGTACCCCTTTGGTTGCTCCTCACTAATATTGTTTTCAAGTCTACTTTATCAGATAAAAGCATAACTATTCCTGCATGCTTTCAAAGTATTGGTTTGCAAAATCGTTTTCCATCCTTTCACCCTTAGCTATGTACCATGTAATCTTATTTTTTGTTTTCTCTTTTTAGAAAACACTTTTCCAACATTTTTATCTTGTGATCACCTTGAGGTTTTCATTGAATGTATTTCCCCCTCTGGAGACCATTTGACTGTGCTTCAAGCAGACACTTGAGAATCAATTTAAAATAAATGTTCAGGTTTTGCATTTCAGAACCAATTAGTGTTATTTCTAGTCCCTAACTCAGGAAAGATGGCTATAAATTCTCAAGAGAGTATTTTTGTTTGTTTCGTTTGTTTTATTCTCAAGCCACCCAGAGGCAAAGATTACTTAATATTTTTCAACTAAATGGTAGGCTTCTTTTCTCATTTTTATCTACAGAGTGTTTGGTGTTTATAGGGTTCTGGCTTAATTCACATTAAGCCTTGAGGTCATTCCCCATTTATGTATGATAGTAACCAGCTGTTTTCTAGATGTATATTGTATGAAGATTTTTGTAATCTGAATATTTTAGTTTGTTCTGAACCATGAGGACTTAGGAGTGTATCACACTAACTTTTGTGTTGTAAGTAGAATGTTTTCACTTCCAAATTGAAATATGTAGTCATTCTTAACTTGGGAGATGTGAATCTCAACCAAAGTGTGAGTGGCACAGCGCTGACAATTAAGGTCACAGATAGTGAGTGAGCAGGATGTATTATTTTCGTATGCAGCGCTCAGTTATCTAGTTAGTGTTGTTCATGAGTTTCCTGGCTCTGTGGTTAAACTCAGTGCTTTCCTCTCCAGCCCTCCTTGCTTTAGTAAATTTTTACTAGAAACTGTTTTTGCCTGTGCTCACCTCAAAGTGAAATCCTCCTTCTTATACCTCCTGAATAGTTTTGCAGTGCATATTTATAAGACTCTTGCACAGCGTAGGTACCATGGTTTAGGCACTGGTATTGGGTAGCAGTGTTCTATTTTGTTTATTTGATCTTCCTACAAGTTATTAACAAGGCTATCTGGCACCTCCCACAGGTAACAGTGAAACAGTTTAGTGATCTATGTCTGTCAATAAAAGAATACCAATAAATAAAATTAGGAAGTCATGACAATCACACACTTAGAAGCATATTCATTTCAGGTAAGTTAGCTAGTCAAACAATTAGATCTTTAGCAACATGTTCATAGAACTGTACTATGATTCTCAAAAATTGTTAATTCAGAAATGAAGTTTGTGGGGCTGGGAAGGTAGCTCAGTGGTAGCACGCTTGCCTTGCATGCATGAGGCCCTGGGTTCGATTCCTCAGCACCACATAAGCAGAAAAAAGCTGGAAGTGGCGCTGTGGCTCAAGTGGTAGAGTGCTAGCCTTGAGCTGAAGAGCTGAGGGACAGCGCCCAGACCCAGAGTTCAGGCCCCACGACCAACCAAAAAAAACAATGGTACCAGAAATGAAGTTTGATTACTAGCTAGTGCTTGCATACATATACGCACATCTATTCAGGAAAAGCAAAGACTCATATTTTAATAACCAGATTATGCATATTTATAAAACTTGATTAGTTAGTGATGCTAAATCCCAAAAGTCACTCTAATATGTGCTAATTTTAGGATTAATATCAGCTAAAAAGCACAAGCTCATCTCTAATATGTAACTAGAAAAGCTTTTGATAATCTAAATGTATAGTTAGGCACATCTAAATATATTTCATCAGAAGGAAAAGGAGAATAAAGACTGTCCTTTTGAAGGAGTGTATTTTTACCCTATCTCTTCCGGGTATAATCTTGAAAACTGGACACGAGAAATTATCTTACTGAAGAAGCAAGATTCTAGGATACAGTTTTTAACGTATTTATAAGGTACCATATGTTCTTTTTTGTTGTTGCTTTGTATGTCCCTCCCCCACAGTATAACCCCTGTTTTCATTGTATTTGATGTTGGTATAATTTGGGGAGGGGAAGGGAAAAAAATTGTTTACATAGAGATACAGATTGACCCATTGCAACAATGAGATACAAGATGCTATGTCGAAAAAAAGAACATTATAATTTAGGCAGGGGCGGGGCTAAGTGAGAAGGTGTGAGGGAAAGGATGGTAGGGGAAAAACAAAGGAGGAGGCAACAATGCTGGATAAGAAATGTACTCATTACCTTGCTCCTGTAACTGTTACCTCTTTGTAAGTATTTTCACAATAAAAAAAAACTTAATCGAAAAAAAAGAAAGACATATCTTTGGATCCCACATGAAGTCACTTTCTCCAGAAGAAGTGAACTTTCCTTCCACAGAATATCCACCAAGTCCACTGGTTCTGTTCGTTTCTGAAATGCTGCGTGGAGGGATCACCATGGGCCACAATTCTAGACTTGCACTAACCCTGCCTCCTTCCTGACCACCGCCCCTCTCAGAGATGTTTACAGGTTTGACTACCTCCTTTTCATTGACAGCGTTGCTGCCCTAAAAATGAATTTGTTTCGAACAAGCATTTTTTTAAAAAATAGAGCTTTTAACCATTCAGACATGGCCTCCGGGATTCGGCAGATCAAGGAAGAGATGACAGGTGCAATTGGCTTGTAGAAATTTTCAGGTCTTGAGAGGAAGATCTCCTAGGAACCGTGGCTCCTCTGCTGAAGCTTTTAAAGTGACAGAGCAATAGATCTTGGGCTGCCTCAGGTGTTGCCTGAAGAATCAATAAACTCTCTTTAAAGAGCCACTGATGTCTCATGAAAGGCATCCAAAAAACATTCTATTTAGAATATCCATCTTATTTTCTTCTGAACTATGTAACTCCCCTACGGCTGACAAATGGAGAAAAGCTTGATTTGTCTGTTTTAAAGGGTATCTGTTTTAATAGAGGACAATGAGAAGTAATTTGGAAATTCTCCTTTTGGAAAAGTCTTCCAACTATGTTTATATATAAAAAAAAGTTTCATCAGAGAAAACCTTATTTAAGGAATACAATTTAAAACTATATGATATTTAAATTTCTATACTATCTTCTACAAGGTCTTAATAATTATTTTAACTGTTCTTATCAATTAATTTAGAAATCTAAAACTCAAGAGTGTTGTTTCTTTATTAGAAGACATTAAGGGCTGGCTACTGGCTAACATCTGTAATCCTGTCTAGTCAGAAGACAGAGATCAGTTCCAGGCCAACCTGGAATTGGAGCCCAAACACAAACAGTTCATGAGACTCTTATCAATAGGAATAGCTGAGCATGGTTATGTACTCCTGTCATAAATAAGACATAACTCCAAATGCAAATACATATAAGTATGTACACTATATGTTTATATGTATATATACATATATATATGTATATATACATATATATAAAGTCCTGCAAATATGTTACCTTTATGGGAATCATACCTTTTCTAAGTTTTCAGTTTCCTTTCCTGGTTGATGTTGTATCAGAAGTTTTCCCAGGCTGGGCCTAGTATCTCAGGCCTGTTATCCCATCTACCTGGGAGGCAGAGATATAGAAGATTATAGTTGCAGGTCAGCTGGGGTATAATGTATCTGATACCAGATACTTCGGAGGCATAAGGAGAAGAGTCAACTTTGAGAGGCTGGCCCCACACAAAATCTCAGAGCCTGCCTGAAAGCAAATATAAACCAGCAACAACAACAACAACAAAAATGCTGATTCTTGTCATAGCAAAAAGCTGCAGAGAACCTGGTGAGCAAGTCCTAAGGCCCAGTACTCACCCCAGTAACAATAAAGAAACAAAAGGTTTGCCTACCTTTTTTTGTGATTGTTCTTAAAATTGTGTTAATTTGTTTTGTTTAATGAGTTCTTGTGAAGTTAGTTGAAACATATAGAAAATGATCCACCATATCTTAGTATGCTGCTTCTAATTTCTTGATCTTCTGCTTGTTCTGATTACGTTTTCTTAGGCACCTTTCAAGTAGAACTTTGGATATGTCCCCTATTATAGTATTTTTTCATTCTCTGGGTTTCGCAGTAGGACTATGTCAAATCATACAAATTATTCACAATGCTGAATGCCCGTAAAAGGGTGCAGCATGAGCTTGCATTCATTGCTCATGGAAAGGAATAATGGTACAGTTTCTCTGGAAGATGGTTTGATAGATTCTAACAGCCTATGGTGACTAATGTCAATCATTATTCAAATGAATGTAGAGCATATGCCCACGTGAAATCCCATATGTGGCTGTTTATAGCAGATTATTTATAATTGCTCAAATTTAGAAGACACCAAAATGCCCTTTAATAAATGAATGAATAAATAAAAGCATGGTACATCTAGAAAATACAATATAGTTCAGTACTAAATATAAATGAGCTCACTAACAAGCCATGAAAAGACATGAAAGAAATATTCAACCTCAATTAGTAAGTGAAAGAAATAAATTTTAAAATGCAAATAAAATGTGATTCAACTTATACAACATTCTAGAAAAGGTAAACCTTTGGAGAGACTAAAAAGTTTAGTGGCATCAGGAACAGTATAGAAGGAAAAATCAATACACCATGCAGAAAGGACTTTTAAGGTGTTGAAATCACCCTCTACTCTACTACAATAGTAGATACATAATTTTATAGGGGTCAGTATACTCTTTAGGGATAAGTAATATTCTATTAAAAGTATGTATAATATTTTGAATTTTACTTTTATTTATTTTAACTAACACATAAGCATAAAAGTTGTAAATATCAATGAACTATTATGTCATTCTCAATAAATTTTAATATATTTTCTTATCCATCAGGGAATGGACACTTGCATTGATTCCATAACTTGACCGTTGTGATTAGTGCTGTAATAAACAAATGGGAGCAGACATTTTTTTAACATAGTACTTTCATTTCCTTTGGATATATGCCCAAGAGTGATATTGCTGAAGCATATACATTTGTTTACTTGTTTATTGTTTATGTATTTTGTGCCAGTACCCAGACTTATACTCAGAGCCTGGGTACTGTCTCTGAGCTCACAGTTAGTGCTCTATCAATTGGGCCACAGTTCCAGTTCCAGCTTTTTAATGGTTAATTGGAGAGTTTCACCAACCTTCCTGCCCAACCTGATTTTCTACTGGGATCCTCAGATCTCAGACTCTTGAGCTAGGATTGCAGCATGAGCCACAGGTGCCTGCTACATTTAATTTTGTTAGTATCCTATTGTTCCCATAATGGGTGGGCTGTTTAAAGTTCCCAGCAGTGTGCAATGGTTTGCTTTTTCCACATGTTCACCAATACTTGTTATATCTTGTTTTGGCAATAGCTGTTGATATGAAATTATGTTTTTTTAACTTAGATCTCTACAATAAAGAATTGTTATAAGCTTGCTTATTTGTTAGCTATTTGCATGTCTTCTTTTGAGAAATTACTATTCAGAACCTTTGCTCACTTTTAATTGAGTTGTTTTCTTAATACTGTGTTATATGAAATTCTAATTTATTTTTTAAATTTTTACCTTTATATGAGATATAAGCTGCTTATCAGATGTGCTATTTTCAATATTTTCTCCTGATATCTATCTCTTCACTCTGTTGTTTTCCTCATAGTACAGAAGGTTTTTACTTTTATAGAATCCCATTTGCCTTCTTTACTTTTTGTTTCCTACACTTCTGTATTATTTTTGTTTTCTTTTGTTTTTGTTTGTTTGTTTTATTTGCTGGTCCTAGGCTTGAACTCAGTCAGGGACTAGGCTCTGTCCCTGAGCATTCTACCAAGCCAAGCATTCTAACGATTCTACCACTAGAATCACAACTCCATTTCTGGGGGTTTTGTTTGCTTGTTTGTTTGTTTTGTTTTGCTTTTTTGGTCATTAATTGGAAATGAGAGTCTCATAGGCTTTTCCTGCCCTGGCTAGCTTTGAACCATGAGCCTTAGAGCTTAGCCTCCTAAAAGACTGGGTTATAGGTGTAAGCCACCTGTTACCCAGGTTATTCATGAACAACAACAAAAACAAATTATTATCCAAACTAATATCCTGTCTTATATGTTTACTTTGAATCTCTTTTTAGTTATTGTTTATATTTTGTTACATTTTATATTATATATTTTTATATGTTGTTATATTTTATTTTATTCTGTTATGTATTTTGTTATATTTAATTCAAGTTGATTTTTGTGTATAATGTGAAGAGGGGTCTAACTTCAAAATTCACTAATGTGTTTAATAGTGTCATTTTTTAAAATGCAAACGTGCATGGAATGATATAAATAAAGAAAAATTTTTAAAGGGAAAGAAAAAATGAGCAATAACAGGGAAAAAACTAGAAAATTCTATTAAATAAGTTTAATTCTAGATGCATAAAAATGTACTTTAATCGACATAACTCATTTTGCACTTCTGATTTCCTTGTAGTGCACAAGCATAACTTTGCTCACTAGCTATTGTACTGTGGATATCCAGAAGTATTGGATAACTAAACTGGTTAATAGAATTATAATCAGACCTTATTTTAATTTATTAAACTTAGTCTATTGTCAAAAATCACTACATTAATCATCATAAAACATACTCTGTTGATGATGCCAATAGGTTACCAATGAGAATACTTTAATAGTCATCTTGAAAGCCATGTTACTATTGAATATAATTAGAGCTTTTCCTTGAAGTGTAAAACCCCCCTAACTTCAAAGAACAAATTTATAGAAGATAAACTGAACAGTCAAAATTATAGATCCATTGGTATTGTATTGACCTACTCTATATCTCAGATAAATAAGCAGCTAAGAAGAGTTACTAGATACTCACTGAGGGACAATTAGAATTCCATTCACTTAGCTGTTGCTAAAGGAGAAACTTTCAAAGTATAGCAGTAAAATCATTTCTCTATAACATGACTTTATTTGTCCTAAGTGCAAGGACATCTTTTAATATTCAGCAAATTTTTCACTTTTGGGATATATCCAATTTTAGAGTATAAATATAGTGGAGAAATAGATTCTCTATGATTAATTTCACCTCTATGAAACTTTAAATATGTCTAAAGAAATTTAGCAATTGTTGTAATAAAATGGAACATTAAAAACACAGAATCTGCTATAGTTTCATTTGTCAACACAGGATTATTATTTTCATAATAAGGAAATCATTTGTTAAGTGATTTGGGCCAATAATACTTAGAAAATTAAATGGCAATAAATTTTCCAGAGAAACTATCCTAGTGTGATTTCATTTTCAGAGAAACAATAATTATACTGAACCCTATGCCCTAAAGTACAATTAGCAAACAAATAATTGGCCATTATGCATTTCCTTAATCTGACTTGAATTCTTTCAGTATGTTGGAGGAATAAAAATTCCAAATACTAATTACACCCTAAGAATAGAACAATCTGTTCAGATAAATGACACTTCTGAAAATATAAAACAGCAACTGAAAATCAAATTTAATATCTGTATTTTTAAAAATTTTCTCTGCCTATGGATAAATGGCAGAAATACCCTCCTTGCCCTGGGCAACTATCCGTTGCTTTCCCGGATCTCTTCATTTATACAGAATGCATGATTTTTATTAATCCTCTTCTCTTCTTACCATTGTTGATACACCATGAAGTACAGAATTTATTTAAGTCTGGCAAGGAAGAGCTATTTTTATTTTAATTTTAGAAACTAAGGGAAATAACAAAATGCTTAAATAAGGGTACAGGTTGACCCATTGTAACAATAAGATGTACAAGACACTATGTTGAAAACGAACTCTACAACATTGGGGCGGGGGGGGGGGGGGGAAGGCGGTAAGAGTTGAGGAGATGGGGAGGGAAGGGATGGGAGGTGAAAAGCCTAGGAGGAGGTAACTATGCTCAATAGGAAATGTACTCATTACCTTATTCATGTAACTGTAACCCCTCTGTACTGTGTTTTTACAATAAAAGCATATAAAAAAGGAACTAGAAGTACACACCAGTAAATCTGCTCCTTTCTAGTATCAGAAATTGCAAAAATTCTCATGAAGAGTTTGGTGATCAGCACATTCTCCAGTTGGCAGTAAATAGATTTTGTAGACAACATACAGATAAGAAAAGATGGTTAGCTGAAGTGAAAAAAAGATTATCAAACATGCAGTTGTCTTGGATTTCCACATAATTTCACCCTTCCTGTTATAAATGACATTATTTAGTACCTATCTCTTAGTTTCCTCATTTAGTGTACAGTAGATAGGCTTGGATTTCTAGTGATTTCAACCAAGATTCCTAATTAACAGCTCTCATATCCTTGGTGATTCTTAATAATTATTATAACATTGCACTGTATATGTACAGGGTTTTAAGAGTGATTGCAATAAAACTGGTTAACATTTGAGTATTTCTTACCTTCAGCTATTCCTGATCATTGTTATTTTATGATCAAGCCACATAGGATGGAAAATTATAATGATTTAGACTCAGAAGGAGTGTAAAAGTATACATAACTGAAGACATTTGACTGAATCTAATGACAGGCTAAGAGCAGAAACTAAGAGAAAGTGTACAAAGTGGCTGATGTCTGGAATATTGAAAAAAAACCTGGTGGTTTTACTAAAGAAGAAGCTTGTGAATTGCTAAAGGTAGTAAAGAACATCATTGAGGTTATGATAAAAGCTATGAAAATATTCTCTCCTATGTTAATCTAAATTATGAGGAAACTGAGAAGAACATGAAAGGGATAGTATTGGTAAGGTGTACTTGTGGATCTAACTTGTAAAATTAAAACTCCTTGTACAACTACTTAAAATAATTAACTAATTAGTTAATTAATTTGATTAGAATATTATAACTACTCAGAGATCTTATGATCTTTCACACACTTACGATTGTGAGCACAGGCAAGCATACTTATTCATATACTCATAATAAAAGAAGATGGCTTCATGAGACATTGACCACAATTTGTTAATTACCTTTTTCCTCTTTTATCATTTTAGCAAATGAATAACTTATTTTTCCTACTTATTTTTTGCAAAGTACATAAATATCATGCTCGCATTTCCCAATAATTATTTTCCCTAACCCAAGTGTAAAATATTCCTTGCTAGGATCAGGAGTACAGGCTTAGGTTTTTCTTCACCTCTTATTTGAAATTTGTAGGAGGTTTTAGGCAAAGCCATACAAAAACTTCATATTTCATATGTAAGTTTTTAAAAACTGTACAGACAAATGCATGACATATCTTCTCAAATCTCCCTAAAAAGTATTCTTTATGTCTAGGATTTTGTCCAATCAAATTATTATAACATTTTTATGAACTGGAGTCATGCAGCCCATTAATGTCACTGTTTTAGAAAAATAAGAAATTAAAAATTAAGAAAGTTTTACAGAGTCCTTTGTATGTTTTCAATCTTTTCATTTACCATGTTTACCAGCAGTGTTTGTAGAGCTATTTGGGAGCTCTCCTCTGGATTATTCATTATCTGTTCTGTCCCCTGATTATCATGAGTGAGAGTTGAGATACCTGGACTTGCCATTTTTCTTGTGCTTTTCTGGCTTACTCTGCCCATTTGGGATGAAAATAACACCAGATTTGTACTAGAATACTATCTTAAGGCAAGCATCAACCAAAGTCTGTAGTTGCATAGTCAAAAGTCTGCAGATACAATCTATTTCAACAGATATATCTATTCAACATCAAAAAACTATATATTAATGGGCTACGAACTGCAAAGAAGAATTTGGCAAGCCAGAAATTATTAGGTTTAGGGAGAGATGTGGGTAAAAATAGGAATAGAGAGATGTGGGAAGGCTCAAGGAGAGTTAACTAAGTCCTAATTTGAAAGCCGGAAATAGGTTGGATAGGATGAAAGTAGAGAGAGAGAGAAAAGAAGAAAGAGAAAGAGAAAAAAAGACAAGAAAAAATAGAAAAGGAAAAATTAAAAATTAAAATGTGCAATGCTTAAAAATTATGCAGATTGAAAATGATATATTCAGAGAAGAACGTGGATATAATGAGTGAAGGGGAGGGATAGAAAGGAGACATGGAAAACTACAAAATAAAAATGCTTAAAATATTATATAGGTATAAAGAGGTAGTACTGCTATTAAGGAATTTAAGCCTAAGAGATTTTGAATTGAGTAATAAATTTCTGGATTAAGTGTGTACACAATGGGGGATAAGGTCTTAAGATTACACATGGTCCAAGACTGGAAAATAGAAAAATACCACTGGAATTCCATCTCTCCCACTCTGAATTAAATTCTTCTTTTACCATAGCTCATCCACCTTGTTCTATTATTTCCATCCTGCCAGACATTTGGGGAAAATTTAGGTGCTAGACTCAGCTGGATGAAGAATAAAATCCAGTGCCAACATTTGATAATCAAGCCTAAATTTATGATCATAAAAGGATTTTACAAAGAGGAATAGTGGGGCTTTTTTTCTATCATACAATCTAAGTCCTACATAAATTTCTTTGTGGGAGGCCCTTTCCTCAGAATACCTCGTAATGAGTCACCCTTGAGCACATTTCAGTTCCTTTTCACTGGAGACGTCTCCATTCCTATTTCCTCACTCACATGCTCTGCACTCTTTTGATGTGACTCTTCTGGAATCCATTATTTTATTAAGCAATTAGAAGGAATACCTGTCTTTAGTAAGCCTACAAAGAGCATATTGAAGCTCTTGAGAAAATTCTGAATGTAAAACATTATGAAAATCTGAATGGGGGACTTTTGGTATGTCAGAGAAGGCTTTCAGAGAGAGCAGAAATGAACTGCCACAGAAACTGAGGAGAGGTGAATATTCTCAGGAGAGGTGGCTAGATGTATAAAAATCCAGACACAAGAGAGGAGTAAATTAAAAGAGTGAGATTAAAAGAGTAAATTTGCATGATCAAAATTGAAATTTGAGTAAATTACTACAAAGATACTGTAAGAGATGTTTGGAAAGGGTTCTTGTCCTACAAGAGATTTATAAGACGTTGGTGTTTGGATTATGAGAAGTTAGCTAGAGGTAATCAGAATTGAAGCTTAAGTAAATTTTTAAAAAGAAGGAAGTATCATAGTAAGCACTAAGAGTGTCTTCAACATGGATGCTGTAACAAATTTTGAAGTGGGAAAATGATTTGAGTCAAATCTTTCAATTTACGAGATGGAGTGGCTTTCCTGAAAGCAGATGAAAACCAGAAAAAGAGTGTACCAGTTCTTCCTGTGCCATGACATTTGATGAAGACACACAGTTCACTTCCGCTTCAACTCAAAACACATAATTTACAATGAGTTTTAACAATCAGATGCAGTATTGAGCAGGAACTGTGACATGATATACTATACATGTAATGAATTGCCTTTCCTCAAACACGAAAGAGAACTACTAATTTCTGGAAGTTTTGACAGCAAGATCAGGAGAGGAGCAATCTTATTTATAACTTAATGTGCTAAAAGGAATGAACAACCAAATGCAATACTGAAGATAGAAGGTAAGTTTGTAATTGTTCGGTGTTGCAAACCTCAATTTCTCCTTTCAGTCTTCTCACTTACACTTACACAGTCAAAGCAATGTTTATATAAACTGAGAAACAATGTAGCTGAAAGTACAAGTGGGGATCTAAAGCTGAGAAGGAAGATTTTTAAGAGAAAAAAGACAAGAAGTGGTGTGTGATAGGGTTACTTTTGAATGTCTATTTTGAGAACCTAGATTATGCTTCGTGTGGTCATTAGTGTACTTAATATTTTTTTCCAGTTTTTCTACTAATAAAATAGTATTCTGTACCTGGTTCCTTTGAAGATAATAATCTCACCTGGTGAGATTATCTTACCAGTAGTTAAAAGAGAATTAATAGTATATACCATTGTCATCGATAATTCTTTTTTACACACTATTCCAACCTTGTTCTAATATTTCATTGCACCTTTGAGTCCTTTCAGAAACATTTGTTTTTCTCTAGCATGGTTAGCACTGCTGGTAGTTAATTCTAAATAATGATCTGAGGGTCTTTGATAAGATAAGTCACTCACGAGAAATGAACATGTGATTAAAAATTGAGTTTGCCCGCATTTATAAGATTATCTCTTTGTTGCTTTGTATGTCCCTCCCCCACAGTATAACCCCTGCTTTCACTATATTTGATGTCAGTATAACTTGTGGAGGAGAGGGGGAAAAACCAGTTGTTTAAGGATACAGGTGGACCTGTTGCAACAATGAGAAGTACAAGTTGTCATGTCCAAAACGAGCTTTACAACGTCGGTGCGGGGGGGGGGGGGGGGGGGGGGAAGTGGGGGTAAGGAGAAGGATTGGGATTGGCGGGGAGGGGGGAGGCTGGGAAGGGATGTGAAGGGTAAACACAGGAGGAGGCTGCAATGCTTGGTAAGAAATGTATGCATTATCCTGCCCATGTAATTGTAACTCCTCTGTACAGTATGTTCACAAATAAAATAAAATTAAATTTTAAAAAAATTGAGTTTGCCACTGAATTTCAGAGACTGTTTTTGCAGCATAAACTAGTCTTGCCAAATGGATAACCAAACTTTCACACAGTCCTATGACTAAAAGACAGCTACTGCCAACAGCAGCAGATTTGATGGAGAAAAATGAGATTAAAGCTTTCTACCTTCTTATGCCAAGTCCTCACATATCCAGGCCCAAAGTAATCTCACATGTAGATAACAAGGAGAATTTCTACCAGAAAGTTGTACCTGGTATCTTAATAGATTTAGCTGAAATTCTTAACGTATTTATGGTACTAAGAACAAAACCCAAGACCTTATACATGATAGATAAATATTCTGCCATTGAGCTACATCCTCAGCCCTAAATTGATAACTTCTAATCTAAAGACTGTAGTGTAAAATGATTTAGAGTATTTAGATATTTCTATTTAATATTTTTATTTAAATTAATACTTTTTAATCTTATTTTATATAAAGATGCTGTACAGAGGGGTTACAGTTACATGAGTAAGTCAATGAGGAAATTTCTTCTTATTCTTCTACTATACTTTCTCTCCCACACCTTTCTCACTCCTCCCCCTAAATTAACAATTTTTAAAAAATCAAATGGGTCTGTCTTTGCTGATTCATTTATAATAGTGAAATTTATATTCCATTAAAATAACCATTTTCTTTTATAGCACTCAACGGTCCAGTACATTCACAATGTCACCCCCAAAGAAAATACAGCTTTTTCTCTCTCTAATCCTGAGCAATCTCTTACCTTCTTTCTTATTCCATGGATTTACCTATTCTAGACATTATATATGTATAAATCATTCATTACATTTTGAATCTGGCTTGTTTGATTGATATTATTTTTTGAAATTCATCCATCTTGTAGTATTCATTAGTATTTATTCATTTTTATAAATGAATATATTCCAGTTTATAGATAGATAACATTTAATTTACCCTACTAATGGACATTTGGGTTGCCTTTAACTTCTAACTTTCTGTCAATCTTATCTCATTAATGGCCCTAATAAAATATTTTCCAAAAATTCTGTCATTTAAAATGTACATAGGGAAGGGGGTCAGAGGGGGGGGTGAGATGGGAAGGATGGTAAGGGGAAACAAAGGAGGAGGCAATAATGCTTGATAAGAAATGCACTCATTACCTTGCCATGTAATTGTAACCCCTCTGTATGGTATTTTCACAATAAAAAAATAAATTAAAATTAAATGTATATAAAATATTTTCCAGACATTATATCATTTATAGTGTATATACCTAAATATTTGATATGCAGAAAAATAAAATTGCCTTCAACCATGTTTCATTCATTTTTGAAACTAAAATCTGACCACATTACATATCTGGATCACTAGAAATGTTTAAGACAATGCAGCAAAACAATCAAAGGAAAACATGATATATACTAATACAGCAACCATTTAACCTGTTATTTCTATACATACATGGAACACTTCCAAGGAGGTCACCCAAAATTTGTTACTGCTGGGAATTGAAAGGAATGCTATCATTGAGGTATGATGGAAAGCGTTCTGGAAAGTCACTTCAACTGAATACCCACATGGAATGGCCATATCACATGTAGAACCAGAGGAGAGCTCTAGGCAGTAGTGTCTCAAGGAACTATCTACTAGCCTCCCATCTGTTCACTGTACGATGAGGTGAGAACATCCACCACCATGGTGATTGCATTTGGCAGTCATCCTTAATTAGCTTCTTTAACAGTTACAGACAAGGGCATGGGGTCATATAATGCAAGAAATGGGCAGTCATCTGGTATGTGTGTACTGAGAAAAATACAGAAGTGCTAACAAATTCTTGAACTACAGAGAGATTCATTGAGAGGAAGAAATAAAATCTGGCTGTATACAAAATCAGTTCAAGGAAACAAGTATAAGAAGCACAACTTTCAACCATTCTTGTGATTTCATTCAAGTGATGATAAGCTGCTGAGATTGAGGAAATTGAATGGTAAGATCACAGTTCTATTTTGCAGATGTGTACATTCACTATTGTGATGAATTATGAATAAATTTGAATTTTTCACTCATTTCAAATTATCTCACTTGCCTCTTTAAGATACTCTCTTGTAATGAAAACTACATTGTTTCTTTGTGGATATATTGCATCTCTCTTATATAAAATTCCCATCCATTTGTAATGAATAATCAGAGAATAAAATATTAAAAATGTAGAGAATACAACTTACTTTAAAGAAATACTTTCAAATATCTAATATGTTTTAGCATCACACTATATGCATTTTAAACTCATTTGGATGCCCTGAAAAAGCATTTGGAACACCCTAAACCCATTATAAGTAATCTCAATGTTTGTTTGAAAATATAAAATTTTGAATAAACTCTTCATTTTTTAGCACAGTTTTTAGGAATGTATTTCTATTTTACCAAAGATTCCATGAATATAAAATACTACCTATCATATTTTTGCAGCTATGTAATGTTGTTATCCATTACATGTGATTGGCACCATCATGTACTATAATAAAATCTGTCAGTATGACAATTTTTATTTGACAGATTTCTAAAAAAAAAAATCTTGTTCTGGAAACCAATTAAAACTTGATTTTTTTCTTTCTTCTAGTTTATCTCTTTGTAGTGCTTTCATTAACTGAACACTCCCTGTTAATTTTTTTTCTAGCAAAAATAAATTGATAGCACAAAGTAATTAGGTAACCTAGAAGTCATTGTTTCTATCAACCACTCCTTACCTTCTATTAGCTGATGCCTGTGCTAATGTGACAGACATGCCATTTTAGCAATGGCATTTTATGTCCACTGAGTCAGCATTTCACTTAGTTATGGATCACTTCTTTAAAGGATTTATTATGGGAAAGAAATCTGTTCTACTCAAAATGGCATATGAGCCAGTGTCATGGTGCTTGATGAGAAAGATTTAAAACTAGGTATTATGTATAGACCTATGTTTAGAAATTGAGAAACTTCAGTTCAAGACAGGAAAGAGGTATTTGAGAAGAAACAGCAAAAAGAGATTATCTAGGCAGACTAATATAAAAGTTATTAAATTTAAATCTCTCCAGAATCAATCTGATTTAAATCACTCTCTTTAGAATACTTGATTATTTTGTTCTTTGATAATGGAACCCATTGAAAAAATATGCTAAAAAATAAAGCCTTGCTTTATTTTGGTAGATAACAATTGTAATATTAGCTTTATTTTGGTAGATAACAATTGTAGTATCAGCTACTTGGGAGACTAAGAATAGTGGGATCCTATTTCAAGGATATCCTGGACAGAAAAAAAGTATACAGATCCATTCTAGACACAGTAGCTAGACACATTAGTTCTATTATTCTGTGGAGAAGCCTGTAAGTGGATAAGTCTAGCACTGGAAACAAGACTCTATCTTAAAAATAGCAAGCAAATATCAGGGCTGGAGGCATAGCTCAGCAGCAAGTATGTGTGCTCAAAATAACCCATTTTCAGTGAGACTTAAATTATTCCAATGGTCAGATAAAATTTCATAACATATGAATTTGATTTAAAAATATCAAAATGTCTAGAAGTGCATATATTTTTGGTTTTGTTATATTTTGCTTGATTTTATTTTCTTCCCTTTAACCTAATCTCACTTTACATGTGATTTCTCAGCTTTAATTGGGTTCAGCTATCTGGTTATAAATCAAGTTATGCTATCTCTCAGACAGAGTCAAATCTGATTCTAACAAATCATTAAGGCAAATAACTTTTAGAAAAAAATGAAGATTTAATTTCTAGCTCAAAGATGCTATATTTTATTTGTCATTTTTTGTCAGTTGTGGGCTTGAACTTGGGGCCTGGATGCTATTCCTGAGCTCTTTTGGCTCAAAACTTAACATTCTACCACTTTGAGTCATACCTCCATTTCCAAGATGCTATTCTAGAATGCCAATTAGAATGAGCCTCTGAGGAAGTCCCATATCGTCTACTTCTTAAAAAAAATTAAACCAGTATATAGTTTTACTATACAGTCAATACCCTTTTGTGAAGGTAAAATATATTATAATACCCACAAATTGATTTAACCTTATTTAGAAGCATAAACTTCAAGAAAATCGAGTTTCTCTTTTATGCTACTTGTGCTGATGGGGTTGTTTGTATATATTGTCCAAAGATCAAAAGTAAAGTCAAAGCATGAAATGATGTTAGGAGCAACTAAGATTAGTATTTGTACAAACATACATAACTAAGAAAACTGCAGTAAGTATTTAAAATAAATAAGCTTTTATTGTACTAAGAACAGAATACCCCCTTCCTGATTACAGGTAACTGTTGCATTACCTGCATACACTTATTACAATGAATACAAGTACATTCTCACTTAACATGTTGTCCTTTCTTGTTTGTTTGTACAAATCTTGGGGCTTAAACTCAGGGCCTGGGTGCTGTACCTAAATTTTGGGGCTTATTATTTGTTTGTTTGTTTGTTTTGTTTTTCTGAAGGATAGGGTTCTACAACATAAGCCACAACTCCACTTCTGACTTTTTGGTGCTTGGTTGGACATAAGTATCTCAAGAATTTCCATGTCTCTACGGGCGTTGAACTGCAATCCTCAAATCTCAGCCTCCTGAATAGCTAAGATTACAGGATAAGCTCCAATACCCAGATTGTCTTGTCACAAATTATTGATGAATGTGCATTATGACACTGATGGTCTTCACTCTTCCTGTAAAAGTTTCACTCTGTATAGGAGGATGGATAGGAATCAAAACCTAAGTAATAGATCAACAGCTTATACCTGTCTACAAATTAAAGTATGTAGAGCATGAGTTCAAGGTGCTGTTTGGTGAAAAGCTTTGATGAACATTCTTTTGTAAGAAATTTGATACAAAAAAAACGAGTGAAATAAGAGATCAACCCATTAAATAATTTGAAAGGACAGGGACAGAGGTTCAACATACAAAACCCACTTTTAAGTAAAACCGTTTTGTGTGTGGCAGTCCTGAGACTTGAACCAAAGGCCGAGGTACTGTCTCTGAGTTTTTATGCTCTAGGCTGGAGCTCTGCAACTTGAGTCCCTCCTCGCTTCTGGACTTTTATTTTTCTAATTGGAGATAACAGTCTCACACTTTCCTCCAAAGCTAGCTTCTAATTGGATCCTCAGATCTCAGACATCTGAACCAATAGGATTACAGTCCTGAGCCACCAGAGTCTAGCTGCAAACCTTTTTAAAGTTGTAATGAACTTTTAAATTATACTTAATCGAGAAGAAGGCATATAACATAAACTGTGAAAAGATTTCTTTAGAAAAGACACCTCAGGGGCTGGGAAGGTAGCTCAGTGGTAGAGTGCTTGCCTCGAATGCATGAAGCCCTGGATTCGATTCCTCAACACTACATAAGCAGAAAAAGCTGGAAGTGGTGCTGTGGCTCAACTGGTAGAGCGGTAGCCTTGAGCTGAAGAGCTGAGGGACAGTGCCCAGGCTCAGAGTTCAGGTCCCACGATGGACAAAAATAAATAAAATAAAATAATAAAAAATGCTATATAAATACCAAATATGAATGTAGTTTTTTCCAATTTTTAGTAGCATTTATTATTTTATTGTACAAACTTCCATTGGCTAACCTATTGGTAGTATAAGTTATATGTTCTATATCAAAAAACATTGAGTTGAAGTGGCATTGTGGCTCAAAGTGGTAGCACGTTAGCCTTGACCATAAAGAGCTTAGGGACCACACTCAGGACCCGAGTTCAAACCCCATAACTGACAACAACAATAGAAAATTGGATTGAACAATAGAACACTTTAGTGAATGGGTTTTGCATCTCCCCAGATATTTAAAGGTTTAAAAATCTCGATACTTATAATGAATGTGACTATTGTAACTTAAAATTAACTGTCATGAGCCAGGCACTGGTGGTTCATGCCTGTAATCCAAGCTACTCAAGAGGCTGAGATCTGAGGATCACGGTTCAAACCCAGCCCTGGCAGGAAAGTCCATGAGACTCTTATCTGCAATAAACCACCAGAAAACCGGAAGTGTTGCTGTGGCTCAAGCGGTAGAGTGCTCGCCTTGAGCTGAAGAACTGAGGGACAGCACCCAGGCCGAGTTCCAGCCCCACTAATGACAATAAAGAAAAAAAAAGTGAAAAGAAAAAAGAAATACCTGGGAAATCTGTCTGCTGTATAATTTGACCGTATTTTAAGGACAGACCTGGTACGAAGAGACAAAGTAGCTGAAGCTAAAGAAGATGTTCTGGAAATGAATTTGGCCATGACACCTGAAATCTTAGAGCTTCAGATGCCGAAGATAAGGAGTTCAAGACTAGCCTGTGCTATAGAGGGAGAGACTTTGTCTTAAAAAAAAATGAGTCAAAATGGGGAATGTAAGTAAACATACAAATGCTGTAGGTGAATGTGTATAATGTCCCCCAAAGGTCCAGTTGCTAGTATTGGTCCTAGGATTGAATTTTAGGAGATGCTATGAACTTTTAGATGGTGAAGGCTAGTGGAATTTCCTATGTTATTGGAAGCTTGACCTCAAAGTGCATCATTAAATCCTGGCAAGGACTTTTCTTCTCTGTTTCCTGGTTAATGATGGAGATTTGCTCTGCCATCAGCTTTTCATTATGCCATGTAGTTTCCTCACTTGGAGACTCATCCTGAAGCTGACATCTCATTTCAGAAGAACCCTTCAAAATCAAAAACTAAATAAATCTTATCTCTTTAAAAAGTGCCTAAGGTATTTTATTACAGCTACAAAATGCTAACAAATGTAATTGAAGATAAATCCAATATCTATATTTAGGCCTAATACATAGAAACCAGTCACTGAAATCTGGCTAGAGGTAAATTTTCAGGTTACATATTTTAAAATGTTATTTGAAAATAATAATAATACATAAATAGATACATATATTTATAAGCTTCTAAACTATTGTAAATACATATTCATTATAACCAAGCCAACACTCTATCATGACCAGCAACTAATTTAATACATATATTATAAATGAGCCAGTTCATTCCTTTTCATCTATACTTTAGTTTTCCCAACTGAAAAATCAGAGCTATCTATTTACTCCAAAGTATTTATAGGGGCTGGGAAGTTGGCTCAGTGGTAGAGTGCTTGCCTTGCATGCATGAGGCCCTGAGTTTGATTCCTTAGCACCACATAAGCAGAAAAGGCCAGAAGTGGCACTGTGGCTCAAGTTGTAGGGCATTAGCTTTGAGCTGAAGAGCTGAGGGATAGTGCTCAGGCCCAGAATTCAGCCCCCATGACTGACACCCCCCCAAAAAAATATATTTATACTGGTATTAAACAATTCCACACAAATCTCTGGTCCTAACTCACAAGTATGCCCATAACACAAGTGTTACCATAAAAATAATACAAATGATGATCATTAAATATTCCCTCATTTATTTCCCCCTTTTAAAATTGTTCTTATTAAGAAAAAATAATTCACATCATGTTATTCCTCATACAATATTATTCCTTTTAAAGCATTTCTGAAAAAATAGAATATTAATTTTTTCCAAGAAATGCTTTGATTTGATTTTTGGGAGTGTATTACTACGAAAGATGAAAAAGGAAAATGTATTATTAAGAAAAATGAAAAAAAAACCTGTGACAGTTTTACTGAACAATTCTCCATATTGGGAAATGACCAATTTCAGTACACCCACAGACATTATGGATTGGCATTTCAAAGAGATACTGTAATAAATTTTTTCCTCTGAGTACTACACAGAATAATAATAATAATAATTGTAGAAACAATTATATAATAATAAATGTAGAAATTATTTTGGGAAAATTTATGTATATATATGTTATATATATTCTCATATATACCTTTATATGTGTATATAGTCCATTTTAAATACACACGCATATATAATTTATACAATTCTACTCTGAAGTATTATTTTTACCATTATTTGTAAAAGGCAAAACCAAACCAAATATAATAGCTTGTTCAGTCTGCCCAGAAAGAAAGAAAATCAAACGCTAGCCAGGAGTAGATGAGTTATGCACTTAATCCAATACTCTGGAGGAAGAGATCCAAAGGATTGGGTTTAGAAACAAGCTCTGAGAAAGCACCTCAACAAATAAAAACTGATCATAATGATACACAGCTGTCATCCTTGCTGCAACAGAGATGACAGGAGGATCTGAGGATAGCAGTCCAGTCTGACCCAGGATTAAAGGCAAGGCCAAAATCACCAGAGTATAAAGGACTGAATGTCTAGCTTAAGCAGTAGAACATCCTGACTTTAAACCCTAGTAATACAAAAAAAAAGAAAATCAAAACAACAAGAGTTTAAAGTAAATTAAAATACTTACCATTAGTAAGTACCAGCTAGGTTCCAAACAACATCTCTAGTAGTAGACATAAAGCTCATAAGACAACATTCATTTCATTCCATTCACTTTACTGAAGAGTTTAAAATCCATCAGGACAAAGCTTAGAGAGAAAAATAGAGCATGTTTTCTCTATATGCAGAAGCTAGATCTAAAGTACATGATAAATTATGAAGGATTCTAGGAATTCACGCACAAGACCAAAGAAGAGCACTCTTAGAGAAGGAATACAAAGGAGCCTCTGATCGGATAAGATAATATATATCTAAATGAACTCCAGGAAATAGAAACAAGAGGATTATTCTTCTCTTTTTCTTTTCTTTTTGTTTTGTTTTGTTTATTCGAGTTCTGTTGTTTGGGGGAGGTTAGGAGGGATCCAAACAATGGAAGGATATGGAGTGAATACATGCAGCAATGGTACTCAGTAGGACCCATGTTGAAAATGGACTATGTAACTTGTGGGTGGGAATGGGATAGAAAAACTGTGACATTGTCCAAAAATAAATGTGCTCATCACCTGTCTTATGAAATGGTAACCCCTCTGTATATCACCTTTATAATAGCGATTAAACATTTTAAGAATGCAGTAGGACACGGGTATATGAGGAAATAATTATAATTCACCTTGGTCACTTGCAAATGAATGAATGGAAAGATGGATGCATGGGTAGATGGATGGATGAATGGAAGGATATAAAATTCACAAAGAGAGGAGAGGAAGATGATCCCACATGCTTTTCTCCCAAGGAAACACATTGAAAGCCAAAGTTGAGAATGCACAGAGCTTTGTATGTAAGGAATAGCAGGAGGCTTCCCAGAGAGAAATACTATCATGTGCAAGTACCTACTAAGGGAAATGGTATATTAAGAGAAGTAGAAATAGTTCAGTATCTTTAAGATTTACCCTCAAGTAGAGAAGTTGTGAGAAATGACAAACAACAACAAAATACAAAACCCTTTAAAAGTTATAAATCCCACACCTGACAATTTGAAAGCAGAAAATAATGAGCTCATAGTCAATATAAGAACTATAATCAGCATGTCCTTTTATTCAACTCTGTTAATCAAGTGACAGATGAAGGCAGAAGTGCAAGATTCCAATTAGAATCTGTTAATGAACAAACTGTGGAAAAGATAAAAAACTTACAACACTAATGAGGTGTATAAAGAAGTCTCTGAAGCAGGCTAGTAATGGCAATATGAATTCCTGATTTTTTTTTAAATTTAGAGATGCTATAAAGATTAACCGCAAACCAAAGGGGATATTTTAAAATCATATATGTATTTAACAAAGGGTTTCTACACAGAGTTTAAGTTGGCTCAGATTCCAAAAGCGCATTGTCTACAGAGCTGGGTATGTGGCAAAATGACTGGGTGGAGTTAGTCTATGAAACTTATATTCCTACATCAATTCTTGTACATTATTCACTAGATCAAAAAAAGCACTAATTTATCATCTAGCATATTTCAAAATGTATTTGATATATCCTCATTATCCAGACACTACAGGAAACATACAGAATCTAGATGGTGATAAAACATGAATAGCAAAAATAAAACATCATAGAATATATTGACATTACAGGCTAACCCATGCTATAAAAATCTGCCAGAAGATGCAAAGTTCTTTATAATTTAAATAGGCAAAGGGGTCACTAGATTACTAGAAATTACTGGGGATTGTAATGTTTGATTAAGACAAAATGATCCAGTGTTTATAAATGGCTGTTTCTAGTAAAGACCTAATCAAAACAAAGGTGGAGAAGCACCAACTAAAGAACTGACTTAATGGCTGAAAGTTAGATAAATATGTCATTTAAAATTAACATATTTCCATTTTAATGTAATTTAATCCATTTTAATGGTTTTTATTTATCCTATTTTTGGCCTTTATTCTTCAGAAAGCAGATGTTGAACGTCTTTTGTATTATTTTCCAGTATTTCCTTATGTAGTAACTTCCACTCTTGCTCTCCTGTCATCCGTGTCTGTTAATCCCTTTCTAGTCTTTTGTGTTCTTTGCAATTCAGTCTTCATTGATCACGTTATTGTGTCTGCTTCTTCTATTTACTTCCTTGGTTTTACATATCTTTATTTAGCACCTTTTGGCTCAGAACTACTGTCTTAGAATTTTCTGTAGGTTCTTACTAATCTTTCATCCTCAGAAAACATTGATTCAAACCATGTAACTTGTGGGCGGCTATGGGAGGGGGAAACTGGAGGAAAGCAGAGAAAGGGGAAACATTGTCCAAAAAGAAATTACCTGACTCATTACCTGACTTGTATAATGGTAACCCTTCTGTATGACACATTAATAATAACCATATAATCATATTAAACAATTAATTCATGTTGGACTACCTTTATTTGTCGCAACTTTGTTCCTGGAAAATTTTGCTAATCTGTTAAAATGCAAAGAGTCATTCAGCTATTTTTTTCTTGCATTTTATATTTTGTATGAATTTTACCTGTTTTATTTTGCTGCTCTTATTTGAAAGGCTATATTTCCATACAAAAGTTTAATTTAAAAAAATATTGTAAGCATTTATTTTTCTGCAAGAGAGTAGCTTTTCAGCACTCTTCCTCTGAATTTCCTGTGTGCTACTCTGTGGTATATATCTGGTATATATCAACCTGGTTCTTGTGAGCTTTTAATATCAGCTCTGAATTTCAAGCTTCCCTACAGCTGTTCAGTGGCATGGACACTTTAGAGATAATTACAAAAGTTAATTGTTCATATTTTCTAATTATCCATATTTTGATCACTTATATACTTTCAATGTTGCCATTTTGTTTGCATAAATGAAATTTAAATTTTATCTGTTTACAGACTTGTGCACTAGCTTTGGGAATGTAATGAAAAGCCCATAACATTTTGTACTGTGTACTTATATTTTCTTTGATTACTCTTGTCTATCCTGTGAGAATTCTCCTTGGAAGGGTTACATAATGAATGATTCCTGAGGTATTTTGAGATAGTTTTCAATTGTGCTCCTGTATCTAGATAGTTCCTCTGGACACATTCATATGAACTGAAGATATATACTTAAGATATATTTCTTGTTTTTTTATGCATGCTTTGTTTGCTACTCTAGTTACATACTTGAAATGCTTTGAAAGCTTGTGTTTCCCTGCTTACTATTGAATGTGCCTGTGTTTCTCGTATGTTGTACCTTATGCTACTCCTGTGAACAGTCCCTATGGTTTTGGTTTTTTTTTTTTTTGGATTTTTTTTATTGTGAAAATACCGTACAGAGGGGTTACAATTACAATGGCAAGATAATGAGTACATTTCTTATCAAGCATTTTAGCCTCCTCCTTTGTTTCCCCTTCCCATCCCATTCTCTCCTCACCCCTACCCCCAACCAACCCTCCTCCCCCTCCCCACCAAAGTTGTAAAGTTCGTTTTCGACATAACTACTTGTACGTCTCATTGTTGCAATGGGTCCACCTGTATCCCTATTTAAACGATTTGTTTTTTCCCTTCTCCTCCACAAATTATAACATCATCAAATACAGTGAAAGCAGGGGTTATACCATGGGGGAAGGACATACAAAACAACAAAGAAATAATCTTATAAATGTATTAGAAACAATCGCATGAAAGAAAAAAAAACATTTGAATACATATCTTAGGGTTAATTTCCCTCACATCAATTTAACTGAACTTTTCTGCTTGACTCAGACATATACTAGATATTGCAAATAAGGGAAACCATGAGTCCCTATGTTTTGATGAAAACTAATAATTCCCCCCCCCCATGTAAACTTGCAAATGTTGGTTTGCTTTATACAATATGCCATACTCCTGTGTCCATTTATAAAACTTTATAAATATTAAATTACAGACTTCCTCATGAAACCTTTCTTAATTTTATTCAATCAAATGCAAGCTGTTTTCCCAATTCTCACAACAATTAGCTCTTTGCTTTTTCATAGCTTATTACCCTAACATAAATACTGTTTGTTTGTATGTAAACATATGTTTGTAGGTGGGTTGTATGCTTTTATCTTGTCTTCCTTATTTAATATATATTCTTTGAGAGTAGTTATTAACTTATTTTATTACTATTTATGTTACCTGGAAACCATTGGCTATAAATTTCTAAATTGATGAAGAAAAAAACAATAAATGCTCAAAATGTCTGCTATTCATTCAGTTGTACATAAGAAAACAAAATATAAACAAAAAACAAAGTAAATCCTGATGATTTTATAGTATATTTGCAAAAATAAATTGTAGCCCAGAAAATTGCTGTGACTATAAACGGTATTATGGTTTAGAAAAAGTAGGCATTTCATGACTTTTTTGAAATATGTGAATATTGTTTTCAGCAAATATGTGAAAATTTTCTATGCCTATTTTTAAGAACAATGCATTAAGCATTATAATAGTTATACTGGATAAAATATAACAATGAAATCTGAAAATCTTTTTAACTTCCTTTGTATATTTGGGTTTCCTTTTAAAACATGAACTAATAGAATGAATACACAATGATATAGCATATAAAGATCATTACTATATGGCTATAGGGTAAGATCAGATGGGTGGAAAGAATAAATAACACATTTTTACTACATGGTTCATACTTGGACTGTTCCTAGACATTCTTGAAGCCTGCTTTTAAGAGAATGGCAGGGCAATTAATGACCTTAATGCAATCCACCCGAATGTTTGATAAGAAAATGTCATGAAAGAGTCAAGCTTTAGTGTATCTCAAAGCTAAAAGATCATTCTGAAGAGAAATCCGTGTGTCAGGTGATTGGTTAATTGGCTGTCTGCTCTCTTCACCAGATTCTTTTATGATGGAAAAGAAAGACTGCCAGTGAGTCAAGTCCAGACAGTCTCAATAGCTCAGTAAAGTAAAATGAACCATTTAAATTCTCAAATATATTTAATATTGAAACAACATTAAATGACAAGGCCTTCTTATCATGAAGGAGTATATAATTGTTCAATTAGAGATGCCAGAAATCTGTGATTATTATTCTCATCCATAAAGTTCATGCTCTTATTCAGTTGAAAGTGAACTAACTCATAGGTAGCGGTCATGGCTCTAGATCGCCTTTTACTTCACTCTGTTTCACTCTTGTTTAATTCATGAAACTTTCAAAGGACAGGATTAAATGACTTAGTGGCATGCTACATTATGTTCTTTTGCATTTTCTTTCCTCACTACAGCCTGCGCTAAAACACACTCTTAAATTCCATTTTCAAGAAGTGCTATCACCAGCTGGTTTACCAAACTTGATTGATAAAGCAAACTTTCTGAAATGTGTTGAATTTCCCTTGATGAGTCTACTGATGACAGTTAAAAACATACTTGTTTCTCAAAATAATCTAGAAGCAATAAACACATATGTTCTGGATTTTCAAAGCACAAAATTTCATGGTCCAAAGGTGTCTATTTTTCTCTCCATCACTGTTCTCTCCTTTCTTGGAAATAGAAAGTCTATTTTAACTATGAGCTTCTTATTAATTGGCTAACAGAATGATTTAAGTATTAGAGTGCTTGTTTAGCAAGCACAAAGCCCTAGTAAAAATTCCCCTACTGACAAAATAAACAGTAAAGTAAGTGATCAAACTATGTTTAGGTGAAGCTGTGCACCAAGTGACTCACACCTATAATCTTAGCTATGCTGCAGGCTGAGATTTGAGGATTGTGGTTCTAAGCCAGCCTGGGCAGAAAAGTCCCAGTGAAACTCGTATCTCCAATGAACCACTCAAAAACCAGAAGTGACACTGTGGCTCAAGCAGTAGAGCACTAGCCTTGAGCACAAAGATGCTCAGGGACAGGACCTAGGCCCTGAGTTCAAATCCCATGATCAACAACAACAACAACAAAAAAAGGTAAGGTGAAAAGAATATGGAAAGAACACGGTAAGACAATTTCTCTGTTGCTACTAGGTTATTCTGGGCCTTACAAGGAACATTAGAACAGTCTACAATTTACAGACAACATCCCTCTCACTGAGTTTCTATATTTTTTTTAAAAATGGGCTAATTGAAATCAATTAAATAAAATATAAATTTTAAAAAGATTCTTTGTTTCTTTAGTATGTTCTTCACCCTGTGGTATATCCCCTGTTGTCACTGTATTTTACTTTGGTACCTTAGCATTTTATATATGCTTATTTGAATTAGGCACCAGAGGGGAACTACAGAATGGTGAGACAAAGAACAAGAGGAGAACCAATGCAACAGCAACATACACAAGACAATATGTTGGAATGATATGTACAACTTGTGGGGGGGATTTGGGGGAAATAGGAGAAAAATGAGAGAAGGTGTAACAATTTTGACAAGAAATGTATGTATTACCTTTCTTATGTAACTGTAACCCCTCTATACATCACCTTGACAATAAAAAGTAAATATTGGGCATAAAACAAACAATTGATAATGTTAGCCAGGCACTAGAGGCTCATGCCTGTAATCCTAGCTACTCAGGAAGCTGAGATCTGAGGATCATGGTTCAAAACCAGCCAGGTCAGGAAAGTCTGTGAGAATCTTATCTCCAATGAACCACCAGAAATCTGGAAGTGGCACTGTGGCATAAGTGGTAAAACATTCTCCTTGAGCTGAAGAGCTGAGGGCCAGTGCCAAGGCACAGAGTTCAAGCCCCATAACCAACCAAAAAATAAATAAATAAATTGATAATGTACAATTTGGTACAGCACAGATTACACACAGTTTTATTTTTTGAATGAAAGAGTATGGTTTTACCAATTGGCAAACTGGTATGAAAATGAACAGCCACACAGGGTTAAAAAGTTAGGAAAAGTTTGACTCAAATTCACAGAGGAACAAGTTCATATAACCAAAACACATAAAATAATTCTTAAACCAATAATAGGACAGAAAAGCAACCTGTTATTTTTCCTCAAAAAATCATTAAAATTTTTAAATGATGCAAAAATATATTTATGTGTATGTAGAGATTATAATATCTGTCAGTATCTTAGAAACCAAAGCTACATTTATATTTCAAATCATTACCCTTCAAACCATCATACAAAAATAAAAGTAGGGTTACTGTACATGATTTGCAGTTACTACACGTGATTTGCATTCTGGTTCAATCCCCAACACAATGAATAAACAAGTAAATAAATGGAAAAAAAAACAAAGGAAATATCTATTTCTACTTTGACATGTTCAAGCAAAAGTTCTTGTAGTGTGAACTTCTATTTCCACACCCATAAAACCAACCCTTAAAAATTCATAGCACATGGGATATAATATTCAGAAAGATACTGCAATAAACAGTTGTGCTGGTAGCTTTAGTATGCTCTTGTTTGTCATTATTAGGGTAAATGCCCAAAAGTGGGATTGCTGGGTCATAGGGGAGCTCTATGTGGAGTCTTTTGAGGAACCTCCATACTACTGTCCAAAGTGATTGAACAAGTTTACACTCCCAACAATGCAGTAAGGTTCCCTTCTGGCCACATCCCCTCCAGCATCTGTTGTTATCAGAGTTCTTGATTATAGCCATTCTAACTGGGGTGAGGTGGTATCTCAATGTTGTTTTGATTTGCATTTCTTTTATGGATAGGGAGGTTGAGCATTTCTTCACATGTCTATTGTCCATCCTTCTTTCCTCTTCAGAATAGTTTCTCTGTAAGTCTTTAGCCCACTGATTTATTGGGCAGTAGTTTCTTTGAGGATTTGTTGTTAGGGGATTTAATTTTTTGAGTTCCAAGTATATTTTAGATATAAGACCCTTGTCCGTTGTATGGCTAGTGAAGATCTTCTCCCAATCCGTGGGCTTTCTATTGATCCTGCTTTTCTGATGAATCTTAAAATCAAGGCACAGAGAAATTTAAAAATCAAGTATATTTTAAAGTTACAGAACTTCAGGAATATTTAGAGGAATACAAAAATACCCAGCGCACAATAAAATAGAACCACATTTTGTGTAATTTGATAAAAACTGTTAGGTATATGCACACCAATGTTTATAGCAGCACCAATGATAATAGCCAAGTTTGCACATAAGTGCTCATCAGCTGAATGGGTGATGTGGAAAATAAACAATGGAGTACTATTTACTCATAAAAAAGAATGAAAGTATGTTCTTTACAGAAAAACAGAACCAGAGATCATTGTGTCAAGTGAAATAAGACAGACTGAGAAAGTCAAAAATCACATGTTGTCTTTCAAAGGTCCTTAAAATTGAGTCACAGGGGGTAAAATATGGTCTGTTCAAGAGTAGCTGGTAGCAGGAGAGGTGAAAGGGAAGGGAAAGGCAAATATGGTTGAAGAAATGTATTCACATGGATGAAAACAGGACAATAAAACTGGTTCAAGTGGAAGATGGAAAATGAGGAGTGAAAAAAGAGTTAATTTGATTGGGGTTCACCTGCACATACGGAAATATCACAATGAAATCTCTTTGCACAACTATGATATGCTAATGAGAATGTTAAAAAAATACAGCCGGGCGCAGGTGGCTCACGCCTATAATCCTAGTTACTCTGGAGGCTGAGATCTGAGGATCTCTATTCAAAGCCTGCCCAGGCAGGAAAGTCTGTGAGACTCTTATCTCCAATAAACAACTAGAAAAACGGAAGTGGTGCTGTGGCACAAGCGGTAGAGTGCTCGCCATGAGCTGAAGAGCTGAGGGACAGCGCCCAGGCCCAGAGTTCAAGGCCCACAACCGACAAAAAAAAATACTAAATATACAAGAAGCCAGAAACATTATGTAGATCAATCAACCAAAGGGAGAAAAGTATTGTAAGACAAGGACAGTGATTGTAATTGTGCACTGTATGTGCCAAGATTAAGCATTGAAGACACATGCGTGCACACACACACAGCACACACACATAAACCAAAAGAAACTTCTAGAGATGAAAATTACAATGTCTAATGAGAAAATGTGCATAGTACAAGAAACAGGAAAATATGACACCAAGGTGCAGCAGAACCAATAATAGCAATTCATAAAAACATATGGAGAAAATAATTTCTTCTGGGCAAAAACCCAGAATGATGACAATAAAGTCTTAGAAGCAATGTAGAAGATAGAGTATGAACTTTAAATTCTTGAAAAAAAATTACTGTCAAACTGGAATTCTCCAAGTAGTGAAAATATCTTGTAAAAGAAGAAGCTGAAGTTGAAACTTTTTCCACCATACAAGATTTGAAAGATTTCATAAGCAGTAGCAAGTAGAAACTAAAACATACTAAAGGGAATTTGCCTCAGTCAAAAGAAAAAATATATGGACATAAGCACTGGAAATTGAATTTGCAAAGAATTTTGAATCACTAAATAAATGCTATACACATTGGAAAACACATCAGGTTTTTCATATTATGTAATTTTTTTAATTTCTTTATTTGAATTTCTATTTTTCCAATACCTGGCCTTGAACTCAGTCTCATTCTTGCTCAGCTGCCACTCTTCCACATGTAACAAGCCTCTTTTCCAGGTTTATGCTGGTTATCTCTCAGGCTTTTTTAGATTTTGGATTCTCCAAATTTCAATCTCTTGGGTAACTAGGATTACAGATATGAACCACGTGACTTCTGCTGAGATGTATTTTACAATATTCTCCAAAATTTCCTTGCTTTCCTTAATAATACCACTAATATTCTGGTATGCTATGGATATTATTTCTTTCTGACCACAATTTCCATTCTCTTCTCTGAAAGTCACTTCCTAACTAAAAAGTGGAAGAATTCTGTGGCATAATTGTTTAGCTATTTTACTAGTTGTTATCAAAGTTATTTGAGAGAGGTAATGCTAAAATTGTAACCATGTAGGTTTATGATATTCTAGTCATTAAAATTAAAATCAGATAAAAATTATTAGGATATATTTGTAACATGAAAATAACCATATTGAATAAAAATAAATAAAAAATAGATAATAAATAAACATAAATTAAAAATATAAAAATAAATAAAAATAGCATTTCCTCTGAGAAAAATAAATGTCCTTTTGTTTATAATCAGAAAAAATATTTTATTCAAAACATAGTTTCTTTCCATTCATAACAATCATGTTTAGATTGCCCTTAAGAAAGTATGTGTAATTATACAGGACTCTAGATATTCACACACAGTGAGACCAAAGCAAAATATTTTTAGGAGAGGAAAACAAAGGTGCAATATGAAGAAAATGTTATTTTTTCAAAATGAACTACAGGTAATGGAATGAAAAAAGAAAAGGTCAGGAAGTGGCGCTGTGGCTCAAGTAGTAGAATGTTCTTGAGCTGAAGAGCTGAGGGACAGCACTCAGGCCCAGAGTTCAAGCCCCACAACCGAAAAAGAAAAGAAAAGAAAAAGAAGAAGTCAATGGTTTGTATTCAAAGAACTAATTTTTGTGGATTGTAAATTATTTTAATGCAATCAAGACAACACCAATTATAGCATTTTTAAGAATAATTTTTGGGGGTATTTTATTGTTCCATATGAATTTTTGGATTGCCTCTTCTATTTCCTTGAAGAATGAGGTTGGAATATTGATAGGTATCAAATTTGTAGAGAGCCTTGGGAAGTATTGCCATTTTAATGATGTTGACCCTTCCAATCCAGGAGCATGGGAGGTTTTGCCACTTTCTAAGTTCTGTTTTGATTTTCATTTTCAGGTTTTTAAAGTTTTCATCGTAGAGTTCCTTCACTTCTTTGGTTAAGTTAATTTCTAGGTATTTTATTTTTTGTGGGGCTATTACGAATGGAGTTGCTTTCCTAATTTCAGCCAAGCTTTTCTCATTGTTGGCATGCAGAAAAGCCATTGATTTTTGAGGGTTGATTTTATACCCTGCTATAGGGATACAGGTGGACCCATTGCAAAATGAGATGTACAGGTTGTTATATTAAAAAACGAACTTTACAACTTTGGCAGGTGGACAGGGGTAGGGGGGGTGGTTGCAGGGTCGGAGGAGATGGGAAGGGATAGGAAAGGGAAACAAAAGAGGAGGCAACAATGCTTGACAAGAAATGTACTCATTATCTTGCCCATGCAATTAGAACTTCTCTGTACAGTATTTTCACAATAAAAATAAATAAATTTTTAAAAAAAGAAGAATTTTAAAGCTGGGCTCATGCCGGTAATCTGGGCTACTCAAGAAGCTGAGATCTGAGAATCACAGTTCAAAGCCAGCCCAGGCAGGAAAGTCTGTGAGACTCCTATTTCCAATTAACCACCAGAAAACCAGAAGTGGCACTGTGGCTCAAATGGTAGAGCACTGGCCTTGAGCTGAAGAGCTTAGGACAGTTCTCAGGCCCTGAGTTCAAGCCTCATGACACCCCAAAAGAGAATACTTTTAAGCTGTATGTCAATGCTTGTAATCTTAGGTAATCAGGAGGCTGAGACCTGGAGGGTGGCAGCTCAAAGCCAACATGGTAGAAAAGTTTGTGAGTCTTTATCCTTATAAACACTAGCCAAATTAGTCTATAGGCTTGGCTCAATTGGTAGGATGGCAGTGACATGTACACCAACCCAGTGAGAGAATTACGCCTATTTTCAAGCCCTGGAACCAATACAAATATTAACATATAACAACAACAATAATAATAGCAGAAGGAAGAATTTTATGAATTCTCAGAGATTAAGAAAAATTGATCTAAAGGATAAAAGTTCACAGTGGAGAAAATTTATATATGTATTTTATTAATGGACAAACAAGTTTTAAATCATAAGCTTCAGTGAGCTAACTAGCTAAATTATGAAATTTTGTATCCTTACACACCAGTGTTATGAAAGTAGTTAAAACAAGACAAAATCAAAATGCATTTTGTGCCTATTCTAGTTATTAATATTTACAATGAACTTTAGCTTAACACTTTTCAAACCTCAAAGAATTATCACAGAAAAATTGAAGAGAGTAAATGATGTGTTTTGTCAAAAATGTAAGTTATCTGAAGGAGGAATCCTGACCTATAATTACTTGACTTTTACAGCTCTTAAAATTTTAATTATCACTGTTTTTTTTGTTTGTAGGCCCTAAATTCTGTAATTTATATCAACGGTGAGATTCTCTTTCTCAAGGAAATGCATGTAGTACATAGACAGTGTTAACTCTGTGGCACAACTTTGATGTTTTTCATTCTCTAATCACACTCACGTTTTGAAAATAGTTATTGATTTTAAAATAAACAGATATGCAGGGCAATTGAGCGAGGAGAATATTTTAATAGAACATAATAATATCCCATTCCCTCACACCACACAAAAGAATACACTATGAAGATAAAGCTGATAATAGCAGCAATGGGAAATGGCAGCAGAGTAATTATCTGAGCTAGAGAAAGAGAAAAGCCATGTGCTTTGCATAGAAATTGAAACTGCATAAATATGGTAATTGATGGTAATTGATTTTATATTTTGACCTCCCATCCACTGACATTCTATCTATTCCAGTTCTAGAACAACAACAACAAAAAAAAAACAGAAATGACCACAGTATTTTAAACAAGAATGTAGATCTGATATTATGTTTTACTTCCCCCTTTTGTGTAATCATCATGTGAAATTTTATTTAAAAAAATAAATAATAAATAAATAAATAAATTATGATTTAAAAAGCTACAGCTAAGAGAACTTGTTTTCAGGTGTACAGAGCAAAATTCTCAAAAACCCTATGCATTTTTGTTAAAGTAAATCAAGGACATTAGCCTTTTGTTTTCTTAAGTTCCAGGAAGGTCCCAGTACCAAACACTGTATGCAATGTTCTATCAATGTTCTATCATTAAATGGATTTCAGCCTGGCCATTCTGATTTTATTTATTTTTTGGGTCTGGTCGTGGTCCCTCAAGCTCTTCAGCTCCAGGCTAGCGCTCTACCACTTGAGCCACAGCGCCACTTCCGGGTTTTTTTTCTTTTTGCTTATGTGGTGCTGAGGAATCGAACCCAGGGCCTTGAGCATGCAAGGCAAGCACTCTACCACTGAGCCACCTTCCCAGCCCCTCTGATTTTATTTTTATTTCTTCTCTATGTACATGCATTCTCTCTTTTACTCACAAGTGTTGAGATTCCAAGTTAATTTTTCTATTGTAAAATCATACATTATATGTTGGTTATTTAATGCAGAGTAAAGGTTACTCATAATCTGACATACCTGTGTAAATTTATTGTAATAGTTCAAAGGTAACATCCTCTAATATTGTCTAAGAAAATGACAAAGTTTTTACCTAAATACTTATCCTTTTAAAATTTAATCTCATTTTATTGTAAGGGTGATATCAGAGGGCTTACAGTTACATAAGTAAGACAACGAGTACATTTCTTGCCAGTGTTACCCACATCCTTGTTTTCTCCACTTCCTTTTCCCCAACAACTACCCTCTCAACCAACTTGTAAAGTTCATTCCAACATAGCATCTTGTGAGTATCACTATTGCATTGGTTCACGCTTTGCTCTATATCTCACCATTTGGTTATTCTCTGTCTCTTCCACAAATGAGATACACGTGCCAAGAGATAGCCCTGCATGGATTTTGTTTGATATTATGCTATTCTTTGACGCTGAAGGTTTGAATGTGTAGCATGATATTATTTGTAATAAGTGTTAATTGTAAGACTATCGTTTGGATTTTAAATTAATAAACTTTATGGTTTAGAGCTCCTTAAGGTACAGAGTTTTAATAGAGCATGCTTCTACATAACAACAGCTTTTTCTAATTTCAGCATCCTGCACCAGAGAGTTACATTTGCTAAAATCAATGGAATTACATTGCTATCACTGGAACATTTTGTTTTAATATTTACTCAAAAGGGACAAAAGGGACACACAGAATTTATTTCTACAGCACCACCTCCAAAAGTAAATATCATTCTTTGAAGCAGCAGATTGGTTTGACATAACGCATCATTAAATGTGTGTGTGTGTGTGTGTGTGTGTGTGTGTGTGTGTATTTGCCATCAAATGTTTTTACTAGGTCTCACAAATATCTCTACATATATTTTGTAAATTAACTATACTCTTGCTATGTTTACTCCTTTTTTATCCTCACCCTGATATTTCCTTTAAATTCTTCTATTATTAAATAGTTCGCATTTTATATATTGTATTAAGGATCCAAGAATCATAAAAACAAACGAAGTGTATATGTTAACAAAGCATAATATTATTTGAAATTAGTTTGTAATTCTTTAATTAGCATTTTCATTTTGTGTACAGATAAAATCCTATCAAGTGATAAATTTTATGTGATAGCAAATTTCAGAGTAAAAATCCACACAAACAGAAAATATGAAAGTTGAAATGATCATTATAAAAGAAATAGATTTGCACTAATGAAAATAATCAAGAAACAACATTAAAGGGTACTTACTGGACAGTACATGGATATAATTCCTAAATTATACACAGTATGTTTATTCAGTGAAGCTTTGTATAATAAGTACATGTGAGCACAGTGATTATATGTTGACCTGCATAATTAAGAAAGTGATTTGCTTAACAAGTAATTTGTACCAAAATGTCTAACCAGTAATCATAAGAACAAGCCATATGTTTTTAAATATGACCCAAACATTTGCATAGTGTTTATGTACAATAAATTAAAGCAAAATGAAAAATCTGCTGACAAGAAATAAGTAGCAATAAGGGTACTGCAATGTATTAAATCCTTCATTCTGGATCATTTAGGTAATGTTCCATTCATTTTAGATTCATGAGTAGAAGCCTTTACAGATTGGGCATGCATACCATAAATCTAGAGTTATCCATTATTAGGTGGCATTTTGCTGTTTGCAGTTGTACATGTTTACTTTGTGCATAATTAACTGCATAATAGCTGTCTGTGTTTTGCACAGAATTTACACTCAGGCTCTCATCAAAACAAATGACTCCAGAAAGTAGGGCACTTCCATTAAGTTCTCTGTAATCAGCAATTTCTAATCCAGGTTTATAGGAATGGCTTTGATTGTGACTGTTAGTACATTAATGTGTTCAACAGCTAATGTGTATGTTGGAGTTTAATTTATTAAACTCCTAAAATGCATAAAGTGTACAGATAGGTGGAGACAGAAGGAAATAGAGCATACCTAAGAATAGCCAAGCAAGAAATTTCCATGAAAATAAGTGCAGAACCAAGTTGGACAGGCAATTGATCATTGTGCAATAGAGTACAATAGATCAGACATGGATCCCTGCAGTTCGTTTTGCTCTACAATTGTGACAGCCCAATCAACACCATAGAGAAAGCAGTATCTCTGGAAACAGGCTGTCAAAGAACCAGGATTTACACTAGCCATTTCTTTTTTATTTATATCGGTATAAAGTTAGAAAGAAAAAGAATACTAAATTAAGGTAACAAAAGAGAAATCTGGGAAGTAAACACCAAAGAATAAGGGAATGAAAGAGATTAAAAGATAATAGAGGTCAACATTGATGTGTTCTCCCTACCAGCCCATGTCAGTGTTGATTTAAACAACATAATAAGGGAATATATGTTCTTAATAAACAATTAGCCATTAACTTCAAAAAATCTTTTGTATAAAAAATGATCATTTAAGGAAAGTTGAAAGTTTAAGAAGATTCCAATCAATTCTTGAAGCTGAAATATAGCATGTAATTGTTCAAATTAAAGATCACTTTCTGATAAGAAGGGATGCAATATCTTTTCACTGGGATTTAAAACAAAACTGAGTCAAATACTAGATAATTTTATTCCTCTCAGAATCCAGAACTTTTAGTAAAAGAAATGTAAACAATTTTTTGTTTCCATATTGTATTATATATTGTATGTTTACATAATGTTTACATATTATATGTTGATGCATAAAATGCAAGTCCCCCAGATATATCATTGTCAAAAATATAAATACATAATGTCCAATTCAAATATTATCTTAGTATTTTAAAACATACTCTTTGTATTTTCTGATTGGCATTTTCTTATTTTCTTAACTATTCATGTCTATTCTAAAGATGCCGTTACACAGCAGTCATATCTTAAGATAATTAATCTGCTCATATGTATCCAAATTATTGTTTATAAAACATCCAATGGTATTTTTAATGTAATAGTTAATTTTAAAGAAGTTCAGCTAATAAAAATTAAAACAATGCACTGGGTTTCTGGATGAGATTATAGATTTTCAAATAAACTTTCCATAACTACTTCCCATCACCATTTTCTTTGGGGCACATACAGTTTGTGTTTGAAATAATCAATGACCAATGGTACTCATTAGTCAATACCAACAATTCTTAAGAGTAGTAAATCTGTGAACAATATTAATCTAGTAGATAGGAAATTTAATGCAGAATAAACAAACTTGGATAAAGAAATATAAAAACGTATTAGAAAATTTTTGATATACTTTCAGATTTTGTGAAAGTTACTCATATCAAGATATGAGTATCTTGGGATACCCAGGAAAATATTAAAGGCAGAAATTTCTGGAGGATAGAAAGCAGGCCTGACTGTTTGAGATAAATCTGTTTCAAGGCTTCTAAAAGCTGAATAAGAAATTCATACTTATTCTACATGTTCCCCATGCTTTTCATGTTGTCTGTATGCACATATTTCTAACAAAAGCCATCTTTTAATATTCTTAGCAGATGGAAATGCCTCCTGTGGCCATGAATTGGCAGAATTAATATTTTTATAAAATTCGTTATAATGCCAAAAGCAATCTGTAGTTTCATTGCAAGTCCCATAAAATTGCAGTGAAATGTTTCATAGAAGTAGAAAAACCTAAAATTCCATTGTATATGCACCACATTTTCTTGATCTATTCATCCACTGAGAGGTATCTGGGTTGATTCTATGTCTTGGCTATGGCAAATAAGGCTGAAGTGATCATAGTTGTATTGGTAGCTTTAATGTGGCCTTGTTGGTGATCGTTTGGATAAATGCCCAGGAATGGAATTGCTGGATCATAAGGCAGCTCTATGTTTAGCCTTTTGAGGAACCTCCATATTGCTTTCCAGAGTAGTTGAAGAAGTTTACAGTTCCACCAACAGTGTAGTAGTGTTCTCATTTTGCCACATCCCCACAAGCATCTGTTATTATTAGTTCTCTTGATAATGACTACTCTAAATGAGGATGAGGTCGAACCTCAATGTTATTGTAATTTTCATTTTTAATGGGCAGAGATGTTGAACATTTCTTCATGTGTCTATTGGCCATTCTTATTTCCTCTTGATAGAAATCTCTCTTTAAGTCTTTAATCCACTTATCAATGGGGTTTCTTTGAGGATTTGTTTTGGGTGGGTTTAATTTTTTGAGCTCTAAGTATATTTTAAATATGAGGCCCTTGTCTGTTGTATAGATAGTAAAGATCTTCTCCCAATCTGTGAGCTTTCTATTTATCTTGGTAGTTATATCCTTTGACAGGCAGAAGCTCTGAGGCCTAATGCAATCCCATTGATCCAACCTTTCTTTGATTTGTTGTGTTCCTGGGTCTTTATTGAGAAAGTTTCAACTTGTGCCAAGGAGCCCTTAGTGTTTCTTCTATTCCTCACTGTAATATTTTCAGGCCCTCTGCTTTTACCTCTAGGTCCTTGATCCATTTGGGGTTGATTCTGGTGCATAGTGATACATATTGCTCCAACTTCAATTTTTTACACTTATATAACCAATTCTGCCAGCACCATTTGTTGAAGAGGCTGTCTTTCTTCCATCCTGTTCTTTTGGCTCTCTCATCAAAGAGTAGGTGGGCATAGGTTTGTGTGATCATGTGTGGGTCTTCAATTCTATTCCATTGGTCCTCAGGTCTATTCATGTGCCAGTCCCAAGCTGTTTGTATAAGTATGGCTTTACAATCGAGTTTGAAGTTTGGTATTTTTATTCCTCCAGACTGTTCTTCCTGCTAAGAATTGTTTTTGGTTTGTTTGTTTGTTTGTTTGTTTTTGTTTTTTGCTATTCAGGATCTTGTATTATTCCATATGAATTTTTGGATTGCTTCTTCTATTTTATTAAAGAATATTGTTGGGAAATGGATGGGTATTGTATTGTATTGAATTTGTAGATAGCTTTGGCAGTATGGCCATTTTCACAATGTTTACCTTCAAATCTAGGAGTATGGGAGGTTTTTCCAGTTCATGCTTCCATCAGAAAGAATGACATTGCTCCATTTGTAAGGCAATGGAAAGATTTGGAATAAAGCATATTAAGTGAAGTAAGCCAGACCCAAAGAGACAAAGGATACCTATTTTCCCTCATTTGTATTAATTAGTGTATGTCTAGGATACTTCTAGCAAGGATCACAATAGCTCAATAACTATGTTGATATGATCTTATAAAATGAAGGCAATCCAAAAGAACTACAAGATATGGAAACAACATTTTTATTTGTTTTTCTTAGTGTACTGTATACAGTTATTTTTTTTCTTTTGCTTTCTCCACTTTGGTTTACGCCCTGTTATCACTATTTTTTATTTTGGTACCTTTTATATTGTATATAGGTTCATCTGATTTGGGGATGGGAAGGGGAATCACAGAAATGATGAGACAAAGGACAAAGGGTGAACCAATGTAACCGGGATACTCACAAGACACTATCTTGGAAATGAACTTTCCAACATGGGTAGAAGGAAATCAGGGAAGAGGGAAAATAGGAGAAAACAGGGAAGGGGATAACACTTTTCAAAATAAATGTACCCATTACCTTACTTATGTAACTGTAACCCCTCTGCACATCATCTTTACAATAAAAAGGAAAAATTAAACCTAAAATTTATATGGAAATTCAAAATACTCCAAATACAAAAATTAGTATTATAGATCAGAAAAATGAGTTCAGGAGGTATCACAATACTTGAGTTTAAATTATACCATAGATTCATAGTAACAAAAACATCCTAATACTTGCATTAAAAAAAAAAAACAGACATATAGGGCTGGGAAGATGGCTCAGTGGTAGAGTGCTTGCCTTGCATGCATGAAGCCCTGGGTTCAATTCCTCAGTACCACATAAGCAAAAAGAAAAAAAGCCAGAAGTGGTGCTGTGGCTCAAGTGGTAGAGCGCTAGCTTTGAGTTGAAGAGCTGAGGGATAGCACCCAGGCCCAGAGTTCAGGCCCCACAACCGTACCCACTCCCCCCCCCAAAAAACAGACATATAGACTGAGGGAATAGAAGACCCAGAAATGATCCCATACAGCAACAGAAATCTTTTGTTTTGATGAAGGAGTCAATAATATACATTGAAAAAAAAAACAAAGACAGCCCCCATTAACAAATGGTACTAGGAAAACTGTATATCCACATATGACAACAATAAAGGAACCTTTATTTCTTGACCTGCTTGACCTCAATTCAAATGTGTCTGAGGTCTAAATACAATATCTGGAACTTTGAAAGTACTTTGGTAAAACACTCGATGACATAGCACAAGCAACTATTTTCTGAATAGGACTTTAATTATGCAAGAAATAAGAGCAAGAATTGACAAATGGGATTTAGTCTACATAAAACCTATTGTACATCAAATATAACAATTACCAGTGTAAAAAGAGAACCAAAAGAATGGGAGAACATCATTGAAAGGTATTCATCAGATAAAGGATTAATTTTCAGACTATACAAGGAGCTTAAAAATTAACACCAAAACCCCAAAAGAAGAAATACTCTGATAAATGAGAAAATTAGTTAAACAGACAGTTCTCAAAAGAAGTACAAATCGCTAATGAATATGTGAAGAACTGCTCAATGTATGTTGCCATAAAGGAAATGCAAACTCAGACTGACATTTCATCTAACTAGTCAGAATGATTATCAGTAGTAATACAAGCAAAAATACTTCTCAATTAGACCTTTCCAGAGACTTGTCAATTTCCCCCTATGTTTGTTCTGTTCTTTATCATTTTTCCTTCTCATCAAAATTCCTCTGAGTCAAAAAAATGTAGATTTTATTCCTGGGGCCAGAAATCTGGGGCCAGATTTCTACAAGATTCTGCCTTGGAATCAAAGACTTGATAAAACAGATACTAGAAAAGATAGGAATATTAGATTGTAATACAAATAATGGTCATATAAAAGTTTTTGTGTTGGGCTGGGAAGATGGCTCAGTGGTAGAGCGCTTGCCTTTCATGCATAAGGCCCTGGGTTCGATTCCTCAGCACCACATATGCAAAAAGAAAAAAGCTGGAAGTGGCGCTGTGGCTCAAGTGGTAGAGTACTAGCCTTGAGCTGAAGAGCTGAGGGATAGTGCCCAGGCCCAGAGTTCAGGCCCCATGACCAGACCCCCCCCAAAAAAAAATATATACAACAATCATGAAATATGTATTCTAGGAGGAAAAAGAGGGTTAATGGATGTATCAAAATATAATATTCAGATTTCCTAGTTAACTCTAGCTGGAATAAGTTGGAAGTTATTAGCACATGAATAAGCTTATGAAATTTCTAGGAGGAACAAAGGTGAAGAATTAAAATATATCATTATGACATATTGATTATTTAACATAAAATCATTTTAAGTACAACATATGAAAAAAAACTCACTAGGGACTCTGTGCTGAAGATGAAATTCTCAAGTGAAAGACAATCTCCCTGAGTATGTCCTCCCAATGAAGTTAGAACTAAACCTTAAAACTTAGATAATTCTGCATAGATCTTATTAAAATAACTCTATTGGGCCCTCACTCACTATGTACCACTTTGTGTGTGTGTGTGTGTGTGTGAGTATTTGTGTGTATGTGCATGCACACGTGCATTCTGGTCCTGGGTCTTGAACCCACTTGAGTGATAACTCCACTTCCAGCTTTTTGCTGATTAATTGGTGATAAGAGTCCTTCCTGAGCTGAGCTGGCTTCAAACCACTATCCTCACATAACAGACTTCTGGGGCCAGCTGTTTACTAAATTTTTGTTCTATTCAATGTACATTGATCACTGACTCTATTTCTTTAGATCTTCATTTCATTTTGAATTGTGTTCTACTTTTCTTGCTAGACAATTTTACATCAATTTAATATTAAAGGTCCATCTGGGACCCTAAGATATTGGAGCTGGAGTTTGCCAGGACCTCTACCTCTGTTTACTAAGAAACAGTTAAGCAAGGATGATGTTCACATACAGCAAGAGACTATTCTAATAGAAATAACGTTTGTATTCCCCATTACCTCTAATCCAGAGAGTCAGGCATCTGAGAAAACAGAGTAAGAAACCAAACCTGAACACATGATTATTTGAAAAATAGTTGCAAAGACTTCTACTGGTACATTTGTAAATACAATTGCTTTATCTTAATACAGAGTAACTAAAAAGAAAAATGAGGTACTGATAAGGGAACTGATCTTCAATATTTGTCAGAGTAAACAATCCAGAGATAATACAAATGTTTAAAAATACATAAATTAAATAAATAAATAAATAATACATAAATTATATTTGAAAATAAATCAAACATTGCTTATGATGAACAAAAAGCATAATCTTTATAAAATATTGAAAAGTATAATACTGAGTATCTGATATAATAGAAGAAAATATTTCTATATACAATATTTGAAAATTTAAATTAAGTAAGATATTTTTGTAAGGACATAAGTCATTTGAGTTAACACATTGATTAATAGTAACTTTTCCTTTTCTTAAACAGTTTTTATTTTAAGGAATTTATTTTAAGGAAAAAAATAAAAACATAAATGAAGGAGCTGTTAAAACATTCCTGGTTGTTATAAGAATTCTTTTGAACTAAAGGCCCTTCATAAATACCAACAAAAAAGCAAGTTGAAGATCACTATGACCTTCCTCCTGTTTATTAAAAAGCAGATGCAATAATCACTCCAAAGAGAAGCCCCCAAAAGAAGAGAGCAAATTTCTTATCACCAAAGACAGGAAGCTGAGGCCTGGGGAAAACTGCACAAACAACTCTTATCTTCCCAGGCACTTCTCTGCCCAATTAATCACAGTAGCCCTAGTCTCTTTGCCTTGTAACATTTTCACAATTAACTACACTCTGAGCAATTCAGTACATAAGTATTTAACTGCTTTTCTAAGTCTTCATTTCCTTTTGAAGACTCCTATGCCAAGTAAAAGGTGCAGCAAAGAACTGTGTATGCTTTTATACCTATTGCTCCTTCTAGTGATTAAATTTACAGGTACAGCACACACCCTATCTCACACAAACCAACCAGCCAACCAAACCAAAAATGTTGAGGATAGACATAAAGATTTACTTTTATGATGTAAGGATTTTTCTGATATACTCCTTGTTCCCAATTCTATAGTTTTATCACATTAAATAGCTAACCCTATGATCTAGTAATTCCACTCCTAGGCATTTATCCAAAAAATTACAAACCATGATACAGTAAAACCACCAGCACAACGAAGTTCAATGTAGGACTCTTCACCATAGCCAAGGTATGGAATCAGCCCAGATCTGGCACCAGGGACGAATGGGTCAAGAAAATGTGGTATACAGAGCTTTACAACGTTGGTGCTGGGGAGGGGAGGGGAAAGGGGGGGAAGGAGAAGGATTGGGATTGGGGGGGAGGGGGGAGGCTGGGAAGGGTTGTGAAGGGTAAACAAAGGAGGAGGCTGCAATGCTTGGTAAGAAATGTACTCATTATCCTGCCCATGTAATTGTAACCCCTCTGTACAGTATGTTCACAAATAAAATAAAAAATAAAAATAATAAATTTAAAAAAAAGAAAATGTGGTATACATATACAGTGGAATTTTACTCATCGAGTAGAAAGAATAATATTGTACCATTTGTACCATTTGTAAAAAGATGTCAAAAAATCATGTTAAGTGAAATAAGTCAGGCAAAGAGAGACAAAGATTGCATGGTTTCCCTCATATGTGAAAGCTGGAATTGGCTTATAAACATATAAGTAAGTATGTTGGGTAGTATGCAAGTGTACTAACTACAATATAGTAGATTCAAGGAAGAACTCAAATTGTGCAATTCCTTAGAAATGCGAAATCAAATTCAAAAAAATAAACACGAGGAAGCAGATACTTGAAAGAATGGGGTGGTATCAAGGACAGAGGAGATGGAGGGTGGAGAATGCAGTCAAAATTTCAATGTGTATCCTACAAAATTCAGGAAAACAGGGGAAGGGGTGGGTTAGAAAGGGATGGGTTAGAATGTTGAAAGGGTTGATATTGACATTGAATTCCGAACCGGCTTTTTTAAATGGCAACTCCTTGGAACAACTACTTACAGATAATTTTTTTAAAAGATTAAATAAATAAATTTGAATCCATTGCAGATTAAGAATACACAGAATGGCACAGACAGGCATCTTAAGCATATCATAACATGAAATATGTCTTTATAAAACTTTGTATTCACTCAGGTGTTGTAGCATATGACTATAATCACAGCTTTTTGCAAGATGGAATCAGGAGACTCACAAGATTCAGGCCACCTCAGCAGTCAATCATTAAGACCCTATCACAGAATAAAACTCCATTTATTATATCCTTAGAGATACTTATATTTATATGAACTTAGACAATACACAAAAGGACTGTAAGGCTTATCTGATATTCCTAATGATCCAGATTATTTTTTTCTTTCTACTAGTAATTATTTTTCTCACATGCCCAATGTAAGTATAGTAATTTTTTTAGGAAAACAAAGGCAAAAAGGAATAATACAGGTACCATTCTCTATCATTTATTGTATTTTTATATCTTCTTCTCCACTAATACTTCTCCTTTAAGTAGATGGCCAGTTAAATTTAAATGTCAAATAAACAATGATTAAAAGTTTACTATGAGTGCATTTCAAATATTGCAAGATGTTTGCAATTTGAGAAAGAGGGAAAACCTCACTTCTAGAAGCCACACACACACACACACACACACACACACACACACACACACACAGGCACATTTTATATATATATATATATATATATATATATATATATATATATCTTCTGAGAGCTATGTAAAAAGGGACATCTTTCAATTTTATGATAAGGTAAAGTTTTATATATATATAAAGGCTAGTGTTCATATGTCATTTCACCTACTTGGTTCTGGATTTTCTTAGCAACACAAAGAGCTGCTGAGTTCTCATCAACGCAGACAGGAAGGCTCAGAAAGTCAATGATCCTGTCCTTGCAATGCAGCGGAACTGAAAGCTAAATCCAGGGCTTTAACTTTGACTCTGTGATATCAAACTGGAGTTCTTCAGAGAGCTCCCTTCCACTATTATTTCTGCCACTGAAAAAAAAAATACAGGAGAAAATTCCAGCCAACTAGGCTATAGATATAAAAATAACCTGTAATAAATCGAAAGTTATATTTCCCTATGAGAATCAGGTTTGCTGCCATGATATCCTGGCTGAAAGCAAGGCAGAGTCTACTTGTAATCTCAATTACTCAATCGCCTGTCATGTGACCTGTAACTGTCACCCCCCTGGCCAGCCCAAACGTCCCCTGGGTCAACCCAGGAAAAAGAATAAGCTTGGAAGATCTTGAGAAGCTGCAATATTCCTAACTAATAGGAGCCTTCGCTAAGATTTCCTTGAAATTCTTTCAGCCTGGCTCTTTCTGAGAACTAATATTCTCTGTGAAGCTTGTCTTAACCCTCCTCTCTTGCTCCCCTTTCTCAGGCCTCCATTCTGTATCATGGACCTGTTCCTTTATCACTCTTGAGAATTTATTTATTCCAAATATATCTCCAGAAGGTCCTCATCCCATTGGCATGTCATTTTGGAGGATCTGAATTGATTGATACATTCACCAAGCCTTGCAGGGTGGTAGATGACTTCTTTTTCTTGGGTCTTTTCCTCTCTTAGGTGCCAACAAATGCCATTAACCATTGAAAGGAATGGTAATAAAAATAGTCTATCTATTTGACTTCATCACTATCACAATACTGCAAAGCTACTATCTGTTACTGTTCTGATATGAAGAAGTATTTCCATTTCAACATCTAGGCCCCATACATTGCCCGACAATATCTAATTAAAACACTACCAAATATATGAAGATGCTGCAAACTCATAATCTGTAGTTTCACCATTTAATTTAGTTTCTATTATCAATGGTGCTAGTAACTGAAGGAAATGTAGCCAGTTATATGAATCAATAAATCTCCAAAGATGAATTCCAAAATGTTTAAATTCATATTTTTAACAGACTTTTTCTTTTTTTGGGGGGGGGTCCAGTCGTGGGGCCTGAACTCTGGGCCTGGGCACTGTCCCTCAGCTCTTCAGCTCAAGGCTAGCGCTCTACCACTTGAGCCACAGAGCCACTTCCGGCTTTTTTCCTATGTGGTGCTGAGGAATCGAACCCAGGGTAACAGACTTTTTCTAATATGACATTGATTCATGTTTAAAAGTACTGTTGAAATGGAGATTCAGGAGTTCATTGACTACATCTATACATATAAGGAAAGGGCTGAGGTTGCCAGGTGGGTTTACCTCAAGCATGGATTTAAAACATCAAGGTTTAATTTTTACAACTCTTTCCTTTCCATACTAAGGGTAATTGAGCATGGAAGGATATAAACAGAACACTGACAATGAGAAGACAATTTTAAAGGGAACTAAGTTCTAGGTTTTTTTACACAAAGAATATTAGGGAAAAATACATTATGCCATGATAAAAATCTAACTTACAGTTTAACAAAACTGTAGTTTTGTTAAAGTTGAAAGGGGAGGCAGAAATGGATAGAAGGTTTGGCCAATGCAGTCATAATATCCAATGTACATATGTGACATGTACATAGAGACAGGAAAATTGAGGAGATGGGTGGGGGTGAGAGGGGTGTTGAAAAGGATGTAAGGGATGGCATTGATCAAAGTGAGTATACTCATAAACCGAAAAGCTGCATTGAAACTCCTTTTGTACAACTACTTAAAGATAATATTTTTAAGTCTGTCAGTATACATTACATGTATTTTCTTGTTCAACTGATATTTATATAAACCAGATAATAATAATTAGTAGTCTTTGTAGGATTACCATGATATAAAAACTTGCTAAGTGCTTTGTGGGTAGTATTCCACTTGGGAAAAGGGATGTAGGATCTTGATATCAGGAATATCTATTTTTTTTCAAATTTACAGATAAGGAAATTGATTATTTAAAAGAAAACTATTTTCCCCAAACATCCTGACAGTCATTGGTATAACATGGACTTAAATCTGGCTGCAAATGCATAGTCCAAGCATGTAGCTAGAGCATTGTATTAACTTGCAACCCAATGTTCTAGTTACCTCTTTTGGAAACTTCAGTAAAAAAAACAAGTCTCATTTTTATTTCTCATTTTGGAAAGTATATTGTTAAGATAACTATTCATTAACAGCATATTTAGGTATGTACCTTAAGCTACAATGAATGCTACAAATTGAGCATTGAACAATAAAATATGGTTATTCTTGATCAGTAGAAGAGCTCTTGCCTATCAAATTCAAGGCCACAAGTTTGGTTCCCAGGACTAGAAAAAAAGAGAGAAAGAAAGAAAAAGAGAAAGAGGGAAGGAAGGAAGAAAAGAAGGAAGGAGGAAGGAAGGAAGAAAAGAAGGAAGGAAGGAGAAATATAGAGGAAGGAAGAAAAGATTGAAAAGAAAAAGAAAAAAATTAATTTTTTTCTTAAAATAAATTAGTTGAAACAAAACTGGTGATACTTATTGTGCTATTGATCTATTTTATATTTAGTCTGTTAAACAATTAAAATCAAGACAAATTTTCAAAAATAAATACTTCAAAAATAATTATGTTTGATTTATAGGCTTATGCATGATCTAGGTTCTTAAAATTATTGTATAAAATTAAAAGCCTACAGTTGTTAATTCTACAATTATGTTAAGGATCTTTTACTAATGTTTCCTTTCCCCTTATCTATAGATAATACAATAGCACTTATTGATATAAACTTCAAATTAATGCTTTTCCTTTTTAAAATCCTTTTGAAGATTTTAAAAAAAACCTTAGGACAAAGTTTTCTTTTTTCAATTTTTTATTAACAAAAATTAGTTATAAAATATGGTTTACTGTGATATTGACAATACATCTGCCCAAATATACTTAGATCCAATTCATCCAACGTATCTTACTCTTGCTAAATCCTTTGTCTGCATCCCCCCTTTATTTTCTTTTCTCAATAGTTTTTGGTGGGTTTCATTTTAGTATTCAGTATGTCTTTCTCAAAAAATGATGTTTTCTGCATAGCCAAATGTTCTAACCTCTAAAAAATATTTATATCCTTATATAATTTATCGGGATGCTATTTACCAGTTTATAAATAGGCTTAAGTAACCTGAAGTGAGTTAAATGAATTTTTCTTTATATATTTAAACTGTGACATCAGTCAATATTGTATATGCCTTACATTAAAACATTTCCAAGGCTTCACACTTTTGACTTCTATATTTTAAAGGCAAGTATAATTTTATTCAGTTCTTATTGTTCCAGATTTATTTTTGCTTTGTGTCCCTGTAAGTTGTTCAGTAGCCTAATTAGATATTCATTTTGACATTCTGGTCCCAGGAGAAATAACATTAACTCCATACTTATCCATCTGGTTATCGGTGATAGCTCATGAATTGCTGCTTGTGATTTTGCAGGGATATGTGGGCGCCCTTCCAGTTAGGCTATTAAAATCTCTTACACTCTAACAACATGCTAATTAATATCCTCTCATGTTTGTGGATGCACAACAAAAACACTGCCATGGAGAGGAAACTTCAAATCTTCAATGCTGAAATACAGAAATTTTAGTTTGAAAGTTAAGCCAGTATTTTTTTTATATAACTACATCTCCAAAGATCCAAAACCTTTTATCTTCAATTTTATGAACATTTTTAATTCACACATCATCTTAAATTTAATATCCATCATTCTAAAAAAGAAACTACACTGAGAAGAAACTATCTTTTCATCCACATTGAGAGAGGGTGTTTCCTAGCAACCCATACAATCAGAACCAATCCTTGGCTGAATTGTAACTCCAAGGGCTGCTGGAAGAATCATTTGCATGAAAAAGCGACCACTGTCTGTTCTGATTAAGAACAACAGCTATTTGCTAATATTGGTCAGCAGTGGTCCAAAATCAAACAGCTGTTTAGAGATGTCTTTCTATGTTGGAAATTTTGCCTGAGGAAAGCAAGCAGCACATCCCATAGAAAGAACACACAGGCCACTAAAACTTCAGAAATTAATCCAGATGAATATCACCAGAGATTCACTACCTGCTGCACTAAAATGTGTTACTTCTTTGAATTCTCAATGTCTTGATTCAATTTTCTAACCTATCATTTTGTAAACTTCCATTGTTTTTTTTTTCTTTTTTTCTTTTCTTTTATTGTAAAGATGCTGTACAGAGCTGTTACAGATACATGAGCAAGACAATGAGTACATTATTTGTCAATCATTGTTACCCTTTCCCTTGTAAACTTCCCTTTTTTAAAAATGAGGACTATATAATAGGCAATGATCTTGTAGTGAATAGTTGTTACTTCAAGTCTGGAGGCTTTAGCTATGCATGTATTTATATATGAACTTACCTTTGTTAAATGACAGCTTTTGTCCCTGCACATAGATTTCAGAATATTGTTTCAAAGAAATTTAATATTAAATGACCTTTTCTCATTTGTTGTTTGTTCAGAATAAGAAAAGAAATAAAAAGAGTCAATTAACTTGCCACTTCTTGTTTTCTGCTATGGAAGATTGCTACTGTTAATGCTTGTTTTATTGCCATAGTCCTGTTAGATCCATATCCATAAGGGGAAAGAACATCTGCTTTCAAATGGGTCACAAGAAGAACATTTGGGAAATACAAAATCACAAAAGCTATCAGGATCAAATGCATTATGATTAGTGCTACCATTGAAACCTCGAAGGCCACTGATGAATGTCATATCTTGAATTTAGAAACCATATCTGACCTTGGATCCAAATTGTAGCAATTACTGCAAAGACATGTTTAGTCTAAACGTATGCCAAAATTAATCTTAGGCTATAAATGAGGAAAGTAATCAGACAATGAATACCAAAATAGTAGATTATTCCAAACATATTTTTCAGAATTTATGAGACAATGAATTTCCCAGTGTAACAATGAAAGATTAGTAGTACTAGTGGGAATGTTTATGTTTCAGTTGTTTAATAAGTATAAACATAGATCATCTTTCAGAAAGCATGGTAACAGAATAATGCTAAAACTCCATTTCATTACATTAAAATCATTTTAATTTAAATGATTTATTGCCTGGCCCAAATGGCTTGTGATTGTAGTCCTACCTATTCAGGAGGCTAAAATCTGAGGATCGCAATTGGAAGCCAGCCTAGGACTGAAAGTCCATGAGTATCTTATCTCCAATTAACCACCAAAAAGCTGGAAGTGGAGCTGCGGCTGAAGTAGTAGAGCACTTTCCTTAGGCAAGAAAGCTCACAGCTCTGAACTTAGCTCCCAAGACTACCACAAAGTAACAAACAAATCAATGATTTACTAAAAAAAACCTTAAAAAAAGTTTGAGCAAATTTACAGATTGTTTTGTTCTCAAAATTCCTTATACTGACTTTTCCTATTTATTTTCTGAATATATGCCTAATAATAATTGATATTTAACTATGTTTTAAAGTCTTCGAATTATAGTGATCTATTTCATAAACTGGTGGGGAAATATAATTAAAAGTGAAATTTACTCCCAACTTGGAAACCTTTTCACAAAACAGATAAGAAAACAATTTTATTATTTAATAAGAATAAAACCAAAATGTGAGATTCATCACAGGTAATCTGCTAAAGGATTGCAAAGACACTAAAAGTCTCAGGTTTTTATACAGCCAATTAGGCACAATCTATAATAAATATGTTTTCATGTTGAGCAGCATTTGCCATACACAGCTCACCTTAAATGCACTAGGCTCTTGGGATGACCATCAGTGTTGACTAGCTTTACTCACAAGGCATTTCTCATATGTTTATGACAGAATATAAGTTGCAACTTTGACTCACACACTCACAGGAACTAATGTACTCTCCACAGAATCAGGAAACTACTTTGGTGAGTATCTTTTAGAGATGGAAAGTTCCCAGGTCCCAAGGAAGTCACTGCTGTGTCGCAAAGCTTGTGGGTTATATTTAACTTGTCAATATCATTATAAAGAAATCAGACATATTTTGAAGAGGCAGGGACAATGCTATCTTGCTTTTCAAAGGAAAGAATAAAAGCTTTTGTTAGAAATTTGTTTACTTACCCTTATAACATCTGTGATTTCATGAGGAAAATCTTAAAAATGACTTTAAATTCTCATCTATACAGATTTCCTCTACTGTATAAGGAACAACTTTTAATATTTATTTTTTCAATATTTTCTAATTTTACTCTCAGATTATGTCACATAGACATTGGATAAATTGAGAGAATAAGATACACGAATGAAAATTAGCAAAAAGTAGAGGTATGAATTCAAAACTTGTCTAATGACTTACAGACTAATTCTTACTAGATACCATGGCATGTCAAGAAACTAATACCCAATTTACATAATAGTGAAGTTGCTTTTGCTGATTGCCTTCACTTTTACAATAAAAATTGCTTCTTTATTATTATGAATAATACAAATACCATGAAAAAGATATGTAATAAATATGAGAAAGAATATCATCTGATATTTCTTTTAGGCTTAAATCTCATTATAATTCAGGATTCACCTTTCATAGCCTCCAGTTAAATCAATGTTTTGGGGGCTTCTGATTTTAAGAAACAACAGTGAATTCATGGATAATGGACACTTAATATTTAAACTTTCAAAATGATTCAGTTTGGTGATTTGGATGGTGACTTGAGCATTAGGCAAGATTATAAACCAGTTGAGCAAATACAAGAACCTCAGTTCAAACTCCAATACCAGCAAAAGGATTCCCTTTGCATTTATATAGAAAATGATTTATTTATGAGTAGGAGTGGGCAGTATTTGTTGATAAGTAGTCAAAGGAAATTTACTACAAGAATATTCCAGGGAGAGGGATCATGGGATAAAGATTGAAATTATAGAAAACTGGGGCTATCCAGCTTGAGGCTAAGCAGAGAGTAAGAGTTTCACAAAAACATAGAGGAAGTAGAAGTCACAGAAAATCTCTCCCGTCCTTAAAGTTTAACAAGAAAATCTGGAAAGAAGGAGAACTTAAAACCAGTCATTTGTAGACTTGCATCAATTGCTTGATATTCAAATACCTAGTAGAGAGTGTAAAGTAGAGAGTGAAATGCTGTCTATCCTAGAAAGTCTCCTCCTAGTGAGGAAAAAATTTTGGTCCACTAGGAAACAAAGTCCAATTAGAGAGGAATAAAAGATCTTATATGACTAAAGAAATGTTTTCCTGAAATTACCTTGCTCAGTCAATATATTTCCATAATATATATGGAGATGGGTAATTTATATATATGAAAATTTATAAGAAATATCTCATTTAATGATTTTAATAACAGCGTTTTAACATAAATGATATTACAAAAGTTCTTTATTAGGTAACAAAACTCCACCTGGATCTAACATACAAACATTAAGAAAACTTAACTTTACCACATCTCCAAAAGTAGCTCAAAAAGCTTCTCAAATCTTGGCTACATCTCATTGTTGCAATGGGTCCACTTGTATCCTTATTAAACAATTTGATTTTTCCCTTCCTCTCCACAAAGTATACCAGCATCAAATACAGTGAAAACAGGGGTTATACCATGGGGGAGGGACGTACAAAGCAACAAAGAAATCATCTTATAAATATGTTAGAAACAATTGCAAGAAATAAAAAAAAATTTGAATCCTTATCTTCGGGTTCATTTCCCCAAACATCAACTTATCTGACCATTTCTGCTTGTCTCAGACATATACTAGTTATTGTAAATAAGGGAAACTATGGGATCTATGTTTCTTTGGGCTTGGCTTACTTCGAACTTTACAACTTTGGCGGTGAAGGGGGGTGGATGGGAAGGGATGAGAAGGGGAAACAAAGAAAGAGGCAACAATGCTTGATAAGAAATGTACTCATTACCTTGCTCATGTAATTGTAACCCCTCTGTACGGTATTTTCACAATAAAAAAAGTGAAAAGGAAAAAATTCTTGGCTATATTTACTTTGCTTTCTTAGGCACTTAGTGTTCTTTCTTACTCTACCACAAACTAATTGCTCCTTCACTCTTCGCTTAATTTTAAATTTTGTGGTTTTTTTTTTTTTGTCTTTCATTTGGAACTTTTTAGTCAGCAACTTTTGTTGCATGCCTTACTGATTGTTTTCCAAGTTTCAGTCCCTGTATTTGTCCTAGACATGAAAGAACCTAAATAAAACAGCAATATTTGTATTGTGAGATAACAAAATGTATGGCAATGGCCTGCAAACATAGACCCTACCTTTTTGTGTGATGGGGTGGGAGGACTGGATGAGGTTTTGTTTTGTTTTTGTTTTTGTTTTATTTACTCAAGGCTAGCACTCTACCACTTGAGACACAGCTCCATTTCTCCATTTCCAGCTTTCTGGTGGTTAACTGGAAATAAATTTCTTGTGGACTTTCCTGCTGGGTCTGGCGTAATCCTCAGATCTCAGTTTCTTGAATTGTTAGAATTACAGGCATGAGCCACCATACCTGGAAGACCCTATATTTTTAAAGAAAGTTACAATTTTAGAGTTTAACTCACCCCCAAATTATTACTCAGATTATATCTGTATTACCTGAAGTTTTTATCCCAGAAATTTTATGAAATCTCTGCTACCTTAAGAATGCTTATTCCACAATCAAATGTTAAATATATTTCTCTCTCTGAAATAAAAACATGAAAAATGCACTTTATCTTTGTTCTAAACATATCTAATTTTCTCCAAAGCATTTTCTACCCCTGAGCATTCAAGTACAGATTATGCTAATGCATAACAAATTCTTACATACAAAAAGCACACCAAATTCCCAAAACATTTCTTCTATTTTATGATTCGCCAAATCTGACATAGTAAATAAACATTCTTCCTTTTCGGCTTGATTCCTCTTGATGGATATTCTTAGTCTGTAAAGGAATTACAAAATGCTATCAAATGTTTCTCTTCTTTGATATAAATTGTGAAAGATACTGTCTATATTAAAGTTGGCCTCAGATTATATAATAAAGAACCTTAGCCCATGTGAAAGTACCTTTAAAGTAAGGATACTTGCACCTTTTATTGAGGAAAGATAATGGAATAGAAGTTTAATGTTGTCCTGCTAACTATGAGGAGAAGAAATTTGGAAACTATTCTCAGACAGAGTTGTTGTGTCTATTAAATCTCACTTAGGCTTAAACTATCAGGGATAAACACATACTTTCAAAAGTCTATTAGGAATAGAGATAGGAATCAAACATATGGAGATCAAACTAGCTGCTTTATTATTTATAAAGCTGAGATGGAGAACACTGTTTGTAACTGTGCCCAAACGGACTTACTAACATGCTGTCTATAAACTAGACCTTAGGACATGCTATCCAAGAGAGTTCAAAAGAGACACATCAGACAAATTTGCAAAGTTATTCACTGCTTTGTCCCCAGGAGCCCTGATGCTGCAACCTTGTTACTCAGTAATGCCTATCATTCAGCAGCATGAACGTCAACCAGAAGCATACTACCAATGTAGAATATCTGCCCCCCCACAAAGTCCTACTGATTCCAAGCATGCACAAAGACCTGGAGCTCTGGGAGATGGTGAGGTTTGATGAGTGCATTTCCTGAGTGAAAGCTGAGCTTCCAGGATTTCCAAATGTTCACAGGAACCTGCCTTGGGGTCTGTACTATGTATACATTTACAAATCACTCTAGAAAAAAATAGTATTTTTTTATTGTCAAGGTGATGTATAGAGGGGTTATAGTTACATAAGTAAGGTAATAAGTATATTTCTTGTCGAAATTGTTACCCCTTCCCTCATTTTTCTCCTACTTTCCCTCCCTCCCAAACCCCCCCCCCCATTGTACAGATCATTTTCAACAAATTATCTGTGAGTATCGCTGTTGCATTGGTTCGCCCCTTGTCCCTTGTCTCACCATTCTGTTCTTCCCCTTCCCTAATTCAGATAAACATATATACAATACCAGGGTACCAAAATCAAATAGAGTGACAACAGGAGATAAACCACAGGGGGAATGACACACAAAAGAAGCAAAAAAAATCACATAGTACATTAAAAATAACCAAGAAAAACCTCTTATCTTGGAGTTCATTTTGCTTACCGTCATCTTATATTGTCATATGTGCATAGCTATTGAGCTATTCTATTTATCTGCTAAGATTATCCTAGATGCATACTAATTATTGCAAACGATAGGACCTATGTTTCTTTGGGCCTGGCTTACTTCTCTTAATATGATTTTTTCAAGTCTTTCCATTTCCTTACACATGAAATGGTGTCATTCTTTCTGATGGAAGCAAAATTCCATTTGTGTGTGTGTATGTGTGTGTGTCTTGTGTGTGTGTGTGTGTGTGTGTGTACACATGTGTGTTGTTTCTTTGAGGAGTTGTTTTTGGAGGATTTAATTTTTTTGAGCTCTAAGTATATTTTAGATATGAGGACCTTGTCTGATGTATGGCTAGTGAAAAATCGTCTCCCAATCTGTGGGCTTTCTATTGATCTTGCTCTATATGTCTTTTGCGATGCAGAAGCTCTGAAATTTAATGTAATCTCATTTCTGGGTCTTTATTAAGAAAATTTTGGCCAAAGAACCCTAGAGTTTCTCTTATTCCTTCCTTTAATATTTTCAGGGTGTCTGTTTTAAGACCCCAAATTTTAGTATTTTTTACATGTTACTACTTTGAAATGTTATTGGCATATGAGCCACTTAAAGATATTGGTTAAAAGTAGGTTCTAATGCAACAAGTTTAGGTTGAATACCCAGATTCCAACTTCTGATAAAGAACAAACACCTTATTTGGCAGTTTTATTTCTGATTATAGCATCACACAACACTTAAAAGGGGGATCGGACCAAAGATATAGTTTATCATGTGGTCAGAAAGGATGCATGGAACTGAAAAATGCAATACTGGAAGTGGAAGTCCAGAAGAAAATGGCCACTCACAGCATGCTATTTGCAGCATGCTGTGAACAGCTTTGTAAATTGCTGAAGGTGATCAACTGTGGTAAGTGAGACCCAGTCATTTGTTACGCATGTTAGTTTGAGTTCATTTTGAAAGCATCTTGAATTGTTCTTTCTCTCTAGAGACAGGAACCCAGAAAACCTTCTACAGACCATAGAAAATCACATCTCAAGGAAGGCGGTCACAAGGTCAAAATGCCATCATTATTGGGCTGGGAAGGTGGCTCAGTGGTAGAGTGCTTGCCTTGCTTGCATGAGGCCCTGGGTTCCATTCCTCAGCACCACATATGCAGAAAAAGACGGAAGTGAGCTGTCGCTCAAGTGGTAGAGGGCTGGCATTGAGCAGAAGAGCTGAGAGGGACAGTGCCCAGGCCCAGAGTTCAGGCCCCACGACCAGTCATAATTGTGATTTTGTCATTGCTTTGTCATTCTTTGTGAATACACATTAGTGAAGTGCTTGTGAAAGAGGTGTAGACATTAACCCCCCTGGTTCTATTACCACATAGAGAATGGAACAGCCACAGGTGGGAAAGATGAGATGTAAAGAATATGATTCTATCAGTTTCGGAATATTGTTTTTCCCTCAGGGGCCTGGGACAGCCCTGATGCCATTATGAGGTTGTCACTCTTGCTCACTACTCTTCCTGAAAGTACACTGGGATTTTGGTGGGTACAGAATGTCTTTTACCACAATATGATTTTAGCATGTACTAGGACAATATTAATCCAATCTATTTTTCATTTTAAATAATAATCATCGAGTTTTCAAACACAAATTATCCAAAGCAATGTATGCACTCCCTACACCCCTATAAAAGAAACAGCAACAGTATCCATAAAATAATAATGTGATATGTCTCAAAGTAAAACTACCAGTGCTTTAAGGTTCAGGGAAAATCTGAAACCACTCTTCTTTTACAAAAAGATTGAATCAGATTATTTCCCCTAATTCTTAAATCCATTCTAGTCCCACTACATTATAACCTCTGAGAAGTAGACTTGAAAAGTTGTGCTTAATATGTTCCTTAATGATGTTAATGCCATAGCTTAGGACCCACACTCTAACTAAACTGAGAGCATCTGTTGTTGGAACAGAAGCGGAACCTTTATTGAAGTGAGACTGCCTGAACTGAGATCTGATTCATTTCTTGATGTGCAGCATAGGTCAAATTCTACAGCAAAGACTTGTTCCTGGCACGCCAGCCTGTGCCAGGTGAAAAATAAACCCATCACCGGTGAAAAATAGCCTCCATTTCTGTGCCTAGAAAAATTCAACTAAATCTAATACATTAAGCTTGCTAGATTATTTCTTGAATGCATGTTTAGTACTATTTCAAAAGGTTATTTAGCTCATGTACCTTGTTCGGGGAATATAGATGTTAATATATCCGACCTTTATTCAGATATGATTTAGGATCAGGTAGAAAAAAATGTTTCTAATATGCTGCCATGGCGAAGTTGGAATAGAAAATGTAGAACCTGGACTTAGAGTGGGAAAGGAATTTCTGACATAGACGCACTTATTATCAAAACACCAGAGGAAGAATATTCCTTAGATCTGTGGAGTATCACATCAAGGAGGAAAGACAATCACTCATTATTCTGACTGCATACCTTCCCCGCCTCCCTCAACCAGACCTCTAAACTCACTGAATAGAGCCAATAAAGCTAGAAACAGGAACTTAGATAAAAAAGAATACAGTGTCTTCCAGTCAATCAAGTGTGAAAGTTGCTCCGTTAAAGAAGAGGTAAGATACCCTTCTTAATGTTTCCTCAATTCTGAGAAAGACTGGTGAAAATATCTTCATGGAAATGGGAGCAAAGAGTAAAAGAATTCTAACATTCAAGGGGCAGAGAAAGTTAGAAAAATATGAATATTTTAAAACACAGCTTTCAGATTGGTTTCACTAAATCTTAGTTAACTACTTATTTTAACACACACACACACACACACACACACACACACACACACAAATAAACCCCTAGCTGAATCCTTAAACGACTTGTTTGTCCCCATCTACTCCACATGTTATACTGACATCAAATATAGTGAAAACGGGGGTTACACTGTGGGGGAGGGACATACAAAGCAACAAAGAAATAATCTTATAAATGCATTAGAAATACATGCATGAAAGAAACGAAAACATTAAAATACATATTTAAGGGTCAGGTGGACCTGTTGCAACAATGAGAAGTACAAAATGTCATGTCAAAACCAGCTTTACAATGCCGATGTGGGGGGGGGGAGGGGGGTATAATTGGGTGGGGGGAGGGGGGTAAAATTGGGTGGGGGGAGGGGGGAGGCCGGGAAGGGAAGTGAAGGGTAAACAAAGGAGGAGGCTGCAATGCTTGGTAAGAAATGTATCCATTATCCTGCCCATGTAATTGTAGCCCCTTTGTACAGTATGTTCTCAAATAAAATAAAATACAATTTAAAAAAAAAAAAAAAAAAAAAAAAAAACAAATAAACCCCTAGGAAAGTGGTAGAGTGCTGGCCTTGGGCTGAAGAGCTCAGGGACAGCGACTAAGCCCAGAGTTTAAGCCCCACGACAGACAAACAACAAAAAACAAAAACAAATGAAAACAAAAAACCCAGTCAGGAGATTTATTTTTAAAACTAAGGCTTTATCATAACCCTAATGAAACAGACTATTGACCATATTCCCAAAAATCTGCTTATAACCATTTTTTGTATATATTTATTTTATTGTAAAGATACTGTACAGAGGGCTTAGAGTTGTATGAGTAAGGTAATGAGCACATTCATTTCTTATCAAGCATTGTTACCTCCTCCTTTTTTTAAACCACCTTATAATGCCGCTTTTCACATGGCAGAGTGAAAGTGGTCATTGCGGAAACAAAGATGACTGGGTTTTTCCTCCTTCATATACTTGGCTCAAGATTTGGCATCTTAAATGGTCATATGTACATAGCTTTTGACCTTTTCTGCTTGTCCTAGACTTAGACTAGTTATTGCAAATAAGGAAAACCAAGGGACCTATGTTTCTTTGGGCCTGGCTTACTTCACTTAATATAACTTTTTCCAAGTCTTTCCATTTCTTAACAAATGGGGCGATGTCATTCTTTCTGATGGAGACACAGAATTCCATTGTGTATATATACCACATTTTTTCTTTCTTACTATTGTTTTTAACATATTTAAAATGCACTATGTGATTGTTTTTTCTCTTGTATGTTCTTCCCCCACAGTATAACCGGTTTTCACTGTATTTGATGTTGGTGTCCTGCATCTTGTATACGCATTTTTCTAATTTGGGGAGGGGAAGGGAAATAACAAAATGCTGAAATAAGGATACAGGTTGACTCGTTGTAACAATGAGATGTACAAGACACTATGTTGAACACAAACTTTACAACTTGGGTGGGGGGAGGAAGAATTTGAGAAGGTAAGGAGGGTAGGGGTAGTAGGGGAAAAACAAAGGAGGTGGTAACAACACATGATAGGAAATGTACTCTTTACCTTACTCTTGTAACTGTAACCCCTCTGTACAGTATTTTTACAATAAAAACATAAAAAAGGTTTTGGCATCTTACTCAAGGTCTAAGTTTCTTACACCATGACATTTTGAAATTGAAACTTGATTGTAGCCTTCCTACAGTTATTATCTGCAGTAGGAGGTGTTAGCCATCATATTACAACAGGACATTTATTGAACTGTAACAAGAAAGAAGCAGACAACACTAGGCAGAAAGAATTAGATGAAAAAGCCATTCTGGGACTTTCCAAGTTATTATTTTTTAACATGATCTAGGCATATCCTTGCTCTTGGTTTACCCCAAACAAGCAGTTTTCTCTTACTTAAAGTAGCAGTCATAACATATAGGTCTCCTTCCAAGTTTTCTATCTTACCTGTTTGAGAAGCCTCCCTGGGTTCAGGCAAATGAGCCATTTAGAATCACTGTGGGATTGGGACAGCTCTCTGGTACTGTACCTTTATTCTTCTTGCTCTATGGCCTCTTTCATCTTACAATACTATAGAAGTTTTAATAATATTTGTATTTTTATAGGATTTATTTTTTATTGTAATCCTTTATGATAATGAGTAATGGAGAAAAATATGTTAGTTGAAAATACACAGTTTTATTCTGTTTGATTTAGCCAGCTCTTAATGATTACACTACATAAGAAATAGGCTCTGTGCTAGAGAATGAAAAGACAAAAGGAAATTCATAAGGTTCATGATCTAAAGGTAATTGCAAGATGACATTGAGGACCAATAGATACAAATAAGCAAACTAACAAACAAATTGTAACAGAATGGATATTATATTATAAATCACCCAAACAAGGTACTATAAAACAAAAGATGAAAAACTAAATTGCTACTTGCAGCTTAAGGAAGATATCATGTTGGAGGGTAGATTTGTACTGGGCCTCAATGTATGAGATAATGACATGAATACAACGATAAATCAAGGGAAATGCAAAGTCATTAAGAAAATGCTATCTATACTTAAGTATAAAGAGTTGGACGGGGACCCACTTAGTAAGGTCTTCAGCAGGGCAACTGACTAGCATCCTACGGCAAAGTAAAGATTTTTTTTTTTTGGTCGGTCGTGGGGCTTGAACTCTGGGCTTGGGTGCTGTCCCTGCGCTCTTCAGCTCAAGGCGAGTGCTCTACACTTGAGCCAGAGCACCATTTCTGATTTTCTAGTGGTTTTTATTGGAGATAAGAGTCTCATGGACTTTCCTGCCCGGGCTGGCTTTGACCCGTGATCCTCAGATCTCAGCCTCCTGAGTACCTAGGATTACAGGCATGAGCCACTGGTGCCCAACAAAGTAAAAATGTTAAAGGTTTTAAATGAGAAGAAGAATATCATAGGCATGATCATAGGCATGTTTGGGAAAATAAAGAATATTAATATATTGATGTGCTACTGATTGTAGGGAATTTAACTGGCTATGGCTGTAATCTTGGTAAGAAATAAATCTTATTAAGTTTAGTTAGAAGAATGTAGAAGATGGAACCAAAAACTACTTTGAAGCTTCAAGTGAGGTGAGAATTTAGTTATAAGGCTCACCTTGGTGCCCATGGTTTACATCAGCAAACTCAGTTACCCAGGAGGCAGAAGTCAGAGGATCAAAATTCAAAGCCATGAAACTCTTAGCCCCAATTGACCAGCAAAAAGTGTAGGTATAGCTCAAGGCATAACACATTAATCTTGAGTGAAAATCCGAAGGAGAGCATGAAGCCTTAAGTACTTGCACCAAAAAGAAAGAATGAAAGAAAGGGGAAAAGACAGAGAGAAAGAGAAGGAGGGAGAGAGGGAGAGAAGAAGAGAGGGAGAGAGGAAAGAAGGATGGAAGGAAGGAAGGAAGGAAGGAAGGAAGGAAGGAAGGAAGGAAGGAAGGAAGAAAGGAGGCAGGGAGGGAGGGAGGGAGGGAGGGAGCGAGGGAAGGAAGGAAGGAAGGAGGGAAGGAAGGAAGGAAGGAGGGAAGGAAGGAAGGTAGAAAGAGAGGGAGGAAGAGAGGGAGGGAGGGAGGGAGGGAAATTATAAGATTTACATTGGATTTTAGAGAAAGGGATAGCTTAAGGAATACAGAGAGTGCTGAGTATGATCAAAGTACATTATTTGTGTGTATGGAAACACCATCACGAAACCCATCATCTTTTATATGTAAAAGTTTTATATTTTAAAAGTGATTGTAGTATTATAGAATGGTAGCAGCAGAACAAATTACACCCTTATTGGAAGACATGACAACAAATATTCTACTCTAAGTAGGATGAGTAGATAACAATGTGCATAGAAATGATAGCCAAATAGATGTTCAAATAAATACAAACAGAAAATGTTAATAAAATAGTTGCTAATGGATCAACCCTTGATAAAACTCTAAAATTTTCTGAAGTGAAGCCAACATTTTTCACTAATACTTGAAACTCCTTTCATTGTAGTCTATTCCACTTAAGAGAGCCAGTTGTAATAGATTAAAGATATAGTCCCAATTTTTAATAATCATTAATGTTCCCAGTTTTTTCAGAGAGGTATAATGTTTTATTTTCAGAATTACATGGGAATGACAACACCAATATAATATATACATATACAATATATAATGTATTTCCTAAAAGATATCACTCATTATTTAAATGGCATCATGTTATAGAAAAATAATAAAACTACCAATTTAAACTTTCCCACAAGAATTGTGGATTAGAAAATATTTTTGAAGAAGACAGAAGCAGCACATTCTTGTGTTTCCTGCATTCATTTCATCATTTTATTTTAAAAGCTTCTCCTCACACAAAAACTAAAAAGGGGGACAAACTCACAGGTTAATAAAGTGTCTTTCAGAGAATCACAGATAATCAAAGAAGTAGAAGATTCAGGAAATACAAGCAATAGAAAAAAGAAGAGATTTATTCAACTTAGAATTTGAGATCCTTTAAAAACCTCTGTGAGCACAGTAACATAGATAATAGGACAATTTCTCCTTGGATCAACCAAAATATGTCTTAGACTGCGGTTCAGGAGACTGACATTTAGAATCTAAAGAAAATTGCCCCAATTATTTTTTCTCTTTCCAAAAGGAAAGAAAGTTCCAAATAGTAAATACCAATGACTAAATTGAATAAAATGGTACCATGAGAGACCAGAAAAGCAAATATCCACAGTCATAAGATTAAAGACAATAATTACAATAAACACTAAGAATACAACACGTTGGCAAAAAAATGAGAATTTTTTTCTAGCAAAGGGCAAAGAACAATTATTTTAATCCAGAATAATAATAATACTAGTGATAACTTCATCTTGTAAATATTAGCTTACACACTATAGATATTTTTAAAAAGTCATCTTATTTTTCCAAGGAATCAAATGATATAGGTCTCTGAGTTATATGCTCATATATTTTTGTTGTGTAGTTTATACCATGAAACAAAAATAGTTCTCTAAAAGGAAATATACATCTGATCCACAAATATTTTGAATAATCCCTGTAATGGGTACTGTTTTATAAACTATGAGGGAAGGTGGAGAATGTGATTAAATTTAACATCGACACACTTTAAATGCTAAGCCCGAAAAATAATCAATATATCCATGTGTTATTCTCACAGGAATGCCAATAGTAGATATAATTAATAACTAAATTGTTCCTAGCCAAGGAGGATGCTAAATGAGGCAGACCCACAAAAACCAAAACAGGGCAAAATCGCAATGGCTACTCCCAGAATAAATCTTAGTTAACTATATTTTATTATGTATTAACTGCTCTGCCAATCAGAAGGAATTAAATTCATTGGAAAATTGCTAACCTTAACTTCCTTCTGTTCAGAAAGCCATGGCTGTTTGCTGTATAATTGCAGAAGCATCATTGATCTTGATAGTTTCTGCTGCTCTCTACAAGATATATATCAAAGAATTGAGGTACCATGGGGAAGCATCCTGGCTTTCTCGAGAAGTGTGGTCACACACGGAAAGACAGTGCTCAATAGCTATGTACAGATGATCATATGAAAATAATTCCCTGCAGGCTGGGAAGGTGGCTCAGTGGTAGAGTGCTTGCTTGCATGCATGAAGCCCTGGGTTCGATTCCTCAGCACCACATAAGCAGAAAAAGCCGCTGCGGCTCAAGTGCTAGAGAGCTAGCCTTAAGCTGAAGAGCTGAGGGACAGTGCCCAGGCCCAGAGTTCAGGCCCCATGACAGACAAAAAAAGAACAAAATATTCAGCTATGAAATGATCTCCAAGAAAAAAGAAACTGGAGACATTCTTTTAATTGTGAAAATACCATACAGAGGGGTACAATTACATGTGCAAGATAATGAGTACATGTCTTATCACGCATTGTTGCCTCTTCCTTTGTTCCCCTTCCCCACTCCTCCCTACACACTCCCCCCTCACTCCCCTCCCCAAAGTTGTAAAGTTCGTTTTCGACATAACATCTTGTACATCTCATTGATGCAATGGGTCCACCTGTATCCCTATTTAAACAATTGGTTTTTTTCCCTTCCCCTCCCCAAATTATACCAACATCAAATACAATGAAAGCAGGGGTTGTACCGCGGGGGAGGGACATACAAAGTAACCAAAAATATCTTACAAATATGTTAGACACAATAGCAAGAAAGAAAAAACATTGAGTCCTTAACTTAGGGTTCATTTCGCTTAACATCAGCTTATCTGACCACTTCTGCTTGTCTCAGACATATACTAGTTATTGCAAATAAGGAAACCATTGGACCTATGTTTCTTTGGGCCTGGCTTACTTCACTTAATATGATTTTTTCTAGGTCTTTCCATTTCCTAACAAATGGGGCAATGTCATTTTTTCTGATGGAGGCATAGAATTCCAGTGTGTGTATATACCACATTTTCTTGATCCATTCATCTACTGAGGGGCATCTGGGTTGGTTCCATATCTTAGTTATGGTAAATAATGCTGCAATAAACATAGTCATGATGGTACCTTTAGAATGGTCTTGTTTGTGATCATTTGGGTAAATGACCAAAAGTGGGATTGCTGGGTCATAGGGGAGCTCTATGGGAAGTTTTCCTTTTGTTTTATTTGTTAGTTTGTACTTGGGAAGGTACATAAGGGCACAGAAAAGGTGGAACAAGGACAAACAAACACAACAGTGGTGCTCACTGGACACTACGTAGAAAATGAACTGGGTATGTTGTGGGTGGGCATGGGAGGGAAAAATTGGAAGAGAGCAACGAAAGGGGAGACATGGTTCAAAATAAATCGTATTCACTACTCATTACCTAACTCATGTAACTGTCACCCCTCTGTATATCCGCTCTACAGTAACACTTTAAAAAATAAATATATAAAATAAAATATTAAATTTACACTTGTCATCCTTAAAAAGAAAGAAAGAAAAAAAATGTGCAATACCTTTGTGTTCTCAGCCCCCTAGTGGAAAACTGAATACTGTTTTACTTAGGCAAGCTGCTCACGCCAGGCAGGATTCAGGCCATGAAGATTAGATTATTGTAACTCCCTGTTGGCTGACTTGCTCCATAAGGCCTACATAAACTCCAGCTGGTGAAGGACAAAGCTGCCAGGTTCCCTCTGGAAAGGGCAAAATTAATCTAAATGCATTTCTCCCTATTTGGAATCCCTATGTTAGCTACTGGTTAAGAAATAAAGCAGTGTTCTAATTTTTAAATTACTCACTCAATTCAAGGGGTAATACTTGGCCCAACTCCAGTTTGACTTTTACAATCTCTTTGAGATTTGTGATTTGTGTTTCCTGGCTAACTTCTGAAATATGTTGAAGCAAATCTGCTTCAGATCCCACATCACTTCAGTTTTCTGAAACAAAGGTATTTCTAGAAGCTTTCCCTTGTCAAGTTCTGCTATCATACAAAGTATTACTTATTTAGTCTTTATGTCAAGAATTTCTTAAGATAATATGAGATCTAGAGCTATAATGAAGAGTTTGTGAAGTTTAGGTCAAATATCCTTTTTAAAGGTGCCTATTAGCTATCTTGCACAAACATACCTGCAGGCACATATACACAACCAATATATTCATATAAACAAACTCTGAAAGGAATAGTGAAATACAAGGAATTATTCAGTAGAATGAATATTTTCTTAAGCAGCCACATCAATCATCCTTTACTGAATGAAAGGAAAATAAAATTAAAAATGGTAATAAACTTTGCGCCATACAAACAGTTCAACCATGGATACAAAATGAGTTCAGGTTACATACTAATAATATGGATAAACCACGGGAAATTTTGCTTCACACTGTGAGTACCAGTGAAATCTAAAGAATATTCTTGCTGAGTGCCAGTGGCTCACACGTATAATCCTAACCACTCAGGAGGCTGAGTTCTGAGGATCACGGTTGCAAGACAGCCTGGGTAGGAAAGTCTGGGTAGGAATGGCTCCAATTAACCATCAGAAAAACAGAAGTGGCACTTGCCTTGAGTGATAAAGCTCAGGGACAGTGCTCAAGCCCTAAGTTTAAGCTCCACAACTGACCCCCTCCCCCGAAGAAAAGAAAAGAGAATATTCTAGAATTAGCAGTCTGCAGAGACCCGTCCATGGGACAATTTTAATCCCATTGGTTCTGCAGAATATTTGAATATGCTTTCAAAATTTAGACAAATATTTATCTATTATCTAGTTATTCCTTCACATGCAAATGTTATTCAGTTCTGCAATGCCTTCTTGCTTAGATTTATGACATAAAATCAGAAATGAACAAATAACTGTGTACCAACTTGAGGTAGATACCACCCTGCAGCTTTTGTCTTCCTTTACTGAATTGAGTACTCTATAAACATACATTAGGAAAATAACAGTGATTAAATATTTCTGTGATACATACAAATTATATATTTTTAATACCACAGACTACTAATATTTTTAATGAAATAGGCTTCTAGAAGCAAGTCAAAACATGGAGGAAGCAACCAGCAAAACATATTTTGTTCTATTTTACAGTATTGCTTTGAGGACAGAAATATTTGTAGGGTGATGAGAGTGCTAGATGGCTAAAGCCTTAATAGAAGGCAGGAACCTCTTTAGATTGATGACTTTGGTTAAGGCATATGCAACAACAGGCATGCTGTAACTGGGAAAGGGGCAGTAATCTCAGAAAGGAATGAACCCATCAAAGGCCACAGTAATATCAATGTATGTCATTAGTATCTGTCCTATCTGAATCAGGAATCACAAATTCACAGATGAGAATTTACATTAATCAAAGTGAATATAATTATTATGTATACTAGATTGAAGAAGTCTTTATACTCTGAGTCTGTCCAAGATAATTCCCTGCCAGGCCAAAAATATCAATACTCCTAGGAGAATTACAAAATAGGGTCCCTGTTACAAAGCTTTCCTAAAGTACATGATAAAACCCCAAATTACTAGGCATGGTGGTATATTTCTTGAATCCTAACTACCTGGGAGTTAGGAACAGAAGGATTTGAAGCTTAAAATGAACCTAACTCAAAATTAGGTGTATAATGGCACGTCTGTAGTCCTAACTGTTTACTAGGTAATGGGTAGGAGAATCATAGTTTGAGGACAACCAGGGAAAAGTTATTTGAGAGTCCTATCTGGAAAACAACAGCAGCAACAAACAAAACCTACAAATAAAAAAGACTGGCACTTTGGTTCAAGTGGTGAACCTCTTGCTTAGCAAGCATAAGACCCTGAGTTCAAACCTCAGTACTGTAAAATATACTTAACTAAATACACAACTACATCCAAAGTTACCTAATACATGAAAAGTCAGAAAAGTTGGATCATTTTTGAGACATACAAAATAACAGGCTAATCTCAGGATAACAGTAGATATGGAAATTTTCAGGGAAAACCTTTAGGCTTTTTATTATGGTTATGCTAATTAGGCAAAAAAAGCTACATTTAAGAGAGAATATTAAGCAATTCAATAAATTTTAAAGTTGAAATTAAACTCTTTTATTCACAAGTGAATTAAAAATCAAATATCTTGAGAAAACTAAAACTTGAACTTACCAACAGGTCAACAAAGACTTCACAGAAAAATTATACTTAGATTTGAAGGATAACAACAATATTTAAGACTTTTTCAGATAAAGCAGTTTTAAGTTTTAGTTCATAAAATTAATATACCAAGTTTTTATCTCAGTGATAAAGTAGAAAAATAACAATGTGTGCACACACATGCACACTACTAACAAGAAGGAAAAAATGTGAGATAAAAAGACAATGATAGTGAAGGGAGTTGGAGGACAGAGGCAAAATTAAAGAGGGCATGAAATGAGAAATATAACTAAAACATATGAAATTTAAAAAAGAAACCGTATTGAGAGCTGGTGCCTTGGAATTAAACACACAACTTATTAACTCCTAGAATAATTAAGATAAAGATTGATAGCTGGGTACTGCTGGCTCACAAATGTGATCCTACTTACTCAGGAGGCTGAGATCTGAGTGTAGCTCCAAGCTATCCTGCACAGAGAAACCTATGAGACTCTTATCTCCAGTTAACCAACAAACACCAGAATTGGATCTGTGGCTCAAGGAGTAGAGCTCCAGTCTTGAAGGAAATAGCTAAGGGACAGCACCCAGGCCCTGAGTTCAAGCTGCAGTACCTATGAATTCACCTACACACACAAACAAACACACATATGCATGCACACAGAAATAATATAAAAATTGAAACAATAAATTATCAGTATGGGGGGGGAGATGGGAAGGAATGGGAAGGGGAAACAAAGGAGGAGGCAACAATGCTTGGTAAGAAATGTACTCATTACATTGCTCATGTAATTGTAACCCCTCTGTATGGTATTTTCACAATAAAAAAATCCAAAAGACATTGAAATCAGAATTCAGTATTATCAATAACTTCTGATGAGAAACAAAAAGAAAATTGAAATGAGGTGAAAAAACTGAGCTTATAATTTTAAAACTTGACCCAAGATAAAATAAAAATATAAATGGCATAAAGTGCATTTAAAATACTAAAATGGGGGGGGGGGGGGAAGTACCTATCAGTGTATCTCAGAATCACATTTGTCTAACAATGAATTCTACTAACTCTCAAAAAAAGAAGCCTATAAAATTATTTCATAAAAGAACATAAAAATAAAAACACTGCTCAGATTTACTGTCTGAGGCCCATACTACCTTTATATCTATTTCAACAAAGGTAAGCCAAGAAAAGATAACTTTAAACTAATAGTCCTTATAAATATAGCTGTAAAACTCTAAATAAAATGTAAGCAATCAAACCCAGTGTTTTAAACATATTAAAAAGGTAATAAATCATGACTGATGAGGTTTATTCTAGGAATGAAAGATGGATTCAATGTCAGAACATTCAGTCAAAGTAGTTCATCATTTATACAGTTTCTGTTGCTCTGTAAACAATCACAACCAACTGAGCAGCTTAAAGTGATTGGCTTATTCGTTCATAACTCTGTCTGCTAGCAGTGAAGGCACAGTTTACAAGGTTTGAAGTCAAAATTTGGCCAGGATGAGTTCATCTAGAATTTCCAAACTCAGTATGTTGCCAGAAAAATAGTTCCTTGCAGTTGTAGGACTGAAGTCCTCTTAATTTGCTGGCTAGTAGCCGCGGGCTGGTGCAAACAGCTGGAAGCTACCCATGGCCCTTTCTTCTTAATCCTAATCTTTTTTCAACTCATGAACAAGAATTTCTTCCTTGTCAAATACTGTTCACATTTGAAATTACTGTAGTTTTTCTGTGTGTGACCTCTGAGTGCATATTTAAAGGCTCTATTTGGTTAGGTAAAATTCATAGAGATGATTTTCCTGTTTCAAGGTTGGCTGATTTGGGACCATAATTACATCTGCAGAATTTTCACAGTAATACTCACATTAGTGTTTAATTGCCTAAATGGTAGATGAGTATACACAGGCCCTGAAAAATTACTGAGCCATATAGAATTTTACCTGACATACCACATTACAAACACAAAGTAACCTATTTTAGTTGATCTATGAAAGTGTTTTAATTAAACATTGCTTCACAATGAAAACATTAAGATAAGATTTATATTTTCTGCTCTCTCTCCTTCTCTGTAGCTCTGATTCTATCTCAGTGTTTGAATTGTAGGTTCAATTAAAAGCATATTTACAGTTAAAATTCTCAAAAATTAATGATGGAATAAAATGTAACCAAATAAATCTACAAAACTCCTACAATTAATGTCATGCTTGATGATAGATTGCATGAACTAGGATCCCTAAGCTATAGAGAAGAGGGGAAGAGAGAGGAGGAAGGAAGAAACAGAGGAAAGGAAAGAAGGGTTAGACTGAAGGAGGAGTAGAGCAAGGGAGAGGGGAAAGGAGGGAAAGAGAGAGGAAGAGGGGAAAAAGGAGAGAATAAGAGGAATGAAAAAGAAGGGGTGAAATAAGAAGGAAGGGAAAAAAGGAAAGAGGGAATAGGAGAGGAAGAAAAGATTGAGAGAAGAGGACAATATTGTGTTCAATATAAAAAGTGTCTTCTTTCAACCAGTTGTTTAAACAACTTTAGAAATAAATTGTCTCATAGGTGTGGAGACTGATATGTGGTGATCAGAATACATCCTGATAGCATGCTAGGTAGAAGGAAGGTGTATATATTGGTAGGAGAAAAGAGATGAATTATTGTTTTGCTTTGGTAAATAATATTCAATAAATATTTGTGTGATACTTACCATATGCTTGGCTTTATTTTAGTGTTATGCACACAGCAGAGGTTACAGAAATGTAAAATATTTCAAGCTAGGACACACCCTTGAAAAAGAAGATAGAAGGATCTTGTGTGCTGAGTCTAATGAGAGTGTAAAACTGCTCATTTAGCTAACATGTTACATGTCACGTGTATCATGAACTGCTCTTAGTAATAATGGTGATTTATTTGACTGTACACAATGAGAAAAGAGATACAGACAAGTTGGAGAGAAGAAAAGAATATTCTAAATGCTAATACTGATATGAACTACGTTCTCGCCTTTGAATAAGTTATTTTTATTGCCAAACTACTCTTTTTAAATGTGCAGTTGGGGGAAGTATTATTTTGACATTTACCTTCCTGATTGGAGCACTTGAGACTTAATAAATCATTTCTGGATTTGATATATAAAGTCAGAATGATAAACAGGAATGTTATGAGACCCAGGGGTTAGAGTTACTCAAAAAAGTTGTATTTAGCTAAGTTTTATAATTTGGTATTCCTCAAATATGAACATTTAGAGTCCCATGTCTTTCACTAACTGTAATTGGAAACCTTGTGAAATGAGAAATTATTTTGTATACTGCTATTATTTATTTACAGCTGGGGACTATTTTAAATATATATCAAAGAAAATTTATTATTATTTGAAGATCTAAGTCTTTTCCATGTAGGCAAATGTAGAATCTAATTGGGCATATTTAGTCAGTGAGCTTAATCATCACATATGTAAAGCATGGCTTGATTTATACAGTTCAGCAGAATGATCTATAGATTGAATTAGGAGTATCTATTATGCTGGTTATTCAAGACAAGTAATAGCATTGTGTGGTGTGTGTGTGTGTGTGTGTGTGTGTGTGCTGATCCTGGAGCTTGAATTCATGGCCTGAACATTGTCCCTGAGCTTTTGTGCTCAAGGCTAGTGCTCTACCACTTTGAACCACAGCTCCATATCTGGCATTTTTGTGGTTAATTGAAAATAAAAGTATCATGACTCTCCTGTTCAGACAGGCTTTGAACCTCAATCCTTAGGGGTAGCTAGGATTATATGAATCATCATTGCTTGGTTTAATGGAATTCTTTAGACATTCCATTGCTTTGTGTTGTCATTACACACTAATATTAGAACATTATATATTCATATGATATTGCCAATAATTATTCTCAAGAACTACTTTATTAGTAAATATGTATTAAGCACTGATCCTAGAATGTTGGCACCAAGATAAATAAGATAACTACTATGAAAATGGCAAACAGACACAAGTGTCTATTCTGAATGACTATGCTAAATTATAATTTTCAAGATCTTCTGCTCAGTGTATAGACAAAAATCCCATATCTTCTTGAATATTACCTATGTCATATATATATATGTTTTATATATTCTACATTGTTTATATTCTATATATTTTCTGTATTTGCAAAAATTTGGAGATGAATTATAACTTTTACACCTTTTGTGGCTATTCTTATCATAAAATGTATATTAAAAGGATTGATTAATAAATAACTAATAAACTTGACTTCTTTTATATAAAATTATATCTTTATAAAATTACACATCATATATATTAGAGTGATTACCAGAAGTTTGTTTTTACTTTTAGATTTAAATTTTATTTTAAAGGTGATGTACACAGGTTTTAGTTACATGAGTCAGTAATGAGTACATTTCCTTTTGGACACTCACCCTCTCCCTCATTCTCTCCCAATCTTCCTTCTCAATTGCCCTCCCCCGGAAGTTATATAGTCCATTTGCAACATAGTGTCCAGTGGGTTTCACTGCTGAATTGGTTCACCCTTTGTCCTACCATTTCTGTGCTTCTCTCCTCCCCAAATCAGATAAAGTTGTATACAAGACAAAGAGTACAGAAATCAAAAACAGCGACAAGAGGGAATATACCATAGAAAAGGGGAAATATGAAAATAAATGTAACAAAAAAGAACTGAAAACAGTACAATGAAAAACCTCTTGCTTCCATTTCTTAGAGTTCATTTCGGTAAGCATCACATGCATATTGAGCCCTTGTGATTCTCTCCTAAGAATATCCTCCTTTGTTCTCACTGTGTGAATGTTTAAGACTGCTGCCTAATTAATCATGTCCAGGTGTAATTATTTGTTTGATATTATCCATTGGGTTTGCTTGTAGATTTATAGCCACATTCTAATGATTACAAATGAATTATATCTTGATTGGATTTATACAAATTACATATCTGACAACTTATACATTTATACAAATTATTTTAAAGAACTGCATTTTTTTCCCTATACAGAGGTTTCAAATCTGGACCTCCACAGAGTTACCTTCTGACTCAGCAGCCCTCTATCAGTTGAGCCATGCCTTCAGTCTGGCTCTATACTTGTTACTTTTTGGAGATGGAGAATTACAGTCCTTTCTACCCAAGCTAGCATTGAACAACAATCTTGTGATCCCTGCCTAGATTTTAATGTAATTTTATGTATTCAAATGATTTATTGTTGTTCCCTAGCTATAATTTAGAACAGCTGCTGAAATCTTTGGCTTTTCTTGACCAAAGTAAGGAAATATTTTTATTGATTACAAGTGATACAAAATGAAACTATAAGACATGTCCTAAATATGCAAGTGAAATACATAAACACATTAAAATTTGTTTATTTGTCCTTCTTCCTGAAGCTTGATCATGGGATCTACAAGACAGTAAGAGCACACCAGAGGCCAAGTTAGTCTCCAAGTCAAAAAAAATTCAAAGGAGGCTGGAAATAAATGCATAAGCAGAAAATTTTGTTCACCTTCTTACTTTCTCTAAGTGTCTCAACATCCATTCTAGAAAAGGAACTGAGAGATTTAGGAAATTTTAAAGGGAAGAGACATAATCCGGTCATAAGTTTGACTCCCTTCCAAGAGGTAAGAGAAAATACTTCTACTTCAGATCTCTCAGGTGTCAGGTGCATAGACTGGTCCTGGGGTCTTTATGAGGTTCGCTAAGACCAAGTAACTACTAAGGGGTAGAAACAAACAAGATAATCAGAACAATTAAAACCTGACAATTACGTACTACCTTATTTTACTTTGTGAAGATACTATCACAAATTTGGTAGTTTAGAACAATGAGCCAGGCCCTGTGGCTCACTCCTCTTCTCCCAGTGACTTGGGAGGCAGAGATTTAAAGGAATTATGGTTCAAGGACTGCCTGGGCAGGAAATCCATTTGAAAAGATAACAAAAGGAGTTGAAGGTGTAGCACAAGTGTTAGAATGCTTACCTGGTAAATATGAGGGCCTGCATTTAAACATCAGTACCACTTCCAGCACAACCATATTTATTGCAGCATTGTTTACATAGCTAAGATATGGAATCACCTGTGATGTCCCTCAGCAGATGAATGACTCAAGAAAGTGGAATTCCATGCTTCCAATAGAAAGAATGAGATTGCACCATTCGGCAGAAAATGGAAAGACTTAGAAAAAATTATATTAAGTGAACTAAGCCAACCTAAAGAAACATAGGTTGCATGGTTGCCCTAATTTGTAGTAACTAGAATATGTCTAGGATATTCTTAGCATAGGATCACAATGTCTCAATGGTTATGTTCTTATGACCATATAAAACGTTGCTTATCCAAATTAACTCCAAGAAATGGAAACAAGAGTTTTCTCTTTTTTGTGTGTGCTGTTTGCATTTATTTCTTTTTCTTTCTTTTCCTCCATTTGGTTTATTCCCTGCTGTCACTGCTTTTGATTTTGGTACCTTTTGTCTTGTATATAAGTTTATCTGATTTAAGGAATGGAGAGGGAAACACAGAAACTTTGGAACAAAGGGTGAAACAATGCAACAGTGATACTCTAGACACTATATTGGAAATGAATTTTACAACTTGGCAGGGAGGGTAGGTGGAAGGGATAGTGGGAGAAAATGAGGGAGGGGGTACACTGTTCAAAAAGAGGTGTAGTCATTACCTTTATATATAACTGTAACCCCTCTGTACATCATCTTTACAGTAAAATTTACATTTAAAGAACAAACTAAAGACTAAAGCAATGCATATTGTTATTTCTGTCTTTGTGTCAGGAAGTCAGGCATAGTTCAGCCAAGTTCTCCACAAAGTTGCATGTCTAAAGACTCAGCAGGGAGAAAGGTCCATTTGCAAGGTCATTCATGATGCTGGTGGAATTCATTTGCTTTGGTTATGAACCTGAAGTTCACAAGCTGTTTGTTGGCCCTTAGCTAGAGACTTCCATTAGCTCCAAGAGACTGTTGACAGTCTTCTCACATGAACTTACGGATATGGTAGCTCACTCCTGAAAAATCAACAAAGTAAAAGAAGTTTTTAGAGAAAGTCATATCGACTATCAATGAAAAGTACATGATATTGTCATACAGTCAAGTGAATGGTATCTCATTACCCCTGCTGTATTGTATTCTGTTGGAATAAGTCATAATTCCTACCCAAACATAAGGGAAAAGGAGTAAATGAGGCGACGAAGCATATGGAACTGCTTTAGTGTTGTTTATAGTGGTTACTGGAATGGTAGTTATTACACACACATTTCCTAATCGGCAACAGGAACTATACTGACTTATCACAAAGTTATTTAATGGTATGAATCTGTAGGTCTGAAGACACAAATGTGTGCTCTTACCATGCCATGTTCATAACTTATGTTCCTGACAAAAAAGGAGACTAAGAGTTAAATTCCTACATGTTTTCTTGTTTTGTCCTGAACCACGACTATGAGATTACAGCGTTAGATCAAGAATTCTGACTTTGTTATCCCAAGAGATTGCCAACATCCATCCAGAGAAAAATGAATCTGAACTTCTGTGCCTCATTTCCAAAGTGCTTCTCCCCAGTATCCAAGACCCCTATATATCTGCAATTGATTTCTGAAAAGTCTATAAAAAGAAACAAAACTTCCTTCAGCCCAAAGCAACTGGTTGACTTACAGGGTCTACAATGAAGAATTATGCTTGGTGTGGGTCATACACAGGATTGATGCTAACAATTTAAGTTGAGGATAAGAAGAAAGAAAGATTAGTGTAGAAAGTAATTCACTGACAAACTTAATTAGATGAAATGCTTTATTTAAGACTATCTGAAAGACTATTAGATATTTTACTCTATTAAATTTTTTTCTGGACATATGTTTTCTTATGAATAATTAAGTCATTATTAAGGAAATAATCTGGTCTTATCCTCTAGTGTGTAGTGACACATCAAACAGTCCAGAAGAGACCACAATCTCTATATTAATTTCCTTTAAATATTTAACAAGAATAGACCATCACAGCTAAGTAAATGTGAAAGTACTCAGAATTTATCAAATGAATTCCTCATCTTACAAAATCAGATAATTAATTATAAATATTCAGGGGGAAAAAACTAATTTTGCCTTATCACTGATTAAGAGGCTTATGTAGATAGAAAAATGTGATTCTAATTTGGATGTAATAAACAAATCCCCAAACTAATTTTGCATATAAGTATGCACATATGGATATATGGTAATCAAATGGGATGTTGCCAATGCATAATTATTAGGCATGATCTAAAACTTTAATTTAGCACCTTTATGTAAACTAATTCACAATATGTAAATTATTTATTATGTAACTGAAAAAATGCTCATTTTAATTTCTACAAATCTCACTTTAATAACTACAGAAAAAAATGTTATGTATACTATATGCTCTTTCAGTAGTATTGTTATAATATGTACAAATTGGAATACAAATATAGATGTATATTATCTATTACATGAGAAATTATGAGTGTCTTCCCCAATGTGTATATAATTTTTCCTCTTGTGTTTTTGCTTAAACAGAAATCTGAAAACTTAGTTTATCACATAAAATAACCTAGTAATGTGTTTGTACTTGTTATGTGTGTTATGATATATGTACATTTTAAGTCACATTTTCCCTTTATTTGCTAAAATAGATAAATCGTTCACCGATACGCACACTTATAATTTTATCATACAAAACCATATTAACTCCCATTATTAAATCCCTATATCACAGCAACCCTTCTACAATTCTCATCCCCTACTAAATTAATGTTTTATCATTCAAAAGAAGTTTTCTGAATTTCTTTTGTAATCAGAGTATTCAAATACAACTAGCAAAATAGCAAGCATTCTAAACCATAATCCCACCCCTTTATATTTTTAGATAGGGTTTTTCTCCTTTGTTTGGTTTCTTGCTTTATTTTCTTTCTTTATTTCTTTCTGTCTTTCTTTCTTCCTTTCTTTCTCTCCTTCTTTCCTTCCTTCCTTCTTTCTTTTTCTCTCTCTTTCTCTCCCTTCCTTCCTTCCTTCCTTCCTTCCCTTCTTTCTTTCTTTCTTTCTTTCTTTCTTTCTTTCTTTCTTTCTTTCTTTCTTTCTTTCCTTTCTTTCTTTCCTTTCTTTCTTTCTTTCTTTCTTTCTTTCTTTCTTTCTTTCTTTCTTTCTTTCTTTCTTTCTTTCTTTCTTTCTTCTTTCTTTCTTTCTGTATTTTTCCTTTCCTTTGGACCAGGAAATCTGACTCAAGATTCCAGAAGAAAGCTCTATTTCACATTTCAGTTACCACTGAACTCTAGTGTCACTTCCAAGGCAATTCTACAACTGAAGGAAAATGTAGAAGTCTTAGACAATTTTCAGCTTATATAATTTATGAAGAAAGGCAATGCCTGTCAGTATTCTCACTGACAGGAAACAGCATTTTGTAAAAGTTAGAAACCCAAAATGTAGTAGCTGGAACAGCACTTTAATTTCTCTTACCCCTGACATTGACAAACCATGGCCAAAGGGCCAAATGGGGCTTCCTTCCCACTGCTGTAAATATTTTTGCAACACAGCCAAGCTTTTCATTTCTGTATTGCCTTCAGACACGTTCACACTCCAACAGCAGAGTTGTGCAGCTGCAACAAAGACTACATATTTATTATCAAGTACTTTGTGTTGTTTTATACACTTATTAATTGAAATTTATATAGCTGTAACCAGGTATATAATAAAGAAAATAGATCAAATATTAGAGAGAAATGATATTTTTAAGAACTTTGGATATGTGTGTGGCTGTTTTTCTGCAGTTTCCTCTGGTTATTCCTCTAATGAGTCTAATACTTTAAATTCAAAGGATTGTTCAGAGCTCAAAATTATCCAAGTCCCATTAATATGTGTATGCAGGTAGACAGTATACATAAACACACACACCCGTATATAAACTGTTTTTTCTACAATATGCTTTTGATACTAGTAAAAAGTGAACTTGTTTATTATTTGAACTGTCAAACACCTGAGCTAGCTGCTCTCAATGGCAGGTATTGATTAGCACAGCTCTCTTTTCTTTAATATGGCTATACTTTATTGGTATTGGATATTAATACAATAACAATCATTTCAGTCCAGCATTTTCCTAACTGTATGTTTTTTTCTACTTGTCTCTACAGAAGTTCCCCCCCAGCCCAGTTCCAAGTGAACTCTGTGGAGTGTGTATAATCCATCAGCATCCTCCAGAGAAACAGGCAATAAAGATAGCTTTACCTTTTCTCTCTCTCCCAGTCACTCTCCCTTTTTGAATATCCCCCCACTCTGTCCACGAGGACTACATATACATCCTTGATCTCACAGGATTGTAATAAATCTGAAAAACATCTGGGCACTGGTAGCTCACACATGTAATCCTAGTTACTCAGGAGGCTGGGAGCAGAGGATCAAGTTTTGAAAGCCAGTGGGGCAGGAAAGTCCTTGAGACTCTTATCTCCAATAAACTACTCAGAAAACTCTGGAAGTGGCACTGTGGCTCAAGTGGCAGAACACTAGCCTTGAGCAAAAAAAGCTAATGGATAATACCCAGACCCTGAGTGCAAGCCCGAGTTCTAGGCAAAACCAAAACAAACAAACAAAAAACAAAATAAACCAAAATCTGAAAAATTCCCATCAACTAGTTTCATCACAGCTATCATACTATAATTTCACAATGCATCTTGCACAGTTTTTGGTGATGATGGGGTATAAGCAAACATCCTGTGTTGTCTATAATTCATAGAAATTATAGCAATACAGTTCTGTATAACACATAGTACATTATCACAAATAGGTGTTACTGAATTACATAATTACTGTACTACACTTCTTTTATTACTCAGGTTCTTAACAGGAATATATCAAAACATGAGATGTTATCTGTGTATTTATACAGAGAAGAGCTTTTAGGTATGTTCAAATAAAGTGGTTTATAGAGCTCTTAACAACATGGTAGATTGATAGATGCCCTCATATGATAACTTAGCACAGAGACATGGTCAGAGAATGATGTGGAGATGGTACAAGAGAACCTAAAAACCAAGGCCTCAGAAGGAACTAATTTTGTTGTTGCCTTGATCTCAAATAGCTTACCTTAAAAGATGGAGAAAATAAATTTCTGGTGTTCAGGACACCCAGTCTTTGATACTTTGTTATGACAGACCTAGGAAAGCCATTCAACACCATCTGAGTTTCTTCTTAATTTATAAAACGTAAATATATGTAAAGGAAACTCATACACAATTCTGATATTATATTTTCAGACCACACGGTTAGAAAAAATATTTTTCTCTTCCTTTTGAAAATTATGTCGATTTTTTTGGCCAAAGATACAAAGATTCAGCACTCAACATGCAAAATACCAGCTGAGAACTGTTGTGACGTGTGAAATTAAATGAAAGCATTGTGAAATCCTTCCTAATGATTCTAATCACATGTCAATACTAACAAATCAATAATGAGAACAATTTTTTAAAAATTCTGACCACTGGCTTACCCTGAAGCCATTCTATCCCCATTTCTCATGTTTCTACCATCAGAAAGCACACTTTATTTATACCCTCTTATGTTTTTTTTATTCTACTCCATAAATTGATTTAAGAGAGATAAGCAGAGAACAAGCAAACAAAAAAAATTTGTCTGGGAAGGTAGCTCAGTGGTAGAGTACTTGCCCTGCATGCATAAGGCTCTGGATTTGATTCCTCAGCACCACATAAGCAGAAAAAGCTGGAAGTGGCGCTGTGGCTCAAGTGGTAGAGCACTAGCCTTGAGCTGAAGAGCTGAGGGACAGCACTCAGGCCCAGAGTTCAGGCCACATGACCCACACACACACAAAAAATATTGTTATATTTTCTATGCTATTGGAGCTTTAAAAGAAAATAAAAAGTGAATGACACTGAGTCAAAGGTATACTGAACTGGATAAAGGGTAGTAAGTTGCGTTGGAGCAACAACATTGTTTTAGGGAAGCTAGAAGATAAGAAATTTCATCGTGTCTATACACAGTTCTCTCTGTTTCAACTTCTTATCTTTGACAGTGTTGCTTTCCTTTGTGTACTTGTGGGTTGGTGTGTGGCATCTTTCATGTGGGAATTTCATTTCCTGCTTATAAGAAAGCTGTACAGATTGATCTTGTACCTGCTGTTTTTGAAGTTCCTTTACCTCAAAACAATCCATATCCCCAAGTGGCAAATTTTGTGATGGTGTATTCTTAGCAGCATGTTTTGAGGTCATGTATTCTGAATTCCAAGGTCAACACTCTGTGAGGACAGACTAATAAGCAATAGTTCTTTTCTTCGAAGGCTTTGCATTCTAGTCAAGAAGATAATACTAAAGAAATATATTCACAAAACTCAAGGCATTAGGAAGAAACTTGTAGGAAAATATACCATGTCTATGGTTTAAAGATAATTTCTTCTTATGATGTAAGGAAAAAAATGAAATGTGTTTTTGTTACAACTAAGATTTCATTTACCAACTCAAAAATGGTATGAATGAAAGAGAAACCAAATGTTGACAAACAATGTTTGCATTTAACTCTTGTAATACTCTTTAATCTATTCTGTTCCTTTTATATTGTTTCTGATGCTGTTGGCAAAACATTAAATTGATTACATGAGTCAATAATAGGACATCACTTGCTGTTTGAAGGATGCTGCTCTAAAAACAGATTTTCAGATAAAGGTTTGGGCAATGGGCCAGAAAAGAAAGACAGTTCAGTTGAAATCAAAAGATCTTGATTAGTACTGCAGTTCTATGTACTGACTTCATGAGATATTGTAAGTCAATCAAATAAGAGCTTAGTTTTCATCTACAACAAAAAGTTATTTTTCATCAAAAAGGATAATAAAATATCTTTTCCCACACATATGTGATTTATGGAAATATAGGTGATATCAGATGTAGGAGCATTTTATAATTATTTTAGAATAGTAACCAAAATTATTATCTCACTGCTTGGTCACTGAAAGAGGAACTGTTATGTAAAGTTTTAATGATTTACAAGTATTTTTATAGTATTTTTTCAGTGTTCATTTCCTCCCCACCCCTGGGCAAAGTTGTAAAGTTAGTTTTTCCACATAATGTCTTGTACATCTCATTGTTGCAGGGTCCACCTGTATCCCTATTTAAACAATTTGTTTTTTCCCTTCCCCTCCACAAATTATACTAACATAATACAGTGAAAGCAGGGGTTATACCATGGGGGAGGGATATACAAAGCAACAAAGCACTCATAAATGTGTTGGAAACAATGGCAAGAAAGAAAAAAACATTTGATTGATTCCATTTGAGACCTAATCTTGGGGTTCATTTCGCCTAACAACTTGTCTGACCATTTCTGTTTGTCTCAGACATATACTAGTTATTGCAAATAAGGGAAAGCATGGGACCTATGTTTCAACAACTATCCTTAACATAAAGAACAGTGCTGGAGGAATATCAATACCAAATTTCAAACTCTGCTACAAAGCCATAGTAATTGAAACAGCTTGGCACTGGCACAAGAACAGACCTCAGGAACAATGGAATAGAATTGAAAACCCAGAAATGAACCTACAGACCTATAGCCATCTAATCTTCCATAAGGGAGCTAAAAAAAATAGAATGGAAGAAAGACAGCCTCTTCAGTAAATGGTGCTGACAAAATTGGTTAATCACTTATAGAAAACTAAAGTTAGATCCTTATATATCACCCTGTGCCAGAATCAACTCCAAATGGATCAAAGACCTCAGAGTCAAAGCAGACACTCTGAGAACGTTACATTCTTATTTGGATTTTGCACAGTTATATGAACTTATTTATTGATAGCACACATACATTCTTTTAATAAGGTTAAGCAGATGGAAAGCACAAATCATCATCTTCTTTTTTTAGTCAGAAAAAAATATCACTGGCTAAGTAATAAATACAACAAGAAAGATGTACTATAGATATTCAGAAGATTTAAAAGATTCTCAGCTAGACAGTAAGTTCCATTTTCTTGCAAAAACAGGGAAAGAAAAGATAAGAAAGAAATGACTGAAATTAATTAGGTTTATTTCAATAGTATCACCACAGTTTGGGGGTATTCCTGAGATATTATATTCAGATATTACATTTTGAAATAGAGTACTGAATATAAACCTTAGTATCATCTTCTGATAATATAAATATAATATAAACTAGTGCCATCTTCTGATAATTCAGAGTTCTCATTATAGTGACACTCAACAACACTCACACATTTGCCCACAAGCCCACTACAGGATGTGAAGGAGTCATTCTTGGTTAAAAATCCAAATCCAAGCATTGTCAGACCACTCATTCTTGTCACAAGCCTTTTATCACACTTGTTGTATTGAGGTTGATGGAAAATCTACAACAGAAAGTAATAGAAGTATAAGCCCCCTCCCCCCACACACACTGGAGATAACATATTTTAGTTAGGATTTTCAATATTCAATAAGAGATCACTTATGAACATATATACATTTGCTTGTTCTATGGTTCTAGATGTTTATATATCTTGATTAGAGTATAAATGTAAGACATACATAATATTCTTGGCTCTTCTTCCATGCACTTTCCATTCTACTGTGGAGAGACAGGCATATAGTAAACAGTACAAAACATCAGGCTTCAGTATTTGTATATGGGTAATGGGGATGGTTTGATAGTATGCACATTTGAAGTCATATGAGCCTCAGAGTCTGTGACAAGGCAGGGGTTGTGCATCAAGATTATTTCAGGAAAACTAGGATGTGTGGCCATCCTCTGCATCTCCTTTCAGTTAAGCTGAAATGGAGAGGAAAGAAACATCCAGGCAGGGATGCTCATGCTTGTGAACCTTAGCTCTTTGGAAGTCAGACACCAGTAGGCCGTATGGTGCTTATGCAGCCCAGGCCAAAAGAGTCCCCTAGACTACATATCAATAGTAAAAGCCGAACACGGGAGCAAAGCCTGTCATCCTAGCTTTGGCAAGAAATAAAATGGGAAGGAGCACAGTCCAGGCCCAGGCAAAAGTATGATCTTATCTCAAAAATAACCAGAGAGGTCTGGGAATGTGGTTTAATGATAGAGTGCTTGCCTAGCATTCATGAAGCCCAGGGTTCGATTCCTTAGTACCATATCAACAGAAAGAGTCAGAAGTGGTGATGTGGCTCAAGTATTAGAGTGCTAGCCTTGAGCAAAAGAAGCTCAGGGACAGTGCCCAGGCCCTGAGTTCAAACCCTAGGACTGGCAAAATAATAATAACAATAATAATAATAACCAGAGTAAAACAGGTGGCAACATGACTCAAGTGGTAGAAAGTAATGGAATTCTATGCCTCCATCAGAAAGAATGACATTGCCCCATTTGTTAGAAAATGGAAAGACTTGGAAAAAATTCTATTAAGTGAAGTAAGCCAGGCTCAAGAAACATAGGTCCCATGGTTTCCCTTAAGTGTAATAACTAGTATATGTCTGAGAAAAGCAGAAAATGTCAGATATGTTGATGTTAGGCAAAATGAACCCCAAGATAAGGACTCAAATGCTTTTTCTTTCTTACTATTGTTTCTAAAATATTTATAAGATATTTCTTCATTCCTTTGTATGTCCCTCCCTCATGGTATAACCTCTGTTTTCACTGTATTTGATATTGGTATAATTTGTGGAGGGGAAGGTAGACCCATTTCAACAATGAGACGAACTTTACAACTTTGGCACAGGGTGGTGGCGTGGGGGGAGGGAGGGTGGAGATGGGAAGGAAGACAAAGGAGAAGCCAACAATGCTTGATAAGAAATGTACTCATTACCTTGCCCATGTAATTGTAACCCCTCCGTACGATATTTTCACGAGAGAGAGAGAGAGAGAGAGAGAGAGAGAGAGAGGCCATGATTTGAACCAGTATCGTCAGAAAACTGGGACAGATAATTCAATCAAAAAAAAAGGGGATAACAAAAATCCAAGTACAAGAGGAGGACAAATGGTAGAATAACACCTTAAGTGGGAAGAATCTTTCTATTCAAAGAACTAAAGAGTAAAAAAATGGCTAATATGGTCAATATAAAATAATAAAAGTCAGCAAACCCATATAAAATAAAGGTAAGCAAACAGTGACCCTCATGCCAAATCCCAGTTGTGCTTTTTTTTAAGTACTCCTGTTTAGAAAACAGGCCTTTTAGCTTAATTACTATTTTCTTTCATAATGCAGCAGAAGAGGGACTACTTGCTGAAAGCCACTGGACCTGACTTCATTTGCACAGGACAGCTACTGTGTTGACCACCATCAGCACATCCCATGAACATATTGCCAGGTTCACTCACCTGGAACCACTGAAGAGGTATTTGAACTTTCAAGAGCAGAGCTTGAACAATGATAATGTGCACCCCTCCTCACCCCCTTCAAGACAATGCCTTTTCACTTCCACTTATGCTCATTCTCTCTCCACTCCCAGAGACCTTTGACTACCCCTTTCAGATAGCATCCTAGGCCTGTCAAAAGCCAACTATGGTCATTTGTACTTTGAATCAGTTTTACCCGCCTTTCATACCTCTTCTGAAATTGCAATATTTTCTCAATTCCCTGCCTATTGGTCACTCATCTAACACCTGAACATTATCTGGACAAAATTTCTACTTCCTATTTTGGATAAATGACAGATACTGTTAGGAAAGATAGGTTGAGTAACTGCAGGAGACCTTATGAGTTGTGAAATTAAAAGTATTTGCCACCTGACCATTAAAGAAAAAACTTTGCTAATCCCTGATATAGAATAAGATTAGCTTGAAATTCAATTGGAAGGTAATTGCCCCAATATTAACACAGAAATATCTATGAGTGCTCACAGCAACCATTATTACAGTGTTCCAATTCTGATGTTCATAATTATAGAATGATAGAAGTAGTAAGTGCCTCAAGAGAAAATTCTGCCATCATACTTAAGTGAATTATACAGGTTAAAAGAATATGTTCCACACAATTCACCACTTATTTTTTCTTTTAATAATTATACTGGATAGAATAGAATCTATAGTTATTTCAGCTGTGCAATAGGGTACATTTTGATTACTTACAAGATCTAAAAGTGAAACACTACATGAATATTTTTGTTCATTTATTAACTTCTTAGAGGGTAGGATTGACACTGACACATAAAAAAGATGGGAAAAAATAATGTGAAGTTCACATATAACCACATGCTACAAGAACCCACATCTTACAAAGTAGGAGCAATTTATGAATAATGACTCCAAGCTACCAAATTCATTGAGGCTAATTAATAGCCTCACACAGAAGTGACAAACACATCCCAATTCTTCCAATAGATAAAAGCCATGCTGGACAAATTTGTAGTGAATTTAAACAGATGTTTAAATAATTAGCAACAATGACTCTCAAACTATTCAAAAAAATTAAATTGAATAGAAAGTTGTACCCAAATTCATTCTAGGAAATCTGTGTTACCTGGTCCCAAAATTAATAATAAAGAAACAATAACATTTTAAAAAAGAAACAACAACAAAAAGAAAATCGTTGATTCATATCCCTAATAAACATATGTTCAAAAATGTTTTATTAAATGCATGCAGTCAGATACAACAACATATTAATGCTCCTATACCAAAATGTCATTTTAGGGATGCAAGGATGGTACAATTATAAAAATGAATTAGTGAATACTGCTCATCATGGAAAACAAGAGTCAAACTAACATAATCATCTCAACAGATGAAGAAAAGTCTGTTGAAAATATTTGACATCCCTTATGGTAAAAGTCTAAAGAAACCAAGTTCACAAGGACCATACCCCAAACAATAAAAACCATAGAAAACAAAGCTACAACAATCAACATTGTACTGAATGAGAAAAAATGAGAGTATTCCTTTAAAATCAGGAAGGAAATACAGGTCTCCACTTCAGAACTCTTATTCAATAAACTTTAAATTTTAGCCAGAACTATAAGGCATGGAAAAGAAACAAGTAGGAAAGGAAGAAGTCAAAATATTCCTTTTTACTACTGATATTCTATAGAAGACCCTACATAATTTACCAAAAGACACTTAGATTTGAAAACAAATTCAGCAAAATAGTGAGATAGGAATTCACATACAAAAATCACTATATTTTTGTGCATCAATAACATAATTTCTAACAATGAACTTGTGAAAAAAATCTTCCATCTATTATACACTCAAATTTAAATATAACTAACCAAAGAGATGAAAGGTCAATATAATGGAAACTATAAAACAATGAAGGAAGAAATTTAAGAAGACTCTAGAATATTGAAATGCATATTTATTCATTTTAGTCCAGATAGCTTTGGGTATTTGAGGTGTTTCCATATGAATTTTAGGATTGTTTATTTGAGGTTTGTGAAGAAAGCCATTAGTATTTTGGTGGGAATGGAGTTGAATCTATAGAGCTCTTTTGGTCATATGCACCCAAAAGGAAGAAATTTTTTGCCAGTTATCCTTTAGATAAAGGATTTAAAAATAGCAATTATATTAAAAATAACAAAATTAACATAAATACCTACTATATATTATTGATGGACTTGGTATTCATAAACTCTAACGATTAAAAGATGTAATTTCTGTCCACATCCCCTCCAGCATCTGTTGTTGTTAGAGTTCTTGATTTTTGCTGTTCTAACTGGAGTGAGGTGATATCTCAATTCTTTTATGGCTAGGGATGTTGAACATTTCTTCATGTGTCTATTGGCCATCCTTCTTTCTTCTTCAGAGAAGCTTCTCTGAACCTTACTTCATTGTTGGTGGGAATGTAAACTAGTTCAACCACTTTGGAAAGCAGTATGGAGGTTCCTCAAAAGACTTCACATAGATCTCCCCTATGATCCAGCAATCGCACTTTTGTGCATTTACCCAAATGTATACAAACAAGACCACACTAAAGCTACCAGCACAACTATGTTTACTGCAGCATTATTTACCATAGCTAAGATATGGAACCAACCCAGAAGCCCCTCAGTAGATGAATGGATCAAGAAAATGTGGTATATATACACAATGGAATTCTATGCCTCCATCAGAAAGAATGACATTTCCCCATTTGTTAGGAAATGGAAAGGCTTGGAAAAAATTATATTAAGTGAAGTAAGCCAGGCCCAAAGAAACATAGGTCCCATGGTTTCCCTTATTTGCAATATCTAGTATAGGTATGAGTCAAGCGGAAAAGGTCAGATAATGTGATGTTAGGAAAACGAACCCTTAAATATGTATTTTAATGTTTTCGTTTCTTTCATGCATGTGTTTCTAACGCATTTATAAGATTATTTCTTTGTTGCTTTGTATGTCCCTCCCCCACAGTGTAACCCCCGCTTTCACTTTATTTGATGTCAGTATAACATGTGGAGGAGATGGGGACAAACAAGTCGTTTAAGGATTCAGGTGGACCTGTTGCAACAAGGAGAATTACAAAAGGTCATGTCAAAGCAAGCTTTACAATGTCGGTGTGGGGGGGGAGGGGGGTATGATTGGGTGGGGGGAGGGGGGAGGCTGGGAAGGGAGGTGAAGGGTAAACAAAGGAGGAGGCTGCAATGCTTGGTAAGAAATGTATGCATTATCCTGCCAATGTAATTGTAACCCCTCTGTACAGTATGCTCTCAAATAAAATAAAATAAAATTTAAATTAAAAAAAAATAAAATAAAAGATGTAATTTAATATCAAGGAGAAATGAATATCTTTTTTAAATGTTAAGATATTTCAAATGTTATCTTGTTAAATATAATAACTACATTATTTTTTTGGTCAGTTGTGGCGCTTGAACTCTGGGCCTGGACTCTGTCTCCCAGCTCTTCAGCTCAAGGCTAGCGCTCTACCACTTGAGTCACAGCACCACTTTGCGCCTTTTCTGCTTATGTGGTGCTGAGGAATCGAACCCAGGGCCTCATGCATGTGAGGAAAGCACTCTACCACTGAGCCACCTACCCAGCCCCTACATTTCTTATTCAATAATTATCTCCATAAGTTTTATAAGATACTAAGATCCATGCAGTAAGCAAATGGTAAGCAAAACAGTAAGCAAAAAATAAACATTTTTCTGTTCTCATAAGGCTTTTCAGGGGATTAAAAATTAAAAAAATTAAAAGGTAATTTAAAACTAGGCATCAGTAACTTACAACTGTATTTCTAGCTATTTAAGAAGGTGGTATATGAGGACTGAGATTCAAAGCCACCCCAGTCATGAAAGTCCATGAAACTCTTCAAAAAAAAAAACAACCAAAAAGTTAGAAGTTAAGGCACCAGCCCTAAGCAAAACCTTTCAAGGACAGTGTCTAGGCCCTGAGTTCAAGCCTACAACCAGCACAACAAAACAACAACAAAATGGCAACTAATACAGAATAAGTTTTAATTGATTTTAATAGGGGTAGGAAAAATTTGGAAACAAATTGTAGATGTTTTCTTAAAACATAGTATCATTTCTGTATTTTGTATTACAAATCCAAGCAGACCTTGGCTTTTGGCAGTTATACTGAATAGATTAGACACAATTTTATAAAGAGTTTTGATTGTATAAAACCTATCAATTCTCCTTTGCTAAAGTTTGAATACATTAGACCTGCTCTGAGCAAGCCCCTTGGAGTAGCATTGTTAGTTTCCAGAGCTGATTTTGCTTAATTCCCACAGAAGCTGTAGGGTAGGTTGTTAATGGATACATTTTGCAAATAGAAATTTCAAAAGAATGTTCACAGTTGGGCCTCCTGTTGTTTCCTATTGGTTTGAAAGGGTACACTCTCAGCTGCAGAATGCAGCTCCTAATTATCAAACTGGCATTTTCTACATTGTAAGACAATCTTCATTGTAAGACAATACTAACACAGACAAAGTCTGGCGTCTTCACAAGGACAAGCCAGTCATCTGCATGTTCACATTAGGTGTGGACATTTCCTCTTTGAGTCTAATTAACATTGGAGAAATCAAGGAAATTCATTTTCAAAATCAACCACCCCAACGTGGACCGTATTAAGCACATCTAAATTGAACTTCCTAATGGGTAGCTTTTCTCCTTCCTGCACATTAGTTGTCCCATTTTAAATATGCCTCTAACAGAAGTTCCAAAGGAACTGAACTGGAGTTGTGCCAAGACAGATACGCTAAAGCAGATACACTTAACAAATCCCAGACAAATAATAAAGGATTTTGTAAAATCTCATAGTGAAATTGCATCCAAACAATACCACATAAGAGCACCACAATTAATTTTATGACAGTGAAAACAAAATGACACTGAATAAGAAATAAACAGCACAAATAACCAGTAACGAAGTTAATATTGTCCCAACAACAGCAAATATTCAGATTTTCAGATGTTAAAATTTTGTCTTAATAGCAATAAACTACCACCGAGAGGACATACTTGAAAACTGATCATATCTATTTAATGACAACACAGAAAGGACAATATGTGTGTTTTATTTACACTTAATAGAGTGTATCAAATGAGTATTTGTTACAGCTTATGAAGATTGGGTCTTTGTAGAGAAAGAATAGATCTCAGAGTAGGGTAAGAAGACTATTTCTGTGAAACATACATCATTAACCTGATTTTATCTCTTCTGTAATGTGCTTTTTAAGCCTTAACTAAATGTATTTATTAAACTTCAAGTAAAATATACATTTTAGTGATTTTCAAAATGGAAAGTGAAAAGAAAATCTGGTGTTAACTTTTGTAAGATGTTAATAGCTTAAGCTACTGACTGTTTAAAAACAATAATTTAGCCTAAAACCCAATAATAATTATGCAATTCCATTATCATGGTACAGTGGTTCTTTGTCCTTTGCAGATTTAATTTTCTCCATTTTGATACTACAGTATATATGGTGACATGCCATGACATAGATTAACCTCGTTTTCTCCTTCATGTACAAATTTTAATCATGCATAATTTGATAATATAAATTTATAATTATTTCAACTAAAGAGTAATGTATATTTTGTAGCTTACAATGGATCAAGATTCATAAATGCATAAGAGAAAAATAATACAGAAATGATTGTTGTATATGTACAATCTATTTGTGGGTGATAATATTAAAAGAGGTATATAGGAAAGAAGGCAAAGAATGGAACATTCATGCACATTCGTATGCCAATATAACCTTCACTTTGCAAAGAATCAACAATAAAAAATAATTTTTAAATAAATTATTTATGAATAATGAATTCAAGCTAGCAAAATCGTCCTGGCTGCTAGGTGTTGTCACATAGGAAATGACATGGTACAAACCAATCAGACACTAACATTACTCTAATCTCCTCCCCATTACACCTCGATTTTTATTTAGCTGTTTAGTAAAGTTCACCCCCATACTACATTTGTATCTAGCAATATACACACAATAATTCATATAGTGACAAAACGACATTGTTAGGTTAAATAGGCATCCAGTTAACTTGTGTTTGATCTCTATGAAATATTCCATTCCAAGCCCAAATATTAATAGAATTAACCCATAAATGTATGCTAACATGCCTGTCTTCATAAATTTAAAATAGTAATCTAGAATATATTTGGCATACCATTAATTTATTAATCTATATATTTTGAAAAGAACAGAATAGACCCTTGATGATTGTCAGTAATATTACACATCATCTTTGTACAAAGCTACATGTACTAACATCAATAGCCCACAGAGTTTTTAGCACCACACTACTCCAAAAAATAAAACAATGGAGAAGAGAAAAGTTTGGTTGATCTACACTTGTTAAAGGACTTTCTTATTTCCCAAACACTAAAATTAGAATACATTTACGTCTATAATACTTTGCACTAAGATTGCAACCTAAAATCACAGTAATTGTTTTGTAATATGAGGTACACTTGTCACTATAATTTTAAATTTTTTAATGCTGAAAATTAGGTTAATGAAAAATAATACTTTCATAGATTGATTTAAAAATGATAGGGGAGCCTTGAATCAACATTGAGTGTTTAAACCCACAAGTTTCTTCTATAACCAAGAAATTAATACAACAAAGGATAAACAAGATAGAAAGTACCCTAAAAGATCATAACATTTCAAACTCATCAGGTAATTGAGGTGAAATGTGGATTCCAAAATCTAAGGAAAAAGGAGATGCATGTTTTAACTCCATTATAAAAGATTAAGAAGTGAATAGCATAAAAAAGTAAGTAAAAGAAAACTGTCAATATATTAGAGCATTGTAAAAGACCCATAGTGTACTAGGATAAAACTTTACAATACCCAAGAGCCTTAGACATAAGAGAATGTGTGTGATTGTATATATTTGTGCATATATATATATATATGTATGTGCTTTTTATGTGTGCATATGTCCATATATATATTTATGCATATGTGTGTATATAATATATATTAAACATATAGAAAGAGAAAAAGACTTATTTCCAAATCCTCTATTTTATTCCATTGATCTACAAACCTGATCTTTGGTTTTAGTTTTTGTTTTTCATCATATCCTAACATTTTTGCTAACATGGCTTTATAATATAGTTTGAATTCATTTATTTTAAGATTTTTTAGGTTTTTAATTTTTTATTGTAAAGGTGATGTACAGAGGGGTTACAGTTACATGAATCAGATAATGAGTACATTTCCTTTTGGACAGTGTCACGCCCTCCCTCATTTTTCTCCCAGTTTTCCCCTCCTGACTTCCCTCTACAGTTCATTTCCAATATAGTGTCTAGTAGGTTTCACTACTGCATTGGTTCACCCTTTTTCCCACCATTTCTGTGCTTCCCCAAATGAGATAAACTTATTTATCAGACAAAGCATATAGAAATCTAAAACAGCTATAGAAGGGGATAAACCAAAGAAAAAGGAAAGAAGAAAAGAAAAGAGAAAAAAAGAACCACAAACAGTACAATAAAAAGCCTCGTACCTCCATTTCTTGAAGTTCATTTCAATAAGCATTATTTTATATATTCTTATTCACATATCTATTGAGTCCTTGTGATTCTCTCCTAAGTTAGAATATCCTCCTTTGTTCTCGCTGTGTGAATGTTTACAGTGCTGTTTAATTAATCATGTCCAGGTGTAATTATTTCTCTTTTACTATACATTGAGTTCACTTGTGGATTTATAAGCACATTCTAAGTACTACAAATGAGGGAAGCCATGCAGCCTGTTTCTTTGGTATGACCCAGCAATCCCACACCTGGCTATTTATCCAGTTGATTACAAACCAGGCTACACTAAAGCCACAAACAAAACCATGTTCATTGCAACATTATTTACAATAGCCAAGATGTGAAATCAATCTAGAAGTCTTCAGTGGATGAATGGATCAAAAATGTGATATATAATGCATATATATATATATATATATATATATGTGTGTGTGTGTGTGTGTGTGTGAATTCTTTGATTGTATCTGAAAAAAATGGCATGGCCTCATTCATAAGGAAATGCAAAGTCTTGAATTTATTTATTAAAAATTCTTACAGAATTATCCCCCCTCAGGGTTTCTTAGGCTCTTCTTGCTCTTTGGTGCTTCCAGGTCAATTTTAAGATTTTTTTAAAAATAAGATTAATTTTTTTTTCAAAGTTAAATCTGTCCATTGCTTCTAGTGATACGAGGATTGACTTGTTTCTGCACTCCTTGGTTCTGATTGTAGGAATGTAATGTGCCTCCTTTTCTCATCTACAAGAAGTAGAAAATTTCGAAGAATCTCAGTTTTCTTCCTCTTTCAAAACAGGAACTTCTGTTGTGGTGATTCCACTTTCTCTAGGCCCTTTATCCCGATGTTTCACCATCTTCCCTACAATTCCACCAGGTACACTGACAATAAAGAGTTTAACAACAACCACATTCTTCCTCAGATACTCTATGAATAGCAATGAATTACTGTTAGTTAATTATTTACTACGCTTGGTATCATTGAGTTTGTTGAACAGAATACCTGCGCATCTGAAACATGGCAGTGAGGATCTAAGAAGGAGCTGGCCAAAATGAAGAACCATCTGAGAGCAATTTACAGAGCAAAAAACCCAGTGAGACGATAGTGTTCATTATTTCTCTTCCTCAATAAACTATCTTGCCCAATTCTGAGTTATCAGAAGCTTTTCCTCTCCAAGGCCCAATGCCTATGTGCCTCTGATCATATAAAATAATATTTATTGAAATGAATTCTAGGATATGGAAACAAAAAGTTTTTCCTTTGTTGTTGTTGTTTTTTCTTTTCTTTTTGCCTTGTTTATTTATTTGTCATAGAAATGGAGGGAGAAGGGGTGAACAAATATAGCAGTGGTACTTGCTAGATGCTGCAATTAGAAGTAAAGAAAACTCAAATTCTGTCATTGAGATGTATTCTAAATTAATTTTGAACATATGCCAAAAATGAACCATACCACTTGCTGGGGGGAGGGTAGGAGAACTGAAGGGAATAATTGGGAGAGAGCTAGGAAGGGGTGCCATTGTCCAAAATGAAGTGGACCCATTCCTAACTTATGTAATGGTAACCCTTTTATCACCTATATATCACCTTTATAATAACATGAAAAATTAAAATTAAAAATGAACTAAAAAAAGAAACTGTTCCTCAAACAGATGCTCTAGTAAGATATTATGTTGCTTATAAGAAGTCTCAATCCACTAAATGAATAATGGACACCCTAATTTTGATGGGTTTTTTTAGCTGTTACTCTCAGGACAATTAAGGAAGTATAACTGATGAATAGACAATATAAATTGGTTGTATCACCCCCTGCTAAGGGCACTCACACACACCTGGAAGAAACAAAGTAGCTTGTTTAATGACCCTCTTTCAGACAGAGATCAACACATATATAGAGGGATTTGGTAACTTACCAAAACCAGGACAGCACTGAATTAGAAATAAAAAAAAACTCAAATTCTGCCACTGAGATGTACTCTAAATTAATTTTGAACATATAAATGTAAATTGATTTTGATGCTTACATTTTAGAAATGTAACACCTAGAAAAGTTTGACAAATTTCTTGTGCCTTGCATCTTATATATACATTTTTCTAATTTGGGGATGGAAAGGGAAATAACAGAAATAAGGACACAGGATGACCCATTGTAACAATGAGATGTATAAACTTTACAACTTGTGGGCGGGGGATTAGTTGGAGAGGTAGGGAGGAAAAGGATGGTAGGGAAAAAACAAAGGAGGGCATAACAATGCTCCATAGAAAACAGACTCATTACCTTATCATGTAACTGTAACCCCTCTGTACAGTAGCTTTACAATTAAAAAAATATAAAAAAGAAATCTATATTTCCTAGAGACTACAGTAACATCTTGATGTCTTGAATACATCACAAGACATATATATCCTTCTTTAACACATCCTACTCCATTCCACAAAGGATTTGAGGTAACATACAAAAACTGAACCACCACAAAACAAAATACCTACAAGTCCACAGTTGTGAGGGGAAAAACAGAGGACTAATTAAACTAAAAGGAAAGTGCCAGTGGTATTAGTTAGGTTTTTATTATTATCATAAATTACCAGAGTCAGGCTGTTTGTCAGGAAAAGAAGTATATTTAACCTACAGTTTGGAAGTTCAAAATGCAAGATCAAGGCTTCCAAATAATTCATCCCCCAGCAAGGCAAGGGATGGCACCATGCATGGCAGGAGCTGCTAGGATAACAAGTATTCATTGCTCAAACCAGGAAGCAGAGTGAGCTGCATGTGGCCAGGTTTGTTCCATTTTTACAACATCTTCACAAAAACTGAACAGAGACTCATTGTAAAATATTTTATTCCTTTACCTTTAATCTACCCCCAATGACATAAAGACCACCTGCTCAATCCCATTTCTTAAAGTGTTCCGCATCACCTTTCAATCCCACCACCCTAGGGACCTAGTTCCCAACATATGGTTATTAATCCAATCCTTACAGTTTTCAAATAGTAAAAGCAGAAGGTGCATTGAGGCTGTCTATGCTACAATGCCTCAAAAACACGAATACATACTGTATGTACTGCAATGGCTGATAAACACAGTGGAAATCTTGAATAATTACAAAATCACTATCCCTACCAGTTCAGCATGTCACATCTGCTGAAGCAAAGCACAACCTTGATACCTGGAATACTGGAGATGAATGGAGAGAGGAAGGGGGTGAAAGGAATACAATCTATTCAATGAATGTTCTACAAAATTAAGAAAAATTGAAGGAAAGAGAGAAGTTGGGATGGATGAGGGAGAAAGATGAAAAGGGTGACATTGAATAAGATTCATTGTTTTCACTACTTTGTTGAATGGCACTTCTTTTATATTTAAAGATTAAAACAAAATTGCACAAGTAAATGTTTTTTCTGGTTTTACATGAAACAATCAATTAATTGATGAAATGTAAGACTTTCTTATGCAAGACACAACACAATATGCAGAATCACATGACAATGTGTTACAGAGCATAGTAGCTTTGGAAATTGATTATGAATTCTGCAATGGGACAGTACAGGAGCTGAGGTGGGGAAAGTCTGACTTATGTTTGAAAGATGTCCTATAAATACATATTTCTAAACCTCTGTAAGAATATTAGTTTCACAAAACAATGGTTATTTATTTAATTATTTACTTATAATTGGGGTTTGTGTTCTGAGACATGAAGAATGGCTTTAGAAGCAAGGTCCAGAAGATTAAAAATTGTATTCACATTTCCTATGTTTACACATTTTTTGGAAAAATTATTCAGACTTCCCTTATACTCTGAAGATCCGATGGCCCATTTGGTCTGTTGTCAGTGACATGTGAAAGTGACTATTTTGCAGCTAATATTTCAGTACGATTATTTTTTAAAGCTCAAGTTGTGATATACTGGACGAAATTGCAAATTAGAGGCTGGTGATAGTCATACTGGCAGGAGCTAGTCATACGGGTGTTGTGTGGTTCATCATCTGCACAATTATAGATTTCTTAATTTCATAATTATAAAATTCTGCAGAAAAGGCTTCCAAGATATAAAGTTACGAAAATTATAGAGATGAGAATACTACAAAGAATACATTAAATTGTTAAGATGGATTCAAATCCATAAATTTTTCTCTCCCAGAGATAACAGTTAAATGAGGAAAACAATATGCCTACCTCCTCACTTCCTCAGAGAATCAAAATGCTGTTATATTTAAGAATCTTATAAGCCAGATGTAGATGGCTCACACTTGTAATCCTAACTACTCAAGAGGCCAAGATCTGAGGATTACAGTTCCAAGCCAGCCAGGCAAGAAAGGCCCTGAGACTCTTATCGCCAATTAACCACCAGAAACAGATAGACTACCCTTGAGCAAAAAAAGAGCTGGGAGATAGCACCCAGCTTCAACTTCAAGCCCCATGACAAAAAAAAAAAATCTTCACACAGCCAGTGCTATAAACAGGGTTACTATTATTCTAAATAGTATGTCTATTACTCTTATGAAAGAAGCTGAATAACTACAGTAATGTCAGAAATATACATTTTAAATTAGGTTTATTTGGGGTTGGGAAGTAGCTCAATAGCTGAGGATGTGCTTAATATAAATTCAATCTTGAACACCAAAATATAATAATAACAATACTACTACTATTACTAATAATAATGATAATAATAATAATAATAAAATGTTACTCAATTAAACGTAAATTCTCCACCATATAGATTTGCACAATGTATTTGACATAGTAAATACTTGTATCAAGAGCATTTTCTGTATACTAAACTACTCCAACCCTAAAACTTTAAAATCAAAATCACTTATATTTTCATTAAATCTTCAAGTCACCAGTACGATCCTTCTCATCTAAGCTTGGCTGAGTTAGACTGGATTTGCAAGTTAATTGAGTCTGGTTTATCTCACATGTGGTTGACAATGTATTAACTGGGCCAAGGTTTACAGGACTATTACATTTTTTCCTGTAGTGGCTGAAGAAGTGCCACTTTTGGCTTTCTGGTGGTTAATTGGAGATAAGAGTCTTATGGACTTTCCTGCCTAGCTGGCTTTGAACCACAATCATTAGATCTCAGCCTCCTGAATACCTCAGATTACAGGCATGAGCCACCAGGCCCGATAAATTCAATTTCTCTGATAGGTCTAAAGCTATTTTGATTATCTATTGCTTCTTTTATGAATTTCAGAAGATTTATTTTCTTTCAAAGAATGGAGTAATTTCATTAAATAGTTAAAACATTTGGGATAGAGTACAATATTCCTCTGAAGGAAAGATGGAGGGAGGGAGGAAGGAAAGAAGAAAGGAAAGGAAAGGAAAGGAAAGGAAAGGAAAGGAAAGGAAAGGAAAGGAAAGGAAAGGAAAGTTTTGAAAATGACTCGAGTCTGAAAAACTATGGACAAAAGAATATGTACATAACAGAAGTGGCATTGTTTCTTGTTAAAAAAAGAAATATATACTTTAAATTAGGCTTTATTTTGTGATTAGTAATTTAAGAAGATATTTGACGATAGAAGCATTCTCACTATTGAAGTAGAAATTTATAAAGTAAAGGGGGTGGTAGATTGATCCATGTGTGTTGTAACAAATAGAAATATCACTGTGATTTCATGTTTATTTTAATGTACTTATGAATGGTTATACATCTATGTTTGGATATGCATGTATACATGTATAGATAGACTTATCCATTATAGAAACATGTATTTTGCAGGTTAATATACACAGGTGTATACATGTATAGATAGACTTATCCATTATAAAAACATGTATATTTGCAGGTTAATATACACAGGTGTAATTTCCTTCCTGTTAAGTGGAAGGACTTAGAAGAAATAAGAAACAAGGACATTTTGCTTTCCAATTATAGGTTCTGATAATCAATACTCATAAAAAAGAGATTCTTGGAAACATGGATAATTTTAGGAATGTATATATAATACTTAGCCAGGGTTAGAAGTATAAAGAGGATTCAGAAGCATGAAAAGTAAAGAAATGCTAAAGAAAGAACATAAAACGAGAAGAGGAAAAGGAAGAAGAGGAAGGAAAAGAAGCAAGTCGGTGGGAGGGGAGGAAGCTGGCAGGGACAGCACACAGACACACAAAGACAGATATACACTGTTGGTGGGGCTGAGTACAGATTAAAGAATATACACAGTTAGTGGGGCTGAGTACAGATTAAAGAACACAGAAGCCAACTGAAAAGGCTCCCAGTGGCAAAAAAAATCTAGTAATTTGAACAGTGGATGATAATTTAGGCAGTGGATGATAACTCAAAGCACAAAATCCATCTGTAAGTTCCATTCATATAAATGTAAATAAATGTTTAATTATTTAGAAAGTTGGGGGAAGAGACAACTATTTACAGCACAATTCTAATTCTAACTTGCATAACCTTTTAGTCTGAGCCACCCTCAGTGTCGTCCTTTCAGATTTACAGTGGGAAAGGAGTAAAGATTTGGAAAATTACTGGGCAGAAATGTGAGATATGCTACTTCAAGCAGATGGCTGAAGTTCACATCAGTTGTAAGTCGCGTTGTTAGCAGGTAGCTTGCTTATGATATCATGGAAATGGAATTTAGCATTTACTCACTTCTTCGGCTCAACACTTGCTCCTAACACTAGTCAAATCCTGAGGCAAAACATTGGAGACATTCCATGTTGGGGAATCCTACAATATAACTTACCATGACTAAGAACATATTGCCAAGGACATGGAAAACAATGCGAGTTTCAGAAAGTATCACAATCAAGTAGAGGGTAAGGAGACATGACAATGAAATATGACGTGATATCCTGGATGGAACACTAGAAAACAAAATGAATAAAAGGTTAGAACTTTACAAATTAATTATAAAAGGTGAAAACAAAAAAGTATGTTCTTTAGTTAACAATGAGTTCCTAAATTTGACTACAAAACCAAAAACAAAAACCAAAAGATAACCCACAAAACTAAAACGTAGCCAGGTGCCAGTGGTTCATGCCTGTAATCTGAGCTACTTAGGAGGATGAGATGTAAGGATGGCAGTTCAAAGCCAACCTGGGCTGGAAAGTCCATGGAGACTCTTATCTCCAGTTAACCACCAGAAAACTGTAAGTGGAGCTGTGGCTCAAAGTAATAGAGTGCTAATCTTGAGCCAAAGAGCTAAAGGACAGTGCCCAGGCCCTGAGTTCAAGGCCCACACCACCAAAAATAAATTAAAAACATGGTTAGTCTAGATACTGTAGTAAGAATATACTTCAAGGAAAGAAAAACAAGGGAAAGTGAGAAAACCCAAAATGGATTATGATTTCATTTGTTGTTGCTGTAGCTATACACAGAAAAATAAAACAATATCAGGAGAGGCAAGAAAGTTCTGTTGCAAAATAGCAGGGAGGGGGGAGACACCAGATTTCTGATAAAAAGCATCCTTGAAAAACATTGAATGGGAAAAAAATTATATGAGGAGGAATAAATAAAATGGTTAGAAGAGAGAGTTGAGGGCAAGTCAATGACTTGCAATGGGAAGGATTGTAGAAAGTTTGGAGACAAGAACAACACACAAATGGATTTTTAGGAGTGAAAGAGTGAGAATCAATCCATGCAGCAAAGAAGAACAAAGAAAGATCCTTCCACCTCCAAGCCCAAGGGCAGAGAAGTCATCACTTCAGAGAAACACAAGGAAAGCAGTGGCCTTGGAAAAGATAAAGGCTTTTCGTGAGAAAGTGAAGAGAATTCACAAAAGAGAGAGCTACAAGGAATACCTTCCAAAGGAGTGGGAAAAGTATTCCAGAGCTGAGAACACAGATGCCACAGAACTCTATTGACATGGGAGCTGGGGAGATAAAGGGTGAACGAATAACCTATTTTAAATAAAAGAGAAGAAGGTTGTTATGGAGGCTGAAGTGATGGAGAAGAAAGAGAAGGTGGAAGGAGGAAGGAGGGAACAAGGAAGAGAAAGGTGGGAGGACAGAAGATAGGAGGAAGGGGGAAAGAGGGAGTAGGAAGGAGGGAAGAGGAAAAGTAGGGAAGAGGAAGAAGAAAGAGAAATGCATGTACATGGTAGCAGTGTCTGTAAAAGCATTTGGCTGACAGCTGACAAGTCTATGTCCATATCAGTCATCTCCCAGGTCTGCTGAGCACTGGAGCTCTCTCAAGTCAATCATCTCTTACCAACGGTGTTATTGTTTGCTTAATTGATCTTGTTTCAATCATTTATGCAGTGGAAAGAATATCACTAGAGTCTGAGTGATAAATTTACCAGCATTGCTGCAACATTGCATATCAGAAATATTAAGCTTCTCTCGCTAATGAGGATCTCATTGTCTGTGATCTCATACAGTAGAAGCCTGTTAGACAATGACATTTTGGAGTCTGCTCGTTAAAAAAATAAATTGCATTTTTGATGCTAGTATCTCTATGTTGAAAAGGCTGAGATTAAAAAAAAGAAAAAAAATATTTATTTTCAGATCAGATACCTGCTGCTTCTAATTTAGATGCTGGGCAAACTATCAGAAGTGAAAACAGCAGAGAGATGTGTGCTGTGTTGTAACCTCCCTAATTAACAACAGTCAGTCCCAAAAAACCTTCTTCGGGGTCTCCTTTTGCTCACTGAACTGACCAGGGGACACCTTAGAGGCAAAATGTGTGAGCTGTTAAAGAAAACCTCAAGCAAGAGATAAGCACTGAAGTCTTTGAAGAAACTGTGAACACCCTCTGGGGAGAAAATTAGACTTGTGAACTTAAAAAAATGGCACACAAACATTCTGACACAAAACCGAACACAGAGGTCAACAGGGATATTTCCAACTGAAGATTGCCTGTTGAGGAAGAAATTAGTTTTGAACATCAAAAATAAATGAACAAAGGGAACCGAAAACAACATTAAATTAGGATCCTTTCCTTGAGAAAAAAAAAAATTCCTGGAATCTCCCGATACACAAACATAGTAATCAAGCCATATTATTGAAAAAGGAAAAAAAAAAAAAAAAAAACAAAAAAACATCTCTTTCCAAATCAGAAAATCTAACTCTAGGAAATTAGTCCTACAAAAGATAGTTGTTGTTGTTGTTGTTTTTTATAAAGACTTCCATATTCTTAGTAGCTTCAATAAGATAGCTATTTCTGACTAACATCATATCTAAGAAGACAAGCTTTAGTATTTGGTTGGTAATTTATTACCTTATGTTACTAATTTATCATTTTCTCATTTATTTTTAAAATGATGTAAAAACATTCAACGTAAGACAACCCATGACATCCTTCAGCTACAATGAAGGGCTCTTGATTTTGGTGTGGTGTGATCTCAAATCCCTATACAGAGAAGGCCCTTCAAAGTAGCATTCCTCTAAACACTGAGCAAGTTTTCTTTCTGTTGTTTGTCCATAAATCAGAAAAATCCTTTCCCTAGATTATAGAGATGTATCCAAATGTTCCTACTATAGGAACCTAGTACTAGTTTGTTAGGGCTTTCAGAGTAGACAGCTTAAGCCATAGGATTTAGAGCTTTATAGTTCTACGAGCCAGAAGTCTCACACCAATGTGTTGTCAGCTTTGTCTTGTTTTGTGAATTGTGAGTAAAATGTCTACTTCATGCTTCTGTCCTTACAGTTCAGATTCATATCTTTATTCCATATCCTGACATCATATTCCTTCCATACATCTCTTCATTCAAATTTCTTACCTACTGTGATATATTAGGGCCCATCCTAATGACCCTTACATTAATATAATTAACTCTTTATAGACTCTGTGTCAACATACAGCTGTATGCTAAGGTACTGGGTACCTTAGAAATGCATATATTTTGGATGAACATGATTCTGCCAAAGCCCATCCAGTTAAAGACATTAGAAAATCTATCATCTGTCTTATCAATATCAAGTTTAAATAATACTTCTTTACTGTACCATATAGACACATTCTATATAAAACTATTTAATATAACTCTTAATTATATATGATGAAGTAGATAATATTGTTCATTTTTAAATGCATGTACAATCTCCTTACAAGTAATATTTTGTTTACTTTGCTTGTTGCAATTGGACTAATATTCTACTTTACTCAAATTATTTAAAACAAAATGATAATTTAAAACATTGATTTTCATATATATATACATATGTGAAATGAAATAGATAATATAATTATTCCTTTTTTGTTTTATTTTTGTCGGTCATGGGGCTTGAACTGAGGGTCTGGGTACTAACCCTGAGCTTTTTGTGCCCAAAGCTAGGGCTCTACTATTTTGAGAAAGAGCTCCACCGTTGTTTATCTGGGATAAGAGTCTCACAGTCTTTCCTGAGTTGGCTGGTTTTGAACCACAAAACTCAGATCTTACCCTCCTGGGTAGCTAGACTACAGGTGTGAGCTACTGGAGCCTGGCTGATTATTCCCATTTAACTTGCATGAATGGGGGGTTCCGGGAAGATGGCGGAGGAGAAGCTGGAATCTGAACAAGCTCTCGCATAGAAAGCAGTTTTAGAGTTCCAGTGAACAGTCCTAAGCCAGAGAATCACACCAAGTGTGCCATCACAGGACAGAGTGTTAGACAAGAGAGGGGAAGCCAAGACAAGGAGACACATCGGAGCACTTGCCAGCAGCTGCCGCCGCCGCCGCAGCAGGGTCACAGCAGCGACTTCAGCCGTGGGGCCATACCTGAGCGCTCACACAGAGAGTCCAGGACGAAGGAGCCAGATGCAGCGGGCGAGCAGATTCTACTCAACACCATCAAGAACCGACAAGGAGCAGACAACTTCATCCTGCAGTTTGCAGACCAGAGACGACCCAGGATCCAAGACTTGGCGTGAGTAGAAGCCCGACATTCTCACTCCTTCTCAGGGAGCAGAGGAGGGAAGGCCACCCCTCCCTCCCCAGCACTGAAGATCTCCATCTTGGATAGCGACAAAGCTCGGAGGAGCTGCCAGCTCCAACCCAGGCCTTGGAATAAAACGAGTCATTTAGCAGGTCACAAGAACTTAACGGCGAAGTTACCTGCCAGACTCAGTTCCATCCAGGGAAAAGTCACCCAGCTCAGGCGCCAGCCATTGGAGTGGCTTTCCTCACTGGGTAACCAGAGCCAGAGGCTGCCCCTCCCTCTAGCAGCCTCCACAATCAATTGAAAAACAGAAACCCTGAGAATGGCCCCAGGCTGGGCTCTGTGAGTTTTTCACAAAATAGCCTCAGGGAAAATCTACTGCTTGTTGAAAGGCCTCAATTCTACCCAGAACCTAGCCTCATCACTGCATCCCCCTCTTTTGTGATTCTCAAAGCAGATCACCCTCCCATTAAACTAACCTGGGAGGGGGATCTCAAAATATTGGGTAAAGCAGAGCATTTTTCTGCCTGTTCGAACAAACTGACTTAAGAAACCAATCAAGCCACAGGACCTCAAGCTGACCAGAGACTCCAACAAGAGGCTGGTTACAGACAAAAGGGAGATACAGGATTCTTCCCACGCCTCCCAAAAAAATCAAAAAAAAAAAAAATCAAAGAACTTTTTTTTCTTCTTCTTCTACTTCTTTTCTTTTTTTTTTTTTTGGTACCTTATATATATAAAATTTTTTTCCTTTTCTAAAACTTTTATTAATCTTTAATTTTTTCCTTTTTTGAAGAAAAAATTGTTTTCCAGTAACTTTTTTTTTCCTCTTATAATATTTATTTTGGGAATACGTGAATGTGCGTTTTCCTTTCTTTTCTTGTCTTCTTTCTTTTTTTCTTTCTTTCTTAATTATATTTTTGTTTTTTGTCTAGCTCTACTGAACTTCTGATCCTTTTTTCTCCCTTTCTTATCCTTTTCACCTTTTCCTCTCTTTTGATCTTCTTTATGTGACTTAACTCTTGTCCTGCACATCCTCAGATAAACCCTTAGTTAACTAGTAGACCCTATCCCCCATTGTGTACACACTTAATCCACAAATTTATTACTCAATTGAAAACCTCTGAGACTTAAATTCCTTAATAGCAGTACTACCTCTTTAAACCTATATAATATTTTAAGCATTTTTTTAAGTTTTTCACTTCTCCTCTATGTCCCTCCCCTTCTCTCAATATATTCACATTCCTCTCTAAATAGATGGAATTCTATGCCTCCATCAGAAAGAATGACATTGCCCCATTTGTTAGGAAATGGAAAAACTTGGAAAAAATTATATTAAGTGAAGTAAGCCAGGCCCAAAGAAACATAGGTCCCATGGTTTCCCTTATTTGCAATATCTAGTATATGTATGAATCAAGCGGAAAAGGTCAGATAATGTGATGTCAGGAAAATGAACCCTTAGATATGTATTTTAATGATTTTTTCTTTCATGCATGTGTTTCTAATGCATTTATAAGATTATTTCTTTGTTGCTTTGTATGTCCCTCCCCCACAGTATAATCCCTGCTTTCACTATAGTTGATGTCAGTATAACTTGTGGAGGAGATGGGGAAAAACCAGTTGTTTAAGGATACAGGTGGACCTGTTGCAACAATGAGAAGTACAAGTTGTCATGTCCAAAACGAGCTTTACAACATCGGTGCGGTTGGGGGGGGGGAAGAGGAGGGGAAGGAGAAGGATTGGGATTGGGGGGGAGGGGGGAAGCTGGGAAGGGATGTGAAGGGTAAACAAAGGGGGAGGCTGCAATGTTTGGTAAGAAATGTACGCATTATCCTGCCCATGTAATTGTAACCCCTCTGTGCAGTATGTTCACAAATAAAATTAAATTAAATTAAAAAAATAAATTGCATGAATGATCTCCATAATAGAAATACTTTATTATTCCCCTTTTTGCTGTATTATAATAATATTCTACTTTTCTGAAATTATTTCAAATTTCTCTTAAAGGCATTGATTTCATATAGATAGTGATGAATATATATGAAAATACATAACCTTCGGAGGATCTAAACAATTTTCTTCTGCTTTGAGTTATCACCATAATGTTAATAAACAGTAACAGTTAACATTATGTAGCATTTACCAAATTCCATGATCCACCGTATGGCCTCTAATTATTGCCTCACACAAACCCATAGCAATCAGAGTTGTTTTCCCTCTGTTTGTAGTTACAGAAGCTGAAGTATTGTTAGAAGTTAGAAGACAGAACTAGTATTCAAACCCTAGTAGTCATCTTAGGAAACTATCCTTAACCACTCTCCTATAGGTCCTCATACTCAAACCAAAATTAATTATTAAAAAATATATCCTTCAATGCGAAGATACAGATAGTTTTATTAAAAGAGTTTCCTCTGGTATTAGTATTATTTAGAAAAATCTTTGCTTACTGTCCAGTAGATTTTAGTTTGCGGAAGCAATATAAAATTCCTTTGCAAAATGAGAAGAAACGAAGGTAAAGTGGAGAATTGCACCGGTGTCTCCTCTTAGGATAGAGAACATGTGGAGACTGACGATATGGAAATGGACATGCTTACATCTGCATCCATCATCCATCAGAAACATCCAGCTGCCCCCGAGAGGACACTTACTCTACGTGAATTCACTGTATTGGGAGAAGCCCTAATGACTCCCCTTCCGCCATCCCTTCTGTGTGGAAATAGAGAACCAGACAAAGACAAGAAAAAGCATGGGCCGTACTTTCTTTTACTAATCCCATGATGCCTCCATCTTGTAGGTATATTTTTCTGATTTGGGGACGGGAAGGAGAACAACAAAACAGTGAGACAAAGGACAAAGGGTGAACCAATGCAACAGCAAGACTCACAAGACAATATTCAGGAAATGAACTTTACAACTTCAGGATGGGGTGGGAGGGAAAGTGGGAGAAATGAGTGAGGGCCTAACAATGCTCCACGAGAAATGTACTCGTTACCTGACTCACTGAACTGTAACCCCTCTGTACATCACCCTTAAAATAAAAGAAAAGGGAAAAAAAGACAGTGGAAGCCAGGAAATAACACAGCGAAATAACACACAGAAGGGAAGAACCGAATGCAATCCAGTCAAAAGGGCAGAAAGGAGCTTTGAGTCTGCTTATTACCAGAAAGTGCTGGGATGGATGGCATGACCAAAAAGTCTTTTGATTGGAAGAGCATTCATCTTTATAATAAACTCATAAATGGATTCAGAAGAAATAGAGGAAGCTGAAATAAGCAACTTAAAATGTTTCTCCTGTTGCTTCTGGTACCCAGGATAAGATTTGTGTCCACCCAAAGAAAAAAAGAAGAAAATCTTACCCTTCCCCTAAATTCAAGACTGATGAGTAACAAATTAGTATGTGGCTTAATCAGACAAACTCCAGGTTAATTTTGCTCCTACTAGTAAACTCTGTGGTCTATATAGGTTACTGAGGTCTTTTTCATAATGATGGTAATAATAACACGATGTATCTGTATACTTGTATGAGAGATAGATAAGTAAAAATTGCATACTCTGTGCAAAACACTTAGCACACGCTCTGCTTTCAGTTAATCCAAAAGTCCATTACAGTAGTTACTTGTACCTATTGACATTAATTTATGTTTCTATCCCCATGCAAAGAATATATTTTTAGAGTTGTTCTTATCTTTATTAATTCCATTAGGGCCACATTAATCAGATATCTGTAAGTCAGTAGCAATTTATTTATAGTTTTGCCATAACAATGGTTCTCCATCCTACTAGTACCCTTAAAGACCAGGAAAGTATGTTGTAAAATACACATTTTAAGTATTCTTCATGTGTATTGTGATTAGGAGATGGAACCTAAAATTACACATTTTTTAAAACCCTCAACCTCTCTTCTGGTGATCAGCCAAATTTAGTAGAATCTGGACAAAATAATCTTTGTTTTATTTGTAGTAACTTATCAATCATTATAATTTTAATAATATATATCTTCATAAACTGTATGATTGACATATATCTAAAATACATATAAATGTAATCATGTAGTCTATCCATTTTTTACCCCATACAATGTTTCTGAGATTGGATCAATATGCTTAACAAATAGAGGGAAAACAACACTGATTGTCATGGGTTTGTGTGAGGCAATAGTTACAGAGGCCATACAATGGCTCTTTTGTTGTTGTTGGTCATGGAGGTTGAATTCAGGGCCTGGTGCTGTCCCTGAGTTCTTCAGCTCAAGGCTAACACTCTACCACTTGAGCCACGGTACCACTTCCAGCTTTCTGGAGGTTTATTGGAGATAAGAGTATCAAGGACTTTCCTGCCCAAGCTGGCTTTGAACTGTGATCCTCAGATCTCAACATCCTGAGTAGCTAGGATTATAGGTGTGAGCCATTGGCACACGGCTAAAGAAAGCACTTTTAAAACTGTACTTTCCTTAATTCATCTTGAATTAAGGCAGACAGAGAGTGAAAAGGATGGGTGATGTACAGGGAGGTTATGATTACATAAGTAAGGTAGTGAGTACATTTCTTGTCAACCTTGTTACCCTTCTCTCCTTTTTCTCCCACTTTCCCTTCCTCTACCCACCAAGTTGTACAGATCATTTCCAATGTATTGTGTTGTGAGTATCACTGTTGCATTGGTTCACACTTTGTCCTTTATCTCACCATTTTGTTGTTCCCTTTCCTTCCCTAATTCAGATAAATGTATATACGATACCCAGGGTGCCAAAATCAATTACAGTGACAACAGGAAATTTAAAAAAACACAAAAGAAAAAGAAATCACATAGTACACTAAAAACAACAACAATTATAACAAAACCTTGTTTCCAGGTCTTGGAGTTCATTTCACTTAGCATCATCTTATAGGATTGTATGTACATAGCTACTGAACTATTCTGCTCATCTGCTAGGACTATCTTAGACATATACTAATTATTACAAATGAGGGAAATCATGGGATCTATATTTCTTTGGGTCTGGCTTACTTCACTTATAATGAGTTGATAATACTTGATGAGTGTGCTTGTCAAATTTGTACTTTGAGACAATTATTTTGATGAGGCAAACATTTCTAGTCCCAATATACCCTTCAATCTGAAACTCTATTTGGAACATAAAACTCATATCAATGACTATAAATATTTTGATAGCGAAATGACTTACAGATTCAAAATATTTGTAAAGAAAACATTCTACATTCTGAATGTCCTTTCATAAATAATGTACATTTAATAATATAAGGCCTTAACTGTAGAGTTAGTGTCATTCATAGTCATTACACCATAGTAATTGTTTGCCCAGACACTCCTTTTACTTGTGGAAATATCTAAATAAATACCATTGTAGTAAATCATAGCAAAAGTCAAAGTGCAATATAAAGTCATAAATTTCCACATTTTGATTTAATGTCTCAGATTACATAATTTAGTTCTTAAACTTATTAAAAGTTGATGTAAACTTTGTAAAACTAATATTTAAAATAAATTTCTACATGAGTCTGAAAGTCTTTTTTCATTAAAAGTATGAATTTCTATATGTACACATATATATGAATTTCTATATGTGTACATATTTATGTATGTATACATGTTTATATATCATTTATTGCTTCTAGCAATTCTCCAAGTCAAATCACTTGTACAAAGACCAAATAGACAAAAATAAGATAGCATTATTTAATAACAAATTTTACCTGGAATAGTTACTAAAAATTAAAATGCTTTTACATATCTGTTGCTCTTGAAAATTAACTCAGAATTAAGCTTGGGTTGAAACATAAATATGATATAACAAACCACATTCTTTCTGGAGAAAGCCAAGAGACAATTTTCAATTTTGATTCTCTTCCTTATTCATCTTTTTCTTCAATGACTGATGCTCCAAGCTTATTTTTGATTATATTTTACCTTCTATATCATATTTCAGAAAGTTTCTTTTTATGACCTCCTGAAATATTGCAGGGCAGATTCAAACATGTCCCAAGCAGGCACTGAAATTTTAATGCATTTTTATGTGAAACAGTCTCAGTCCCTGTACTACATTTATTTGTCTAGAAGGACATTATTGGAAAACAGTCCTACTTTAAATGCAGCTGACAACTTATTTCTATGCTGAAATTACATAGCATTGTATGTATTTTCTTATTCAGTTAATTAATTTATCAATGTCCTGTAAGTACTATAACATGAACTTTACTCATATAACTCTCCATTGAAAATTAATCATTTATACTGGCTAATGTAAAATCATAGAGTTCAAATGGACTTATTTAATTAATAAAAGTCTTTCCTAAAGTGCAACATAGTACTATGACTTTCGTTAATGTTTCTTGACATAGCTTAAATCAAAATCCTTGCTAACAATGTTTATGATTCTCATTCCACTACTTAGACTACCACACAGTATAAAGACATTATATCAGTGCTGAACTAATACATTGCAATCACTTTCTCTCTAATGATGGCTACAATAAAATTCTAGCAAAACCTTGTTTTCCAGACAGGGAAACAAATGAAATAATAAGACTTCAACATGTACAAAATTGAAATTGAAAAAATAAAGTGAAATTGTAAAGCATGGGTAAAAAGCCTTGACCTGAATTCTCCAGATCAATTCAGCAAAATTTACATGAATAAATTCCATAATTAACTAATTTAATAATATGACTGTGCAATTAGACAATTGTAGATGTGGCAAGGCAGGTACTGATTTCCATTTTACTTGATAATGGATAAAATGTTTAACTTGTTTCTGTTTCTTATTTACCACAAATCACTCACATTACTGGTTATCTCTACTATCTGCTTATTTTCAGTGAAATGGTCATATATTCTAGATACATGATATTTAAAATTCTAAATTTAAATAATGGCAAGCCTTGTAGTAAAAAAAATTGGATGCAAATTTCTGCCAAGATTTTTTAATGTGGAGAATTTCATTCCAGCTAGCTAAAACTGTCATTTCATTCATTGAATAGAATAAGCACCAAAAAAAAAAAAAAAAAAAACTACTGTCCAAGACATTTTGTATGGTCCATGTGCTAAGATTGTTCTTGCATTTGGAAATTACTGGAATATAAAAGAAAGAAAAAAGGCATATGGCCAGTGAAAACTATAGGAAATTCAAGTCAAAATGCACATTAATGAAAGTGTGGAAATGCAGCCTTGCACCTTTGTTCATGTATTGTCTTTATATGGTTGCTTTCATACCACAAAGACAAAGTCAAGGAGCCAGAGGCCACTCCAGCTACAAGTCTGCAATTTTTCCTATGTAGTCCTTTATAGGGAAGGTTTGTCTCCTTCAATTGTGGAGCATTTTTCTGTACTTTCTCTCTGACAAAATTATGTATATTGTTCTCTTTAGTACTTACCTTTTCCAAATTCATGTACATGTGGTGAATCTTCACAAGTCCACAGTTAGGTTGTAGTGCTAAAATTATGATTACCCTTTGAGTCTCATCATTTAAATTTCTAAAGTATGTTCTTCATATTAGAGAATTATTTCTTTTTGTGGATTTTTACTATAATATCAAGTATACAAATGCATTTCTATCCTAATGATTTCCCCATCATACTCTGTCAAGACTTGAAAGGGATTATAGTATAATAAAATTTTATGTATTTTGACCCCAAAATAATATACAATAAAATATTATATAAATAATTAAGCATTAATTAATTAATTAATTATTAAATAAATTATAATAAAGATGAAATTAAAAACCTACCAAATAAGATTCTTCTATGAAAACAAAGTCAAAATTATAGGAAGGTCAAATAAAAATTCTCATAAGTAAAGGTTAAAAAATAAATGAGAGTGTTTTTAGTAAATAAATAAATAATAAAAAAAATAAAACAAGTCCCCTAAAGGCAGATATCTTATGCTTTAATCTCATCTGTGAATTTGATGGAAAAAGAGGATATTAAAGTGAAAGGGATTACTAAAGGGAGAGGGAATGAGAACTAGGAGCAAGAAAAGGGAAATGAAATAAATATGATCAAAATATATTACATGAGAATATAGAAATGCCATGATAAAATCCATCCCTTTGTACAAATAGTATACAATAAGAGAAATGAGAAAAACTCCTAGACTTTTATTTTTTGTTTTAATTTTATTGTCAAGGTGATGTACAGAGGGGTGACAGTTATGTAAGTAAGATAGTTAGTACATTTCTTGTCAAATTTGTTACGCCCTCCCTCATTTTCTCTCTCTTTCCCTCCCTGCCATGTTGCTCAGATCATTTCAACACATTGTCTTGTGAGTATTGCTGTTGCATAGGTTCCAGCTTTGTCCTTTATCTCTCCTTTGGTTGTTCCCCTTCCCTTCCCTAGTTCGTATAAACGCATATACAATACCCAGGGTACCAAAATTGAACACAGTGACAACAGGGGATAAACCATAAGGGGAAAAAAAAAAGAAAAAGAAAAAAGAGATCACATAGTACAATACATTAAGAACAAAAACACCAAATAAAAACCTCTTATGTCCATGTTTTGGAGTTCATTCCACTTAACATCATCTTATTTGGTCATATGTACATAGCTATTGAGCTATACTGCTCATCTGCTAAGATTATCCTAGATATATACTAATTATTACAAGGGAAACAGTGGGACCTACATTTCTTTGGGTCTGGCTTCCTTCACTTATTATGATTTTTTTCCAAGTCCTTTCCCTTTCCTTACAAAGGGGGTGGTGTCATTCTTTCTGATAGAAGCATAGAATTCCAGTGTGTGTGTGTGTGTGTGTGTGTGTGTGTGTGTGTGTGTGTGTGTGTGTGTGTATCACATTTTCTTTATTCATTCATCTACTGAGGGGCATCCGAGCTGGTTCCATAGCTTAACTATGGTAAATAATGTTGCAAGAAACATAGTTATGCTGGTAGCTTTAGTGTGGCTTTTTTTGTGGTCATTTGGATAAATGTCCAAAAATGGGATGGCTGGCACATAGGGGAGCTCTATGTACAGTCTTCTGAGGAACCTCACAACACACCACAATTTTCTTAATAAAGACCCAGAAACACAACAAATCAGAGAAAGGTTGAACAAAGGGGATTGCATTAAACTGCAGAGCTTCTGCATGGCAAAGGACATAGCTGCAAGATCAGTAGAAGAAAGCCCATGGATTGGGAGAAGATCTTCACTAGCCATACAACAAACAAGGGCCTCATATCTAAAATATACTTAGAACTCAAAGAATGAATTCCCCCCAAAACAAAATTTCAAAGAAACACCACCCCATTAATAATAATAGGACTAAAGACTTAAAGAGAGACTTCTCTGAACAAGAAAAAAGAAAGACCAACAGACACATGAAGAAATGCTCAACATGTCTGGCCATAAAAGAAATGCAAATCAAAACACTGAGATTCCACCACACTCCAATTAGAATGGCTATAATCAAGAACTCAGATGCTGGAGGGGATGTGGCCAAAAGGAAATGCTACTACACTGTTGGTGGGAGTGTTAACTTGTTTAACCACTCTTAGACCTTCATGTTCCTGATGATTAAAAATTATATCCATGTATCTATACATATGGCCTTGTTAGTATATTTCAGAAATATACTCTTTTCTCCTCTCTCCTTCCACCATAACTTTCCCCAATACTTACTTTATTATTTATGCCACCTCTGATTTAAAATTTCTGCAAGATGATATCAGCTGTTTTTGCTATCATGTAAACACCCCCATTCCTTTTCTTTATTGTAGTCAGAATCAAGCCTCATGAAATATGTTTCATAAGTGATGGTGTTTTCTTGTTGAGGTAATATTGTATTCACAGAATTTCATAATATTTAAAATATCAGTGTTTTTCATAATTCAAGTTCATCATCAGAAAATCTATCACTAATTCAAAAATTACCATAAATGTATCATAAACACTCAATATCACAAATAAGTGATTTTTAAGTCCATAAAGCCTATAGAACTTAACCTGGAATAGGGGAATGGATGGAATAGAAATTGATGCCAGAACAAGTTACGGTTAAGAAGCCAATCAGTAAGAGAACTTTGCACCTGAGTGTAGATTTCAAGGCACTTATGAATTTTCTTATCATGTAAAAGGGGAAAGGCCATTACAAATTTGAGAAAAAAATTATATGATTGATTAAGGATGGGTTAGAGTTAACGGCATTGATTATAACAAGCATCAGTATCAAATGTTTTTAACCTAACAATAATTGCTTCCTCTAAACCTCAATTGTAATTTAATTATTGGATATATGCTTTATTTCATTTATATTCTTACTTTCTTGCTTTATGATAAGTATGAATTTGATATTTTGGCACTGATTTTGTCTCTGCCATTTGTTTTCAGGTGTTATTTTTGAAGAATACACACAAGAAAACACAGCAGACTAACTTTGTATCTTGGAGCTATACTTATCCATCTGTTTTCTTTCAACTTGTAAAACTTTTAAGATGCTATGACTAATTTTTACCATTTTAAAGATGCAATCTTGTAATTATAATACTAGTTACGTTAGTATAATACATATGTTTGTATAGTGTGTCATCAAGATTTCTAAATTCATTGTCTCACTAGATCTTCATAAGATCCTTTTGAGTAAGCCGAACAGGTGTTGTTATCATTATTTGATAGTTGATACAAAAATAAGTTATGAAGAGTTAAAGTGGTTTGCCTGAGTATTCATAGCAAATTATCTATGGGCAGGGCTGCAAATTGAATCTACACCTGCTCAATATGCCATTGTTTTGTCGTAAAGTTTTTTCATGTTTGATTATGAGTTTCAAACATTTATGTTGTGTAGTGTATTTTACCAAATATGAAGAATGTAGAAACATTCCATGTTTCATAATAAATTTGTGCACTTTACTGCTGGTATTTATTTCCTTCATATTGTCTAGAACTTCAGTGCTTATGAATTAGTGGCATGGTGTTCATTTGCTTTTATCAAGTTATCTTCTTAATGTGTGAACTGAATGAAAGCAAGGACTCTGAGTATTTTTAGTTCCTCATACATAACACCATTTTTTGTGATCTTTAAACTGTGGTTTATTTTATTTAAACTGTGCTATGTTTTACATTTTTTAATTTGATTTTTTATGAAATGCTTGAAGAACACACAGTAAGAATATGAGAAAAAAAACAGGAAACACCATTGAGTGAACAAATGCAATAATATTATGAACACACAAAAAATACTGATTCCAACCCTGGTCAAATTTTTATTTCGTTGTTAGATGTTATACCCATGAACTTGAATATTCCAACCAAGTAATGTACCAGTGAGCTACATCCCTATTCTTATTCTGTTATACATATATATATATATGCATATAACACTTAGAATATATATATATATATATATATATAATACTCAGAATTCATGATTGTACTTTATTTCCTTATAACCCAAGTAAAACAGAGAGAGGGAAGAGAAAGGAAATAAGAAGGAATAACAGAGAGACCAAATAAGAAAGTAAATTGAAAGGTTATCCTGTCAGTTTACAATGTACCAGCACACTATGTTTGAAGATTTACATGTGTTAGCTTACATTTATTGTTACAATATCTCTATTGCTTAAAAAACTATTGATAATTTTATTTAGACATGAAGAAACAGACTTGCTATAAAGTGACTTGTCCTAGAAGACTGGTCCTATTGCCACAGTGGTTCCTACCCACCAGATGGAAGGTGCAAGGTATGTAAAGGAAACAGGGTAAAGGAAGAAGGGGAAAATGGTGCTTCAGTTTCTCTTTTCAGAATTTTAAAGTTTTCAAAATAGATATTCTTCACATCTTTAAGTTATGTCTTAGATTTTTAAGGCTCTTATAGATGGAGTTGCTTTCCTGATTTCAGTGTCAATCTTTTTGTTGGCACACAGAAAATCTACTGATTTTTGTGGGTTAATTTTATACCCAAATTTTTGGCAAAGTAGCTCCAGTAACTTGGAGGAGGAATCTACAGGGTTCTTTAAATACAGGATCATGTCATCTGCAAAGAAGGATAGTTTTACTTCTTCATTCCCTACTTGGCCCCTTTTATGTTTTTTTTTTCTTGCCTCATTGTGGCAGGGATCTGGCCAAAAAGGGAACTCTACCACACTATTGGTGAGAATGTAAACTTGTTCAACCACTCTGGAAAGCAGTATGGAGGTTCCTCAAAAAACTAAACATAGAGTTTCCCTATGACCCAGCAATCCCAATCCTGGGCATTTACCCAAACGATCACAAACAAAGCCACACTAAAGCTACCAGCATAATTTTATCCACTGCAGCATTGTTTACCAGAGCCTAGATATGGAATCAACCAGATGCCCCTTGGTGAACAATTGTTCAAGAAAATGTGGTCTACATACACAATGGAATTCTGCTCCTCCATCACAGAGAATGATATTATACCATTTGTTAGGAAATGGAAAGACTTGGAAAAAATGTATTATGTGAAATAAGCCAATGAGACATAGGCTGCATGGTTTCCCTTACTGTAGTTAACTAGAATATGCCTATAAGTAAGCACACTGGATGGTAAAAGACAAAAAATACACCAGGATATGATAAATTATACAGGACTCTAGCCATTCATGCAGTGAGACCAAAAGAGGATATTCTTAGGAGAGTATCACAAACATTCAATAGCTATGTGCATAAGATCATACAAAATAATTTTTAATATAATGAAGTCCAAGAAATGGAAACAAGAGGTTTTTTTCCTTCATTGATATTTTTCTTCACCTTTTGTCTTGTTTGTAAGTTTATCTATTTTGGGGAGGGGACTGAGGGCATAAAGAACTGATGGGACAAAAGGTGAACAAATGCAGCAGTGATATTCATTAGACACTGTTGAAAATGAACTATACAACTCGGGGGGAGGAGAGCAGAAGAGAAAACTTAGGAGACAAAGTGGAAAGAGTGACACTGTTCCAAAAAAAATCTACTTACTACCTGACTTATATAATCTAACCCCTCCGTGTATCACCTTTACAATAAAATAAAAAATACACTTAAAAATAAAATTCAATAAGAAATAAACTCATCTAAACATCTTATGGAATTCCATATATTATTTGTTTTAGCACTGGACATACAGATAGAACTATCATTTATTTATACTAAAATTACTTTCCAGTTTAATAGCTACAGTTAGCTTAAATAAACAAATTGTTCAATAAACCAGTGACTTAGTTATAATTCCACAAGTGAGTTATATTATCTCTTAGGTCACATGGGACCCATTTTTTAGCACTCCAATCTAATGGACTTCTTGTGGCCTCCCTAAGTACCTCAGTAGAGACAAAGTGAACTAGGCAATAGGGAGAAGCCAGCTCATTAGGATCCAATGTGCTGTACTCAGAATTAAATTAAAGAGTCTCACCTCATCAAGCTCAAGCATTCACCATAGCACAGACATCAACGCACAAAGGCCATTGTTTCAACCCAGAAGATGGCTTTATCTGTTGAGTTCTGAATGCACACAATCTAACCTCCTACATAGATGTTCCTGGTCAATTCACAAGGTCAGCAGTTTCCCAAAGGTTATATTGCAGAGTTTTATATGGGTATCCTGGGATTGAGCTACTCAATAGATTTCAACTTGTTTCCTGACACGTTTCATCCAAATGCTTCTCCAAGTGCACCTCTGTGCTCAGACTGTAAAGCAAGGAAAGCAATGCACGGCGAAGACAACAGTAAGAGTGAATCAGGGCATAGATAGAGATATTAGGTTAGAGTTTGTCCAGTGCTCTATTTACTTCTGGAAATAAATTCATATCATTTGAAACTCTGCAAAATGGGGAAGTCCATGTTAATTTTTACTTTGTAACAATTCACAAAAATATGGTCATTAAAGCCACTGAAAACAATCAACCTACTTAAGGGAAAATGTCTAGTTGGAGTATTCAAATGAGTTAATAAAAGGAAAAACTCTCAGACCACATCACAAGAAAGTATAACTGGTTTCCTAGGAGAAAGGGAAGAAAAAACAAGATGAAGCAATGTAGAGACTTCCTCAAGGAGCAACTTATTTAACATTGAAGTTAAATGTATTTTAGGTAGGTCTTAAAAATCATACGTATCAATCGGTTACATGCAATGCTGATTGTTTATTGCTCAAATCAGGGCAAATATTTATTTCATGAAATATTTATCAATTTCTTTATGGTGAAAACACTCAATATTATTTCTCTCAGCTTTGTTAAATAAACAATACATTATCATTATCTATTATACAAACCATGCAATGGCACAACAGAAATTCTTCATCTTCTTTAATTATAACTTACTTCTGCTCAACCTTCTTTCCTCTCTACTTTTCTCATTACCTGCATTGTACTGTCAACTTCTTTGACATTGTCTTTTCTAGATTCCACATATGACTGAGGTAATGTGGCAACTTGTCTTTTTCTGCCTGGCTTATTTTGTTTAATATGATGACTTACCGTTCTATTTATATGGTCAGTAATGACAAGTTTCATTCTTTTTAATGCTGCACAATTTTCCATTGTACACATAGTAGGCCTACTTTATTCAGGTGTTTATTACAAGACAGTCATTTTTATGTATTATAACACAGTCATTTTATTTTTTTCTGGGCACAACATTACTCACCTCAGATGATGCAGGAAATAAGCTCTCAGTCAGTACTGTCTTATCATCTATTGTGTGTAAACTACATGCATCATTGGCATATGTGGTTTTTCCCCAGCAGTGATTTCACTGAACCCATATGCCCATGGAGAACAAGTATTTATTCTATGTGCCACATTTTCTTTATCCATGAATCAGTGTCAGCTTCAGGACACTTGCTATTGGGAACATCATGGAAAATAGATGCTCTTTGACTACTGAGTTCATTCTCTCTCTCTCTCTCTGTCTCTCTGTCTCTCTGTCTCTCTGTCTCTCTCTCTCTCTCTCTCTTTCTCTCTTTCTCTCTCTCTCTCTATCTCTCTCTGTCTCTCTCCATCTCTGTCTCTCTCCCCCTTCCCCAAATACAGAATACATGCATATACACATACGTATGTATATATGCATGTATTTCAGTAATGGGATTGCTAGATCACATGATAGCTCTACTTTTAAGTTTCTGAGGAATTCCCATACTGTTTGATCTAATGGCTATAATAATTTAGACTCCTATCAATAGTATACAAGGATTATCTTTTATGCACATCCTTAAGAAAATTGCTTTAGTCTTTTAGATTATGATTATCACTACTGGAGTGAGATTTCAAGTGACTTTTTGAGTGACAAATTAGGATTCTTTTCTTAAAATCTAGAAAAATCTCAAAACAATTTTAGAATCATGTCTTCAGCATTTAACCACCAGAATTTTTTAAAATATAGTAAGCAATGTGGGTCAAAAAAGATAGAAACCAAATCATAAAGAGACATGAGACACAATGAGCCTTATTACAGAAAAGATAACCATTTAATTTTTACCTAAGGAGAGATAGAAATATGTCCATTGAAGATTTTATAAACATCAGCAACTTGGAAAAGTAAAAAAATGAAGAGAAAATGTAGAATTGCAAGGTAGGAAGAACCATATAAAATAGTACAATGAAATATTTGTAGTGAGAACATGTTCTCTCTTTCTCTAACAAGAGATTAACTGACTTGTATGTTGAATGTTGGAATTCCAGACATAACAACGGAACTTTTGATTCATCAGCATTGACTCTCCAGGCTATAAGGATTATCCCGCTTTCTAGATATTCTACACTGACAATTGTTTTTAATAACTGGAAAGTGGATACTAGGTACAAGGATTCTAAATGTAAATTCTGAGCCTTCTGACCCAACTGTGATAGCAAACTTTTAAACAGAATGGTAACATATACTGAAAGGAGAAAATCTTTTTAACATTTTAACAGATGACAAAGAGGCCCACATGCTCCCAATACTCTTCTGAGAACAGAACCACTGAGAACTCTTTAGGCCATATATCTTTCTATTATTGTACCAAGTGTCTCATTACAATCAAAGATTGTTCCCTATGACCGTGTTATATGCTGCCCATGGGAATCAAACCTTTGATAGAACCCCAAGAAAATGGCTGTTTCATTTATTCATTTCTCCTTTATTGAACATCACAAAGATACTGTAAGTAGTCACTACGGTCTAGGCCATCACAGAACCACTACTACAAGGAGAAAGTCTTTTTCAATATTGTCCTCTTCAGAGTAGATAGAAATAGAATCTTATTTTGTTTGCTGACTTTTCCCTATAGATTGTCAGTTTGTATCAAAAGGAAAAACAATTGCCCTTTTATTACATGAAATAATCAAGAGAGCTAAAGAGATGACCACAGTACAGTTTCCACTGTGTAAAATAATCCAGAGAGAGTAATTCAGTGAATCAAATGTTTTACTATGTGTTATACACAAAGACTATGGATCTTTCTTTCTTTCTTAAGATTTTAGCCATATATCCCAACTAAAATGAACTATTTTCTTAATACAGATTCAAAACATCATTCTTAGGTTTTATTTAAACAAAAGCAAAATATAAATAAATGACAAAATTTAATCAAAGGAAAAATGGTGTTAAAAATAAGATGAAGCTTTGAAAATAAAGATTTTTGTTATCTTTTTGCAACTGGAGACCTAAATTGTGGAATAATGGGAAACTAGTGAAGTCTGTTCTAAATTGTGAAATAATGTGAAACTAGTGAAGTCTATTTGATGTTTTCCTTTTAAACTACTGGAAAAATTATTTGAACAAAGAAAACAAGCTTTCAACCTTAAATTTTAAATGTTTTAAATGCAAAAAGTTTCTCATGAACAAATAGAAATAAAGATAAACTATGTTAACTTATCACAGGCTGGTTGATGATAACATTTTTTCCTATATTGTTATTTGTAATTGTGAAAATCAACAGCTAAGAAATTCTTTCTTTAGTTTAGCTTTCCTAGATTTACATGGGAGAGCTAATTAATAGATATTTTCACCTGTCTCATGAAGTAAAACATGTTAAATTGCTTAATATAAGCAATTTGTTTGGGGCTGGGAAGGTGGCTCGTGGTAGAGTGCTTGCCTTGCATGCAAGAGGTCCTGGGTTCAATTCCTCAGCACCACATAAGCAAAAAGAAAAAAGCCGGAAGTGGCGCTGTGGCTCAAGTGGTAGAGCACTAGCCTTGAGCTGAAGAGCTGAGTGACAGCGCCCAGTCCCAGAATTCAGGCCCCACGACCGGACCCGCCCCCCCCAAAAAAGAACTGTTTTGGAGACTTCAGGATGTATTTGTGTGTGTGCATGCACATGCATGCATGCATGTGGGTGATTGTGTTCCTGAGCTGCTCTTGTGTCATCCATTCAACATGCTTTTGGTATATATTTACTGTATGTTACATGACTCTAAAATCTTGAGTGCTATGTACAGAGTCAGAGAAAGGAATTAGGGTGTCAGACCATCACACTTGACTTGTGGAAGAGTTTCACTTACACATTGTCTAGGCCCCAAGTATTCAGGAATATTTTGTGAACATTGTGTTTAGAACTTATCTGTCATAGAGACTTTACAGAACACAAGTTACTGCCTTTAGTTACCAAATCCTGGGTACATTAAAGTCAGTCAGTGGAGTTATAATTTTTTATCCTAAACAAGGATAGGAGCTATGTGGGGTGCAAATATGAACTAACATAAAATATTGCCCTCATAATATTCATTATTGCTAGAATACAGACCATATTAAAGGAAAAACACAATTATGGGCTAAGGCTTTTGAATGGTACAAGATTTCAGAAATACATACCAGAAAATCTCTCATTGAGAGAGTCTGTGCAACAAGCAAGTTCTATAGAGCAAGAAATTGGAAGGTGGATCAGCCATCATCTGACAGAGCTAAAGGGAAAATGACTGTAGACTTAATGATGCTTTGTCTCTAGCTGTGTTAACTTCTGTCCTTGGGTTAGAATGTTATCTCACAGAATTCCCCAGTTTTGTTGATGCAGAAGTAAAACTTAATTTTTCTTATCATCATGATAATGTTTGCAAATACCTGGAGGATGACTTTGATACTAAGAAAAGGCTTTCCTTCTCATTGAATTATTTACCTACCTAACAGAATTAACATTTAATAATGATTTTGCCTAAAGCTTTCCAAAAGGTTTTTTTTTAATTTAATTTTGTTATTATTGTTAAGGTGTTGTATAGAGGCATTGCCATGTCATAAGTCAAGTAATGAGTGCAATTCTCTTTGGGTAATGTCACCCCTTCCTTCTCTTTCCCTGTTTTCCCCTCACATCCCTGCTGATCAATTGCATAGTTTATTTTCCACATAGTGTATACCATGACTGCACTTGTTCCCTCTTTCTCTCTCCAACTTTATCCCCCATAAAAAGACAAAAAAAATAATTCAAAAGCAAAAATAAGCAACAACAACAAAAATCCCCATGTTTTCATTTTCTGAAGTTTGTTTAGATAAATACTATTTTTAAATTTTCAGAGGAGATATGCTTTTGGGGTTCTCCCTTAAAAGTATCCTCCCTTAGTCTGACTGTTTGGGTGTGAATGCCTAGTCTTTTATAAATTATCATGCCCCATTGTATTTTAGAGTTAGCTTCAACATATGGGATGAAATATGCAGCATTTGTTTCTCTGAGCTTACCTCATTTAACATGATTTGTTCATTTCCCTACAAATGATATGATATTATTGTTTCTAATGGATAAATAAAATCCCACATCTTTTTTATCTGCTCATCTATTGTAGGGCATCCAGACTGTTTCCAAAACTTGGTAATTGTAAATAGTGCAGCAATGAACATAGATGTACAAGCGTCTTTACCATATCCTGATTTGAAAGGTACTGGGTAGATGCCCAAGAGTAGTATGGCTGGGTCATAGGGGATTTCTAGGATCAGTTTTTTAAGGAAACTCCAGACCACCAACTAGAGTGCTTGTACTAGTTTATATTCTCACCAACAGCACAATAAATTTCCCTTTTCCCCATACTTTTAACACTAGCATCTTTTTCTATATTTGTTGGTTAATAATCTATTGTAAGGTAGAACTTTTTTTTTTGTCTTTCCCATATTGGTTTATGCTTATCAGCAAAGATGTAGGTCATAACCATTTCTCATGGGCGACCAGTGTGAGTCTCTTTACACATGGTATTTTGACATGTCCTCATCATTTCTCAACTTTATGGTCAAACAAGATTTTTCAGTCTCATGACTGCACCAGACTTTTTCCTTTCTTGCTTGCTATTGTTTCTAACATATTTATAAGATGATTTCTTTGTTGCTTTGTATGTCTCTCCCCCAGGGTATAACCCCTGTTTTCACTGTATTTGATGTTGGTACAATTTGGGGAGGGGAAGGGAAAAAACAAATCGTTTAAATAGGGATACAGGTGCACCCATTGTAACAATGAGAGATGTACAAGACTTTATGTCGAAAAACGAACTTTATAACTTTGGCACGGGGGAAAGGACTGGGGGGGGGAATGGGGTGGGACATGGGAATGGATGGTAAGGGGAAACAAAGGAGGAGACAACAATGCTTGATAAGAAATGTACTCATTACTTTGTTCATGTGATTGTAACCCCTCTGTACACTTCGAACTTTACAACTTTGGGAGGGGGGAGTGGCGGGATGGGAAGGAGAAACAAAGGAGGAGGCAACAATGCTTGATAAAAATGTACTCGTCAGCATGTTTCCAAGGGCTGTGGCTGATTGTGGCCATGGGATCTCCAACTGCACTAGAGAACAACTTGGAGAGACTTTGACAGCTCGGGTCTGCACAATACCTGTAGCTGCCACTCGCCTTTCCTATAATTTATAAAAATATAAATAAATAAATAAATATAAAAAAAGAAGTGTACTCGTCAATGTAATTGTAACCCCTCTGTACGGTATTTTCACAATAAAAATTTTTTAAAAAAGAAAAAGATAAAACAATACCAAAAAGATAAATAAATAAAAATTAAAAAGAGGGCTGAGAAGGTGGCTCAGTGATAGAGCTCTTGCCTTGCATGCCTGAGGCCCAGGGTTCGATTCCTCAGCACCACATAAGCAAAAAGAAAAAAAGCCGGAAGTGGCTCTGTGGCTCAAGTGGTAGAGCGCTAGCCTTGAGCTGAAGAGCTGAGGGACAGCGCCCAGACCGAGAGTTCAGGCCCCACGACCGGACCCAAAAAAAAAAACAAATTAAAAAGAAAGAAATTACTTATTCGAAAACCTATGTTCACTTTTTAGTGGAATGAAATTAAGATGGAAATCTTGGTATGTATATGTTTGTTATTACTGTCAAAATGGGTATGAGTTTTTTTTTATTGTGAAAATACTGTACAGAGGGGTTACAATTACATGGGCAAGATAATGAGTACATTTCTTATCAAGCATTGTAGCCTCCTCCTTTGTTTCCCCTTCCCATCCCATCCTCCCCCCACCCCCTATCCAAACCCTCCTCCCCTCCGCTACCAAAGTTGTAAAAAGTTCTGCTTTCAGGGTATGAGTTTCTTTAAGCCAACAAAGATTTATCTTCTACATACATAAGTAAACATATAAAGAGAATAATAACAAATACAAATGGTAGGTAGTATGTGTTTGTATGTGTATTATGTGAATTATTATTATCTGCATTTCTAATTGCAATCTACTTTCACATGGTTTATTTCACTGAATAAACACTGAGAGACCTAGTTTCTATTATTCTATGGATACTATCTTATTTGCTTGGAATGCAATAGCTTTACCAGGAAGGCCAACTGTTCTATCCTGAACTTTCCCTAGAAGTTGTCAGTAGGACCAGTCCCTTCTGACCAACCCCTAACTAATCATGCCATATCACTGAAATTACACAGGACATGTAAGTCCTGTGTAAGACATAAATTAAGAGTCTCAAATATCAACCGTAAGTCGAGTAAGAAGTAAACAATATATAATATTTGTAGCTACCTCATCTAAACAACATTAGTCAACAAGACTACTTTCTGCTTTGAAACAAATCTTAACACAAAATGGAATTAAATTTCCTTGACCCAATACCTTCCTAGAAAAGTGACTAATCAGAAAATGGGGCAATGACTATCTAAGATCCCTAAGGGTCCAGTAACTCTAAATCTGTAAATTGGTCAGAAATATTTAGAAGCTGAATCCTCAGGAGTCCATGATACCCAGTAATAATGATCTGCTCCATGGTGAAGAAGGGAAAGAAGACATCAGGAGCTTATTTTTTTTATTTTATTTGTTTTTATTATAAAGGGGAAGTACAGAAGGGTTACATTTACATAAGTGAGGTTATAAGTGCATTTCTTTTCAACCATTGGGTTCTTGAAGTCATTTCCCAGCAGCACACACTAGTCTATTTTTAAATATTGGTCCTTTATTTTAGTGGATAGTTCTGCGGTTAGAGTCAAATGTTTAGAACTGCTTTCCTATGGTCACCATTCTATGCATATTACCTAGTTTTATTTAACATTCTGTTTTCATCCATTAAATCTTCTCCATGGTGGCTGGTAATGAGGTTTAGGGGTAAAAGCATGTATCCACTTGGGACTGTTACATAAATAAGAATATCTACTCCACCAAGTAATTGTGAGGACTTAAATAAGATGATGTATATTGTGTCCAGCACAAGGGAGCTTAGGGTAGGCAATCAATAAATGTAATTATTTCCTTTTTTCCTAACATACTGGTGGCACCTAGTTGAGACTTAATAGGTATTTGTTAAGATGAATTACATCTCAGCATTTTACCACTTAATACTAAAGCTGTCTGGATTTCAGATAGCTTCTGCTGAAGATTTACAACCAATTCATTTGACTAGTATTTCAGCAAACAAGTTAGTTGATTTTTAATGTTTTTTGGCTAAGTTGTTCTTCGTGATAGTGGGAGGGGGAAAAAGAGAGGAGTATCTAGAAAAGCTGAAATTAAGGTTACTCACTGACAATTAAATAAGGAAATATCAACATGTGACAAATAGGATCATCATCAGCAAAATGGTTCCCCTTAATTGATGTTAGTACTAAAGAAATGTGAGTATTTTTTCTAGGCCAAGTCTCTTTCAAAGGTCTCCATAAACAATGCTATGAAAAAAATATTGTTATTAATCTGATTGAGTCCATGAAAAGCATGGTGACATAAGAAAACTAAACCAGAGAAAGCTGGCAAGTGATGAGAAACCTGGCAAGTGACAACTTTTAGTTGGTCATCATATGTCATAAACATGTAGGCTTGTACATAGACAAAGGTGTGCATCCACTCTATACCACATACCCACATCACTCATCTTTTACTTGATTCTCAGTTATTAATAATTATACCGATTGGTGAGCAACTTTGATCTATGTTCCAGACTCCAAACTCACTTTTATGATAAGTTTTGTTACAAGTGTTCAGCTTCTTTTATAAAGAAGGATAAGCCAAACTTTGCAAATCCACCCTGTAACCTTCTTTCCTTGGACATTATCTTCAAGGCATTTGTCAAGAATAGTACTACTCAGTCAGAGCTATTCATGCCCTCCTAATGGGCTAAGCTTTTGTTTAAATCATGGCTAGAATATACTAATGGCATTAGACAGACCTGCTGATTTGCCTTGGGATAATACAATCCAGTCTAACATCAACAAAATAAACACTTCTTAAAGTACTGTTTGAACTAAATATTCATGCTGAACTATATAATTCAACATCATTTTTTGTAAAATATGTTTCTCCATACAATTTGTAAATGCTAAGTATTATATCCACTTATATGTATGCTGATCTCTGAATTGTTGGATATTTAATCTCTTCAGAGTATTTGTATTTAACTTTTTAAAAAATTTGTAACGTGTTCAATTTTAAATAATGTTTTATATAGTTAAAAATTGCTCACAAAAGCACAACATGCTTCTTGTGTTACTTCCTGGGAAGTAGTTTGATACTAAAGAAAATAGAGAGAAAAAAACCTTAAATAATTCTATTATTATTACTATTATTATTATTATTATATTTAAGCATTTGTGCAAAGGGGTTTCATTTCAACAGTTCATGAGTACAATGAATCTTGTTCAAGTCTATGTAATAACTGACCTAAAATTAAAATCAGAGACATTCACAGACTACCTAAAAATGATTCTAATTAAACAACTTGAGTGATAAGATTGTTCAAATGAACCAATATTCTCACAATATTCTTACTAAAGTCTTTAAAGTAGAAACATTAGAGTTGCTGTTAAACAGTAACAAAATGTTGTAAATGATTGGCTTCCTCATTGTGATATTGAAACATATGTCCATTTGGATGAAAATGGATGTTAATACTGACAGTTGAAGAAAGATGACTGATTCTCTTGAAATAAATTTATTCAGTGATGAACAAAATCAAACACTGATAAGACATATGACTTACAATATGAAAAATGAGAAATAAAAAATCAAGTATGAAAAATAAGCAAAATTTAAAAAAGAAAATATAGCTACAAATATACTGATTTACTAATTTTTTAAACATGAAAGAAGATTGCCTTAGTATATGTATGTTCTCACTTAAACACTTATGAAAGTAACACTAGGTTCTTGATAGAAAGCTAATTTTTGAATTTTTGAAGTGAACTATAAAAACAAATACGGGTACCAGAGTTTCTATGGTACAATTGTGTGTTTGATAGTGGTTTCTCAAATGTAGATTTTTATTACCAGGTTTACCTGATCTAGCTGATTCACTAAAATGCCATTTTCTGAGTCCCTCTTTCCTAAAGTAGAACCCTTAACATCACTGAAAAGCTTCTACAAATGATTATCTAGTTCACCCATATCTGAGCTCCACTGAGCAAAATCTAATATTTCTTCTATCCACTTTATCTCTGTAAAGTACTCAAGAGGATATTAACAAAAAATGAAGGACACTGTAGAATAAAATGAAGGAAGATTGTAGCTTATAATAATCATAATTGCAATACTACACATAACCACAGATCTAAAAGTCCACGTAACCATCATAATGAATGGGCAAGTTGTTACAAATCATGGACTTTATTTTTCATGTGAGAGACATTTCTTTTAGAACAGAAATTATGTATCTTCATTGCTGTTTAGTGAAAATGAGAACTAGAGAAAGAAGCCAACAGGAAATGTAAATATTTTTGAAAGGAAATAACAATGGGAACCATCTGCCTTGATACCGCATAGAATAAATGCTATTGAAATGTGGATTATAAATATTGAAAAGCAAGCGTGGAAACAACAGGGTTTTTTTAAAGTTTACTTTACTGTTTGCAGTTCTTTTTTTTTTCCTGTTTTTTCCCTCTTGTCCCTGTTGTTGATTTCTGTACCCTTTGTCTTATATATAGGTTTATCTGGGGAGGGAAAGGGGAATCACAGAAATGGTGGGACAAAGGGTGAATCCATCCAGCAGTGATCCTCACGATGCTAGAAATGAACTATACAATTTGTGGGAGGAGAGAGGCTGGCAGAAAAAAAAAATCTAAGAGAAAAATGAGAGAATGGGTGACACTGTTCAAAAAGAAATGTACTCAATACCTGACATGTAATTGAAACCCTCGTACATCACTTTTACGATAAAAGTTTTTAAAAAAAAAATAGTTTTCTTTCCAAAACTATCCAAAAGATAGTTGTGCAAATGCCACAGAGGACCTGTTATTGTGGAGGAACGATAAGAGGAAAGGAAGGAAGTGTTCTCACCACAGGCAATATAGGGGTCCAGGGAATTCAATGGAAGCCTTCAAAAATAAATAGGCATATTTAATACATTGAGAAGAGGAATGCATCCGAATGTTGAAATTAGTTTCCTTTCTCATTCCCCAGATTTCACTGTGATACTTACTGGCCTACATCAATGTTCACTGGGCCTAGAAAGTGCCATTCAGCCCTCCCTACACCTGCTTTGGCTGATTTTTATCTCCTGCTGGGTCTTCTTGCTCAGGCAGGCATCACTTTGATGTCAGCAACAAATCAAGGTTTATATTTCTCTACAGCATCTTGACAATAAAATAAAATATAAAAAATAATAAAATTATAAACAAAAAATAATTAATATAATTTCAGATTAGCAGGTTCAAGAAAACTTTAGGGCAGGGGAAATAGCATTGTTCTTCACACCACAACTGTTAAGAAAGTGAAAGGGTAAGTTTCTTTTCTACATCAGACCGAAGAGTGAAGAGAATGTAACTGTAGGGTCAGCTGAGAGTCAGCCAAAGAATGACTTCTCTCTGCAACTCTTGTGTAATATAATTTCTTAGGCACAGAAGGAAAATGTTAGTCCATCAGTTTTTAGCTGGTGAAAATGTCCATAAAATGATGAATTCTTTGAAAAGTGTTAAGACTTCTCTTGCTTTACAAATCAGCAAAAACATCCTTCTCTGAACTCTTTTTTTTCTCCCATCACTGGCTGATCTCTTGTCTTTTGATGTCTCTGCTGGAGATTGGAACTGTCCGATTTTCATGAGAAATCATGAGAGCTGCAATGTAAAAATGTACCTTGATTACAAGAAGGAGCATTCCGTGCTTCTAATATAAAATAAATGTCATATGTTTTACTAGCTTTTCTTGCTGAAGGAACTGATATTAAGGAGTCATTAAACTCCTTAATAAAAACCTTAAGAAAAACCTGAATCATGGACCATTATTCATTCAACAGTTAAAAGGCAAGCATCTATGCATTCCGTGTTATTAACGCATGCTGAATGCCACTTGTAACGATCCTATTAAATCAGATGTGATAAATAGTTCATGAAGTCTGACTTTATGTTATTTCTGGAACTTCTGTTTATATGCTTTCTGGAAATAATGGTCCAAGGACTGATCTGCCTGGGGGCTTTACTGCTTTCCTTCTCTCTCTCCTCAACACACGTTTCTTTGATTCTCACTTCTGGGAGCTACAGTTATCTATTTAGACACTGAAGACAGGAAAGGTCACCTCAAAAACACTGTTAAGAGGCCATTGTTTTTTTGTCTTCTTAAACCAGAGGTTAAACAAGAAATCTTTTTGAGAGAAAAGATCTTACCCCAAAGCTTTTCAAGGCCCCTCCCACATTTCATTCATTGTGCTCAGTTTTCTGGTGGTAAACCCTCCAACACTGCCAACACTGTAGCTGTGTCTAGTATCTATAGGATGTGGTTATGGTGCCTTATCCAATGTGCTAATTAAGATAGCATTTTAAAGCTTCCATGTGTTGCAGGACTCTTTGTTGTTGTCAGCCAGTAACAAATAAAGATTAAATACTGGTTTATCTGGGTAGGTTCGTGGTGAGACTTTGAGCTCTTTATTTAATAAATTGTCTTTCTATAATATGGTCTGCCTTCTTAGGGTTGCTGCTGAGACTTCCAGAGCCAGGTTGTCAACTAAACAAACAAAAAAATAACCAGCCTCTCTTAGACACAGCAGCAGAGCTCACATTACATGTGTGCGAAGGAGCCTTAGAAGGTTCTTGCATCTAGTTTGGAGTGTGCACTGAGAGACTTCGAACGATGCCAAAGAGGGAACCATGATCAAGATATAACAAAATTCAAACCCAGAGAGAGAAAAATTATTCGTGTGGATTTCCAAGGCATTTTAGTTATAAGAAAAAAACAAGTTAAGTGGATCACTAATTAGTGAGAGAAGATGAGACTCTAGAGAAAAAGGAATGAAATAAAGTGGAACAGCACAAGGAAAGAAGAATAGCCAAGTAAGAACACTGATGGGAGTTTTTGATCAGTAGCCAAAAATTTTCCTCTCTATTTATTATAATTGGTGCACACAGAAACAATAGCACCATGTAAGCCTTGATCAATTCCAAATTGTTAGTCTGAATTAATACAAAATAACGATGAATAAATAGATTTTTATTTGTGCAGTGATGAATGAATGGGGAAAGTTATTCCCGTAGGCCTTTTTTACTCCAAAAGAAGACCATGGATACCACAGGGTAGAGAGAACTTTGGGATCACCTTTACAGACACCCATTCTTATGGTTGAATCAGACTCCCAGGATCAAAATGATCAACTGCTGTCAATTACTTCAGTTCATAGAGTTGATAGAATTTCTGTAATGTCCATATTTGTAATTAGATATTTGTCTCACATTCGTTATCTTAAAACCCCTTATTTGAAAAACTCCTACCTAACCTAACAGCAGAGAACTACAGTTAAAAAAAAATCTCCTTCCTCCTCAGAAATTATCTTCACACACCTATCAAAAAGAAACACTTTTATTAATGATAATCATTAAACCAGCATATTATGTGCAACACATTCACATTTTATATAGGCAATCAGATACAATTCAGTATAGTTTAGTATTTAGATAAAATATTAACACTTGTCAGGCTCATTATTTTCCTCTATCACTGTGGCCAATTTTCAGCACATTGTTCTGAAATTCCCTTTAGTAACTGTCATCTTTTGGTATATGAAATCCAGTCATTTATGCCATCTATTTTCAATAATTTTGTTCACCAACCATTGATATTCAATCATCCCTGCCATGATGACAGGCAATAAGAAATAGCAATAATGATAAGCTAGATACCCACTAGACTTCAAAATTGTTCAATCTATTCTAAGCCAGGATATAATCATGGACAAACTCTGGATCTTGCTTTCCAACTCTGGAACATTTAAGTTACATGTCAAACTTTGACATCTCTTTAACGAACAACCTTTTTATTTTATAACACCCTTACTTGCAACTCCAGCATGCCTCCAAAATTTCTTTTTTTTTAAATTAATATGTTTTTTATTGTGAAAATACCTAACAGAAGTGTTACAATTACATGAGCAAGCACTGTTACCTCCTCCTTTGTTTCCCCTTACAATCTCTGCTCTCCCATTCCCCCTCCAAATGTGTTCATTTTTTGACATAATGTCTTGTACATCTCATTGTTGCAATGGGTCCACCTCTATCCCTATTTAAACAAGTGTTTTTTTCCCTTCCCCTCCACAAATTATACCAACATCAAATACAGTGAAAACAGGGGTTATACCGTGGGGGAGGGACATCCAAAGTAACAAAGAAATCATCTTATAAATATGTTAGAAACAATAGCAAGAAAGAATAAACATTTGAGTCCTTATCTTGGGGTTCATTTCACCCTAACATCAACTTATCTGACCATTTCTGCTTGTCTCAGACATATACTAGTTATTGCAAATAAGGGAAACCATGGGACCTGTGTTTCTTTGGGCCTGGCTTACTTCACTTAATATAATTTTTTCCAAGTCTTTCCATTTCCTAACAAATGGGGCAATGTCATTCTTTCTGATGGAGGCATAGAATTCCATTGTGTATATATATCACATTTTCTTGATCCATTCATCTACTGAGGGGCATCTGGGTTGGTTCCATCTCTTAGCTATGGTAAATAATGCTGCAATAAACATAGTTGTGCTGGTAGCTTTAGTGTGGTCTTGTTTGAGATCATTTGGGCAAATGAACAAAAGTGGGATTGCTGGGTCATAGGAGAGAAGAAACAACTGCCCAATAAATAAGTGGGCTACAGACTTACAGGGAAACTCCTCTGAAGGGGAAAGAAGGATGGCCAATAGACACATGAAGAAATGCTCAACCTCACTAGCCATAAAAGAAATGCAAATCAAAACAACACTGAGATACCACCTCACCCCAGTTAGAATGGCAAAAATCAAGAACTCTAATAACAACAGATGCTGGAGGGGATGCAGACAGAAGGGCACCCTACTGCATTGTTGGTGGGAGTGTAAACTTGTTCAACTACTATGGAAAGTAGTATGGAGGTTCCTCAAAAGCCTCCCAAATTTCTAATGAGCCCAGTCATTTATCTGTCCTACTGATTGCTGCTACTGGTTCATGCAAATAAATTCAAGTTTTTCCTATTATTCACTTCCAACAAGCTATCAAATAAATAACACTTTTTCATGTTATTTCCATCTGTACTGTTTAAAATAAGTCAACATTTCATCACCATAAGCCAGTAAGATAGGCTATTCTTGAAATAATTAAAATGACCATTTCTAGCAAGGAGGTAGACAAAAGATAAACTTACACCCTGTTTCCCATGGGATCCATCAATCACACTCAAGTATCATAAAAATGTACCCAGAAGATATGGAGTTAGTATGCCAAAGAGATATCTGCACTCTAGTACTCCTTGCAGCACTAGTCACAATGGCCAAGAAATGGAAGCAACCTAAGGAGGCACTAGCTGATAAATAGATCATGTTTGCACAATGGAATGCTATCTGCCCATGAAAGATGAAATCCTATCATTTGCAACAGCATGCATGGAAGTGGAGATCTTGACATTTAGTGAAATAAACCAGGCACAGAAAGACAGATACTGAATGGGCTTCATTCATATGTGAAATCTAAGTGTTGATAACATACAAGATGAGTGCACTAATATAGTTCTCAGAGGCTAGAGGAAGGGCCAGAAAAGTTGGATAAAACACAAAGATACAATTAGACAAGAAACAAAGTTCTGGTAGAATAACAACAAGCTAAAATGTGTTTTATATTTCAAAAGAGCTGGAAATGCTAAATGTTTTAGGTGATAGAAATATTTAACCTAATTGAACATTCTATGATGAATGCATATATCAAAACATTACATGAAACTCCATTAATATGTATAAAACATCTTTGGCAGGTAACATATAAATTAAAAGTGCTTTCAAGTTGGCTAATGTGGCCTTCTGTACCTTTCTATCTTTAGCAATGTCTGCCTTTTCAAACTTCACTTTTGCCCACTTCCATAAACTCTCTAATAATTATTTACATGTAACAAACACTATAATTCTTTCTGCTGCCAATTTGTTATTTTTGTGATTAGAACATATTCTAATCTACTCTCTTTTCTTCCATGATTTGTCCTTCTAGTTTGATTCTCTCTCTATGGGCTTTTTATATGTGCAGAATTACTATGCTTTCTTTATTCTTTTTCCATGCCAAAGCATTCTTATTAGACACCAAACAATAATCCAGAGTCCTATTCATCTCAAATTCTCCCTTAACCACTGTAATCTAATGTGACTTATTCATGCAGTTATTTACAATTCGGTAAGCCTTCAAACTCCTTGGATTGTTGTGGTCTCTTGTCTATACAATTTACTAGGAACAAAGCCAAAATCCATGGTGTTTATGGGACTTTAAGTTGACCATGTTTTTGTTTATCTTATAGTTTTGTAATGTCAATTGAGAAAGTAGAGATGTGTCTACCAATCTGGAAAAATTCTTCCATCTACTAAGTACCACAGCTCCCATTAAGACCATGAGGCAAAAGGATTCTGAGGGATGGAACAGAGAAAAATGAGCTCTTCCAGACCTGCTAAAAATCATGAGTTGACCTTTGCAAAGTGAAACAAATATGGATCTGAATAAAAGTTTTGATGTCTAGGATATTCATTGAGTACAGGTGTGTCCTTGAACATTGATCATTGTTTTATGAACTCATAAAATCTGATGCTTGATTCACTAGGATCAGAGTGGTATGATATAGTGAGAGTTGATACACCGTAGACCACTACTCTCATCTGGTCTTCCAGTTTTCTCAGAAATTTCCATGAGCAGTTCACCATTTTTCAATTATCTCCGTTGCACCCAGTGTTTTGATTCATACACTAATCACTCAACTCCTCTAACTTTGCTCTTGTCTCCAAAGGAGGACACCTTCCCTTATACATGTAAATTTGTGATTGTGCTTTACCAAGAAGTCCTCTACAAGTGTAACCCTCTGTTTGAATCTTCTTTATACTTCCATTTATATACTTAATAATTCACCTTCTTGAGCTGTCTAAATGAAAGTTCCTGACTTCTCTAACTCTCATTACCCAAGTCCAAATTCTGGATCAAGATTCCCATTACTTATTGTTCTAACCCCAAACCTTGGGTCACTGACTAGTGAAATTGACTCTCTCTTGGCATCACTTTTGCTCTTTTCTCTAACAACATGACCATACCAGGCCACAAAATCTGTCATCATTATTATCTCAATTTTTCTTTCTCTTCCAAAAGTTTTAGAAAGAAAGTCTACTGTATATTTCATGCTTGAAACAGAGAATGTGTGTTGGCACGGTACTGACATGTTCTGTGACATGACCTATGATTAGCTTTTAATATGGCTCAGGGCTTCATCTTACTAATTAGAACAGAAAATTATTCTTGCCACATAGAATGCTGAAACTAAAAATGGTATATGCTACTCAATAGTAATATCTTTGAAAATGAAACTAAAATCATTTTAGATAAAATCTCTTTATGTATAATCTTGCTTAATGGTCTGTTTGTCAGTAATCCAGAATTCCCTTTCTTCCTATTTCACCAAAGGTATGTTTCACTAAACCATGACAGAATTCTGTTTCTTTTCTGTCTGCTATTATTCAATTTGTCATTTGGCCTAAATGATTCCATTGGATGAAGTATTAATTAACCTATACTTCTTCTGTGCCTACAGGCACAATAAGTAGAGTAGAGGACAGATTCGTTTCATGTCTTTAGAATGTGGCAGTTACTATGTTCCAAGGCAATGAGAAAAATACAGAAACAACCATAAGACCTACTTCTCAATGGAAATATAGATATAAATATAGATATATATACATGGCAATATCTACATGGAGATAGAGTTAGATATAGATTTGCTCATTAGCTGCTATTTTTATGTATCAATATACCCCCTTTTTCTTAAGGGAGGGCCTTTCAATAATTTCCATTTGGAAGTCTAGAATTCAGGGTCTCTTTGTGAGGATATTGATTGTGAACAATTTTAGTGAAAAGGCCAATTTATTTATTTTTTACCAGAAGAAACAAATACCTTGAAGTACTAAAGGATTTTCAGTACACTTCTCTATATTTCTGCTCAGCTAAGCATTTCCATTTGTTCTGTTTCTAAGCCTTTTTCAGATAGAACCTTTTTAATTAAGTAATTAGGGCTTATTCCTCAAATTAGGATGTTCTTTAATTGGCAGATGAACAGAAAATTGTTTCCTGTGCTTTTCACCAATTACAAAGCAAACTTTATTTTAGCTGATTTTCTTCTCTTTTGTTCAATCAGGAGACTTTGGGCTAATTAAGCAAATTAGATGGGTCACAAAGTTCTACCTTCCCTTTACCAACCAGTAAGATAGTTCAGTAAAACTGTAGTTTTATTATGAAATAATTCTTTCTAAAAAGTAACTTTTCAAATGGAAAAATAAATAATATAATTCCTTAAAAATGGCTGTATCAGCTTAATCAAATCCAATGGAAAAAAAACTGATAATGAATGAGGTTTTCACTTTTATACTTAGAATTAGAAAGACTATAAATACATTGGTGGCTAGGTGGTAATGGCCCCACCTAGAGACATTTGCCTGACTACTTAGGAGGGGAAGCTTTTTTGATGACAAAGTAAAGCTTTGAGAAGAAGCTCCCAAATTGAAAGTCAGAACTAAAGTACACTGCAGCTGACGGTGGGTTGCACAGCAACCTTGCTTTGAGTATTCAAGAAAAAGAAACAAATATCTGGGTAAGAACTTGGGAGAAATAAAAGGTAGTAAAGTTGGTTGACCAGAAACTGTTCAGGATAAAAAAAAAAACTGGATAAATTAGAACACTGGGAAAGGAGTCAGCTGCATTCAGAACTGTTTGTCAGATGGGGCTTGAAAAGATGTTCTTCTTTATCTGATTACCCAGTCTCACAAAAAACTGGGTGTCCAGTTCTAGGCTGTAACAAGCACAGATTTCCAAAGATCTCATTCATTCTAAGCCCCATTGGAAGTAGCAGTAATTAGAGAAGAAATCTTGAAATTAGAGAAGAAATCTTAAATGTGACTGACACATAAGAAATTACTACTTGAGTGTTTGTGGATACAAATATGAAAATAACAAATGCAATAAGCAAGAATGTGTAAGTAGATGCGGGAAATCCAAAGAGTCAATTCAGCATAGACAATAGATTACTTAATTATTTAGGCATTGTTTTCTATATCTGTATACCATTATCAATGTTTAGTCTAATTCTATGTTTTGACAATGCAACTTGGTTAATATAATTTCAATTTTTGTTTATGAGGAAATATTCCCTAATATGCTTCACAAAAGACCCATATAAAATCCTAATAATAGCTAACAAAACATCTGTTTGCTGTTATGCTATAACTCATGAATGGTAATGAGTAGTTGCTAAAACACCACCACTAGAGGGAAATCTCATCACTACACTGAGTACATTGTTTTGTTCAATGGTGGGATGTGACTTCCCACATTATTACTCAATATTTCAGATTAACTGAATTACAAATTTTGTCCATATTTGTAGGACTTGTTGATCAGATGGACATGGGTTAGTGTATCAGACACAGCAATTATACTTTTATATGGCACTGGAAATATCTGTCAACTTTCTAGGATTAAAATTTCTCATATGAATGTGAAATTTGTGAGACCCCATTCCTTATCTATCTATCTATCTATCTATCTATCTATCTATCTATCTATCTATCTATCTATCTAATCAGCCTTGTTTTTGTCTTGAACAACTAATAATATGAAATGTGTCATTATTTTTAATTTATGGTCTATCATGGAATTTCATAGCATTGCTTTGTCTGACTTGGAGACATTACATGTAGAAAACACAATCATCTGCTTTATCATCAGAATTGAAAGCCTCCTCAAACATTGACTAAGCACTTATTTGATTGTGAAGCTACATGGCATTGCAAAAGCCAGAGTTACATTTTACCCTTTGGGTGGTAATTTTCTTTAAAACCTTTTCTGGGGTCAAAAACAAAAGGGCTTTTCTAACTGGACAGCCTCATCAAGGGAAAAGATTGAATGTCTCATCAGGCAGCACACCCCTGACTGTTTTAAGTACAAGTCCTCCCGAAGAAATCTTAGTTGTGCTCACTGAACCACAAAATTAAAGTACCATGGAAGAAATCCAGAATAGCTGCAATGCCAAAATATGTATCAGACAATAACCAAAAGGCTTAGAAATTACTGTGTTTACACAAGACTTTAACAGATGGTATAAGTGAAAGTTTTATGGCTTAAGAAAGAACACAATTTAACCCAGCACTTGCCTACTCTTATACATCTTTTAATGGGTGTAGAAGGAATTTACATTTACTGAAGTAGATCAGTGAAATAATCATTTGTCTTTCAGTAGGGCACATTTGTTCCATTAATTTCTGCCATTAAGATCAGATGTAAGCCAACATCTAGCTGAAAGTAAAATCCAACAAGGAGAAAAGAAACAAAGAATAGTTTATGTCACATTATACAATAAGTATGCTGAAATAAATTTTATGCAACCACTTATTATAATATTTTAGTATCATTTGGTGCATTTAATTGTATTGAATTTGCTTTTATAGTTACTAAAAATCAGTCCTCTTAAAAGGCACAGTTGAAGAATAAAAGAATTGATCTAGAGCAAATGTAATAGAGACAAAAACAGGTGAAAAGATTTTTAAACATAGGGAAAGCTGAAGTTAAAACTCTTTAACTGGATGCATATTAAATGTTATTTCTTCAAAATGCAGCAATCCTTCTCAATTAGTGAACTTTGTAGGACAGAATAAAATTGGTATCATTTGTAAAACAATAGTGATAAAGGAGAAAATATCTAGATTGCTAATTTGGACAAATAATATTTGGTAAAACAAATGATATTTTCTAAAAGCAACTTCACAATAAATGTTATTCTGAAGATTAGTAGTTAAGGTTTCAACATTTTATTATAAGCTATTTTAGGCATATAAAAGCATAAATACTAAAAGCACAAGTGATACATGTGTGTATGTGTGTGTATGTGTGTGTGTGTGTTAAACATCTTAAGGAACAAACCATAATCACTGAGACTAAATGATCTACACCTTGCCAAATGCATTTTCTTCTTGGCCACACAGAGAAACCACTAAAATTATTTTAGGATTTTTTATTTTCAGGTATTTATTGAATAGACACATGCATCATAATTATTTCTTAAGTCTACTTAATTTACTTGATCTATCCTTTCTAATATTTCATGGGAGATGCCCAGCTCATTAACTTCCAGTTCTTGTATTTTCCTTACAATTTTTTTAGCTATGGTTTTCTATACTTACTACTACAGACACCTCCCTAATATTTAGTTTTCTAATTCTTTAATCATGCAATAGCAAATATATTCCCTTTCCTTTTACTCCTTTTTATGATTCCCATAAAGCCATTATCATAATTAATACTATGGACACATTTTACCCCCATCAAGCTTTTTATACTGTGTAATTCTGATCTTTTCTACACATATACATATATACTTACATACACAAACCACTTTCATCAATATGCACCCTGTCAACTGCATTTTGGCATCATATCTTTTCTTCATTTCTGACACATTTCTATATTTATCCCCTTCTTTAAACAAAATTATAGTGAGATGTCCATAGTATTGAGTATATTACTAATTTCTTTGCATTGCTGTATAGTGTTCCATTTTATAGGCATGCTACAATGTGTTTATCCACTTACTAGATTTCCCTGGTTTCCCCATTTTGCTATCACAGAGCTGGCATGAACATTAGTGCATAAGTTTTTATATAAACATATGCTTTGGATGGTAAATCTGCTGAATGAAAAGTTGGACACCCTGCATAGGACTGTAAGGGAATACGTCGAGGCAACCAGAAACTAACAGACGACTTCATGGCCTCCACAAATAATAAAGGATAAAGGAACTCCATTAGAAAGATAAAGAGGCCAATGAAAAGATAGAAACCCAAATAGAGGAGTGGAAAGAGAAGCCTGAAACCAGTTCCAGGAGGTAAGGCAATCTATTCAAGACTTAAAAGAAAACCTCAATAAAGAAAAACCAGCAAGAAGGAAGGGAGATAAACAGCAAAGTAAAAAAGCCTTGAAAGCAGAATGGAGGAGACAGAAGACAGAATCTCTGAGGCAGAAGATAGCTTAGACTCCATAGAGAAAGAGCACACATTCATAACAAAACCAGGGAGCATGACAGGAAATAGAGGATACAATCAGAAAGCATAATTTGAGACTAATAAGTATACGTGAGGGCCTGTAGAGGGAAGCCAATGGATTAGGAAATATATTCAGCAGAATCCTAGCAGAGAACTTGCCAAATATACAAAAGGACAGGCCCATCCAGATACAAGAAGCTTTTAGAACCCCAAATAGACCAGACTGGAATAGGTCATCCCACTGCCACATTATAATTAGTACAGGATTAATAGCCACTAAGAAAAGAATTCTTAAAGCTTCCTGGGAGAAAAGAACAATCACATATAAAGGTAATCCAATCAGAATATCCTCAGACTTCTCAGCAGAGACCATAAAAGCAAGAATGTCCTGGAAAGAGGTATGCCATGCCCTAAAGACAAGTAACTATCAACCAAGAATAATCTACCCAGCCAAGCTGTCATTCATATCAGAAGGCCAAATAAAAACTTTCCACAACAAAGATAAACTGAGACAATATATCGCTACCAAACCAGCTCTACAAAAAATCCTCAAAGACAGAAAACCAACTAGAACAGAATATTGGCAGTGAAAAGGTCCACAGAGAACTACATAATCACAGCAAGAACAGCCAAGGCACAGCTCCCCCTCAAAAAAAATGGATAAAAGGCAGGGACAAACACCTCTCAGTCCTATCTCTCAATATTAATGGACTTAACTCTCCAGATAAGTGACAGATTGTCTAGTTGGACCAAAAAGATCCTTCTATCTGCTATCTTCAAGAGACATGCTTTACCCACAAAAACATTTTGAAAGTAAAAGGCAGGAATAAAATCTACCAAGCAAACACCCCCCACCCCCGCAAACAGGCAAGACTTGGAATCCTAATATCAGATAAAATAGACTTCAAAATAAAATTAGTGAGAAGAGATAAAGAAGGTCACATACTAATTAAGGGATCTCTCTGTCAGGAGGATATTACAATTCTAAATATCTACTCACTAAACAACAGAGCAACCACATTTATCCAAGAAACACTACTTTCCCTTAAATCACACATAGATCAGGGAACAGTAATTGTTGGGGACTTTAACACACCACCTTAAACCTAAACAACTGCATAGATCAACTATACTTAACAGACATTTACCAAATGTTTCACCCAGGAGCATCAGATTACACCTTCTTCTCAGCAGCACATGGAACATTCTCCAAAACAGACAACATTCTCAGTCACAAAGCAAATTTGTCCAAATTCAGAAACATTGAAATTATGCTCTGAATTCTCTCAAATCACAAAGGAATAAAATTATGATTCAACACCAAAAGCCACCAAAGAAAATCCTGTAATACATGAAGGCTGAACAATACACTGTTGAACCACCAGTGAGTCATGGAAGAGATTAGAAAGGAAATTCAAATGTTCATGAAGTTTAACTAAAATCAGCACACAAACTATCAGCTCCTCTGGGACACAGCAAAGGCAGTCCTAAGACACAAGTTTATAGCTATGAGTTCTTACATTAACAAATTGGAGAGATCTGAAACCAACAGTTTAATGAAACACTTGAAGCTCCTTGAAAAAGAGTAACAAGCTGGGCACTGGGGGCTCACGCCTGTAATCCTAGCTACTCAGGAGGCTAAGATATGAGGATCACAGTTCACAGCCAGCCAGGGCGGGAAAGTCCACCAGACTTTTATCTCCAATCAACCTAGAAAACCAGAAGTGCCACTGTGGTTCAAGTGGTGGAGTGCTTGCTTTAAGCTGAAGAGTTCAGGGACAACAACCAAGCCCAGAGTTCAAGCCCCATGACCAAAAAGAAAGAAAGAAAGAAAGAGCAACAAACTAAACCCCAATCCAGTAGATGGAAACAAATAATTAAAATTAAATCAGAATTAAATGAAGTAGAGTCCAAAAAAATAGAAAAAATCAACAAAGTGAAGAGTTGGTTCTTCAAAAAAAATTAAAAATTGAAAGACCCTTAGCAAATCTTATCAGAAAAAAGAGAACACACCCAAATAAACAAACTAAGAGATGGGAATGGAAACATCACTACAGAAACAACCAAGATTCAGACTATAATAAGAGGTTTCTTCTCAAAACTTTACACTAATAAGTTTGAAAATCTGAAAGATATGGATGAATAAATACTAACATGCCCAAATTAAACCAACTTAACAGACCCATATCAAACATCGAAATAGAAATAGCAATAAGAGCCTTCCCACCCAAGAAAAGCCCAGGACCAGAAGGATTTATAGCTGAATTCTACAAGGCCTTCAAAGCAGAGCTCACACCAATACTCCTCCAACTCTTCAATGAAATTGAAAGTGAAAGTTCACTACCCAACTCGTTCTAAGAAGCCATCATAACCCTCATCCCAAAACCAAGCAGGGACTCATCACAGAAAGAGAATTTTAGACCCTTTTCTTTGATGAACATTAAGACACAACTTCTCAACAAAATTTTAGCCAATTGACTTCAACAACTCATCAAAAAAATCATACACCACGATCAAACAGGATTCATTTCAGGGATGCAAAACTGGTTCAATATATGCAAATCAATTCATATAATTCATCACATCAACAGGAGCAATGATAAGAACCACATGGTTATCTCAACAGATGCAGAAAAAGCATTTGACAAGATCCAACACCCTTTTATGATGAAAGCTCTGGAAAAAGTAGGAATCCATAGAACATTCCTCAATATAATAAAAGTTATGTATGTCAAACCTACAGGCAGCATTATACTTAATATGAAAAGCTAAAGCTATTTCCTCTAAATTCAGGAATGAGAAATGGAGGTCCACTCTCTGCACACCTCTTCAACTTAGTATTAGAATGTCTAGCAAGGACAATAAGACAAGATGCAAATATAAAGGGCATCCAAATAGGGAAAGATGAAGTAAAACTCTCCCTCTTTGCAGATGACATGGTCATGTATTTAAAGAACCTCATGGAATCCTTTTCAACATTACTTGAGCTGATCAGAAACTTAGGCAAAATAGCAGAGTATAAGATTAATCCTCAAAAATCAATGGCTTTCCTGTATGTCAATAATGAGAGGAACGTGGATGAAATTAGGAAAGCAACCTCTTTTGTAATAGCCCCACAAAAAATAAAATACCTAGGAGTTAACTAAAGAAGCAAAGGACCTCTATGAAGATAACTTTAAAAACCTGAAAAAGGAAATTGGAGCAGAACTACGGAAGTAGAAAAAACCTCCCATGCTTCTGGATTGGGAGGATTAACATTGTGAAAATGGCAATGGTGAGGTTATATACAAATTCAGTGTGATACCTATCAATATCCCAACCTCATTCTTCAATGAAATAGAAGAAACAATACAAAAATTCATATGAACAATAAAAGCCCATGAATAGCAAAAACAATCCTGAGGAGAAAGAACAGCACTTGAAGAATACCAATTCCAAATTTCAAACTCTACTACAAAGCCATCGTAATCAAAAAAGCTTGGTACTGGCACAAGAACAGACCTGAGGACCAATGGAATACAATCGAAAACCCAGAAATGAACCCACAGACCTATAGCCACCTAATATTCAATAAGGGAGCTAAAAAATTAGAATGGAAGAAAAACAGCCTCATCAGTAAATGGTGCTGACAAAATTGGTTAAACACCTGTAGAAAACTAAAGCTAGATTTGTATATATCACCCTGCACCAGAATCAACTCCAAATGGATCAAAGTCCTCTGAGTCAAAGCAGACAGCCTGAAAACATTACAGGGTGGAAGAGGAGAAACTCTAGGGCTCCTTAGCACAGGCCAAATGTTTCTGAATAGAGTCCCAGAATCACAACAAATCAAAGAAAGGTTGGACAAATGGGATTGCATGAAGCTGTAGAGCTTCTGCATGGCAAAGGACATAGCTAGCAAGATCAATAGAAAGCCCATGGATTGGGAGATCTTCACTAGCCACACAACGGACAAGGGTCTGATATCTAAAATATACTTAGAACTCAAAAAATTAAATCCCCCAACAACAAATCCTTAAAGAAACAACTGCCCAGTAAAAAAGTGGGCTAAAGACTTAAAGAGAGACCTCTCTGAAGAGGAAATAAGAATGACCAATACACACATGAAGAAATGCTCAACTTCTTAGCCATAAAAGTAATGTAAATCAAAACAGCCTTGAGATTCCACCTCACCCCAGTTAGAATGGCTATAATCAAGAAATCTAAAACAACAGATGCTGGAGGGGTTGTGACCAAAGGGGAACTCTATTGCATTGTTGGTGAAAGTGTAAACTTGTTCAACCACTTTGGAGAGTAGTATGGAGGTTCCTTAAAAGACTATACATAGTGTTCCATTATGACCCAGCAATCCCACATTTGGGTTTTTACTCAAACAATCACAAACAAGGTCATATCAAAGCTACCAGCAAACTATGTTTATTGCAGAATTATTCACCATAGCTAAGAATGGATCAAAAATGTGATATATATATCACATTTTACACACACACACACACACACAACACAAACACACACACACACACACACACACACACACACACACACAGGAATTCTATGCCTCCATCAGAAAGAATGACACCACCCCATTCGTTACGAAATTGAAAGACTTGGAAACAATTATATTGTGTAGTAAGCCAGACCCAAAGATACATACGTGCCATGGTTTCCCTTATTCCCAAGAACTAATACATATCTAGGACAAGCAGGAAAGCTCAAAAGCTATGTACATGTGATCATATAAGATGGTGCTAAGCGAACTTAACCTAAGATAGGTTCACAAGTGGTTTTATCTTTCTGCTGTTGTTTTTAATGTATTTATAATGTAACAGGTGATTTTTTCATTTCTTATTTGTTCTTCCCCCATGGTATAACCCCTGTTTTCACTGTATTTGATTCCGGTGCATCTTGTATAAACATTTTTCTAATTTGGGGGAGGGGAAGGGAAATAACCAAATGCTGAAACAAGGATACAGGTTGGTCCATCCTAAAAATGAGATGTACAAGACACCATGTTGAAAACAAACTTTACAACGTTGGGTGGGATGAGAAGAAGGGAGGTGGGAAGGGAAAGGATCGTAGGAGAAAAACAAAGGAGGAAGTAACAATGCTCGATAGGAAATGTACTCATTACATGAATACATGTAACTGTAACCCCTCTATACAGTATTTTTACAATAAAAATATATTTAAAAAACATATGCTTTTGGTTCTTGTGGGTAAGTAGTGGAATAAGATGGCTGATTGGTTTGTTTGACTGTTTGTTACTTCTTCAGGCTATCTATTGACTGTGTTACAATGTGTATGAGAATCCAATCCCCCAATGATTGCTATGGTCAATCTTTTTTTTTTAGTTGACATTCATACCTTGAATAATGTACAGCTCTTCATTTGGTGAAACCTGAGCTGGTTCCAATGAATTGCCTAACACATATGCAAAAAATACACATTCTAATATATATATATATATATATATATATATATAATTGCTTGTTTGATTTACAGTTCTCCAATGACTAATAATCTTGCTGATATTTATGATATTTATTAGCTATTTATATGCTTGATTTTGAAGTGTGTGTGACATATTTTGCCTATATTTAAGTTGTCTGCTCTCCATATCCATGTCTCTTAACAGAAACAACAAATGTGCTCTGTTTTTCATTTTCTAAATTGTGATTTGGAGACAGAAGTTCTTAATTTTACTGATAATTAATTCCAACATTTTACACATCAAGCTTTGGCATTATTTCTTTTAAAAATGTCTAACACAACTATGCAAATATTTTCTTCTCTACTCATCTAGAAAAAGAATCATTCTAGTTCTTTGATCTACTTTGGATAAATTGTTCTATAGGGTACACAGTACTGATGGCAAGTCATCTCTTGTACATGAATATTCATCCGTTTTAGCACATTGTTGAAATCACTGTCTTTATTGAACTGCATTTTGAAAGCCTTTTTCTTTACTTTAAAGGGACAACCAGACATGATGTTATATAGGACCACATATTATGAAAGTGATAAAAATGACGTATGAGTGTATGAGTTGCCTTAAGATAGACAGTCAATGAAAAATAATGACCAGAATCCTACATTGGATTGACACTGAGTTACAGCTCAGAGTTTCCCAGTTGTTAATCCTTGCAATGAGACAGATATGTCTGTTCTGAATGTAATAAATTAATTTTCCAGAGGCAGAGTCCTAGTTAGATAATCTTATATTATTCTAGAAGTTTGGTGATTTTAGGAAGACTGAGGAATGACCGCTTCTTCACTACTGCAGTCAGCACATATCTCTAGAATCAGTATATCTTCAAAGTTAAATTTATTAAGGTTTGCATCTGAGAAATACTGACTTACTTATTTCTATTCATCATATATATATTTCAGGCCAAATATGATGAATTAGTAAGAAAATGTGCTCACCTACCAAGAGAGGAAAAAATACATTTTGATATTCAGGAATATCGCCATATAGAAATTTACCCACTTATGATTCCTGATAGGTTTAAATTGAAGGTGGCTCCACTGAGATCCATTGCTATGAGTTTAATTAATGTTACATAGGTGTTTTAAGGTAATAATGTTGTCCAAAACTGAGCTCAATTTATCCTGCATAGAGGAAAGCAAAAGCCAAAGACGTGATCAAGTCACAGGATGAAGTAGAAGATATGCTGTGCCCTGTCAAAGCTTTGCTCAGTGCTTTCCCAGAGATTCGCTGCCATCTTTGTTTTCAGAAAGACACTTGGCTATATCACATTTTCCTATCCTGTTCAGATTTTGATGTCTGAAGCCTATGCTGACAATTCAGTCACTCATAGTAAGCAATTATATGTTGCCACATACTCTTAAAAGGCAGATGCCCCTAAGGATTAGAGAAAATGAAAACTCCACAAATCTTGAAGTATGTGTTGTTATTTTAGAATTTATAGGTCCATTTCCAGAGCCTTAAAAGAACAATAACAATGTCAGCCACTGGAAAAAAGTATCAAATCTAATTCTCAGGAGAGAAAGCTTGAATCTAAACTAGATATTTACCATGTCTTTAAGTGAGGAATACTAGGACACATCAGGTCAAGAAATAGGACTTTTAGCTGGCTTTTTTGCACAAGTGATTTTCTCATGTGCTCATGAGATTTTTCTTATTCTGCTCAAAGTCTAAAGGGAACAGCATTACAATACTTAATAATATATTTGCTTTGTAAGTGACCTAACACATTTACTCTCATGTAGTATCCTTTGATTGTTCCTTACTCCAAATAATTTTCATTATGTGTATTTCATTCCTACTTGTTAGGGAAATCCCCAAAGTTGACTCACTGAAAATAAGTGGTTTTATTTTAGTCAAAGGAGAACATATTCAGAATCCATTTTGGTGCTCTGTCTAGATCAGTTATCACTTAGATTGTTCCCCAGAGTTTACAACAATGACAAGAGAGACTGATTTCACATGAGCTTGGGTGATTTACTTCTATTTTTTAAAACTGACATAGAAATTCTATAATTGATGGAAAAGAGCACCCGAGCAGCCTATGTTGTAACCAAGCCCATGGAACTCTGGGGAAAAGAAGGAAGCAGATGCTTTCTTCTCTCCATGCTTCTCATGGACAAAAAGGAAATTTGCCATCAAGAATTTAGATAGGACTGTTAGTCCATACAGAACTCTGGCCTGGATATGTGGGACAAGGTTTTGGATAAACCTATAGATATGAAAACTCATAGCAGGGTGCAGATCATGATCATGCACATGTGGAATTTGAAAAAAATTGCAAGTGTAAATGATTTGCAAATAGTATAAAATGGACCACTTTTTGGTAAGGAATTAGGTATGGTCTGTAGTCATGGACGGCATAATGGTTGGTGGTGGATCTTGTATCCGTAACTTCATAAGACAGTAATGTAGCTATTATAGTTTGGTCAATAGTATCCATGTAATGAGGTAATTAATTGTCTAATGAAAATTTCTTAGAACATTTTCCTTTCATTCAGTAACACATGATTATACTTGGTGCTGCAGTGATAACTCCACTTTCACTTTTATCCTGAAAGGAACCTACCACTAGAAACCTTTCTAGCAGTAGTTTCCTGGGATAACTGTATTTAGGAAATCAAAGTAGATCCTTTCTATGGATGCCTCTCTCAGGCTAAATATACTAGCATTCCTGTTTCTAATAGATCTTGTACTTCATTAAAGCAATCTATGATTGGTTTAAATTGATACTATACCACCTAACATAATAATGAGGGTTTTATGTTTAATAGTTTCAGAGAGAAATGGGTGTATTAATGAACCTATGGATTTCTTTCTCAAACTATAATGCTGCAGAGAGCTGCCAATATTTAACTAAAGTAGGTAGCAAGATGTGTGTGTGTGTGTGTGTGTGTGTGTGTGTGTATATACATATACACAATTATGCCTGGATAGATAGCTCATTTAAAAAAACTAGAAAACTAGAGGCTCTTGACACACAAAAGAAGTTAAAATTAAATAAAAAATAAAATCAATTATATGAAGGCTATAGTATCTTGTTTCATTATAGTAATCTTCTTACAATATTACTCACAAAGTTGAATACCTTAATTATATGCAATAAAATTTGACTTGAAATGAAAACTTGGGTAAATATTATTTTGCTCAAAGGCCTTCTTACTAAACTATTAATGCAAGTTTATTCATTACACCATTACCATTGAGTTCAATAGAAAGATACATGCAATTGCTCACAAATATACTGCACTATAAAAATACCCTCATATATTTTAACACTCATATGTAAACATGCCAATTTAGTAAAGGATAGTTGTTTCTAACTAGCAGGGATGTCAAAAATGAAGAAAATATTCATATGGGTTTAAACCATGTCATGTGGATAAAATGACAAATCCATAAAATTAATGTAACTATAGTTTTGACATAAAAATATTTCAAATTCCAGACAGCAGAACTGAGTAAGGATTTTAAATAAGCTATCTTGCAAAAACAATAACTACAATTAACAGTAAGGAAGATTAACTTTGGAAAGTATCATCAGGATATTAATTAAGAGAAGTTCTGTTAGAACAAGGAACTTTCTTCTTGGATAATGACATGATTTTGTATAGGTACACTACCATTTTTCAGTTAATAATGAATATATTTATAATTTTGCTTGGAAGTTCAAAATATTTTAAAACTGAGTTTTAATTTATATTTCATTTTTACTAAACAAATGTAGTATTCTTAAACTTGAAAATCATATGTCAAATGTTAGCCTACAGAAAAATTTCTTGTAAGGACATTTTGACAGGAACTGTGAGAAACAATATTTATGCCAGCTAATTCTTGCCAAAATGACATATAAACTATAGTGAACAAAATAATGCATGATTGGGGCAATAATTCTCAGAAAGTTCAATGAATATGACTTTTCTTCTAGATGCTTCAGTATTCAAGTATCCATTTTCCTAAAAAAAAATCATGAAGTTTAGATCAAACTTTGATGCATTTATAACATGACTGAAATGCATCAAATCCAACCTATTACTGTCTTAAAAACTGGACCTTCAAAAAGCAGAAGGAAAATGTGTTGCTGTCTACTCTAGCTCTGAATTGCTGCCCTCCACTTCATGAATATGCATACCAGTACAGAGACATAATATCAATATAAGAAATGTAGACATTTATTACCTCCTTTCAAAATGATTGTAGTTTCTAAAATAAAGCCTTCATCTTGTTCTTCCAGCAATTATTCTTCTCTATCCTTTCTTTCCTCAACAGGGGCCTAAAAGTGGTCAACATTTCCTTTTCCACTTTGGGAGAAAGGAGAAGAATCTGGACATGGAGTGCTAAGCTACCCTCTGAAACTTATGCATGGTTTACATGCCTACTGGAACTCTGCTCACTTTCCTCTGTTTTAAGGATGGGTACTTTGTTGACCCCTCTATTTTATATTCCATGCTTCTTTGTTAGCTTTTAAACATCTAGTGTTTCACAACTAAGATAGAATATAAAATGGGACATGTAGCTATTAAATACTCAAGAATATTCTCCCCCCATACTTTTTTTCTTTTTCTTCGTTTGAAAGTGGAGTTCTAGGGTCCTGGATAGCAAATAATTTCAGCAAAGGCTTACTATAGTGTATATTAACAGTTGGACATCACATCTACATTCAGCTAACTTGTGGGTGATGGGGTAGAAAATGGAGGAAGTGCTGGGATTATAGTGGAGTACTCATCAGTGGGTTCAGGGCTCCAGCTGGGACAGCCACTAGGGCTTACATTCAGGGCTATGGCTGTTGGCAAGTCCTTGTAATCAGAAGCCGTTACCGGTACAAAGTTTCTGGAGCTGTTTTAATCAATCTTTGGCAAAGGTAGCAGTAAATGTGCTCAATGGCTACATTGTTTTTCCTGAAAACTGTCGCTGTGACTTTAGTATTGTGCTTAAATAGAGGAAGTCTATAATACAATGGAGAGTCAGCGATGACAAAAACAAACATTCTGAGCCTAGAGTTATTGGATAATTTCATTCTCATTCCAAAGAGCACTTATTGCTTATTCATAAGGCAGATATTCTGTTGCTATCCCCAGTGTGTCTAAAGCATTGTTTAAGCAGAACTTAGATTATTTGTACAAGGATAAAGGGTTGAGAATTTTATGCTTAATTTAAGCAACATGAACACATTTCCATTTATTGGATTTTAAAGTATTTTTAGTTACAGGTGTATGCAATTTAAACGGTCTAACAATTCTCAGGATATAATAAGAACTTGATGTTCTTTTTCTCCATTGTTCCCACCCTACCCTATTCCAAAAAGGTATGTATAATCAGACATTTGCTCTACAACTCTAAAGTAATATATATATATATATATATTCTGTAACATCAGAATGTATTCCAGTTTCTGTGTGTTCTGTTGACCCCTGGGTTATGGAAGAGGAGGATTATGTTCAGCCATTTCTGTTCTCGGTTGCTTTTCTATCTGCCTTTCTAATATAGTCATATTGACTCAATGGTATGCAATGCTTATGTCATTATTATTGTTATTATTATTATTATTATTATTATTATTATTATTATTATTATTATCACCACTACTACTTAAACATTATTTACAAAGAAGTCATGATGCATTTTAGAATGATTCATTGTATTGGTTTGAGACTGAAATGTCTTGCCAAGACCCACCTAATGGTACTCTTTTAGGTGTTCTAGTACTTTAAGAAGTGACACATAGCTTGAGGATAATTGTCCAGAATGATTATACCTGCACAAAGAAATAATTAAGTTAAAGTTATAATATCTACTAAAAAGTAAAATGAGTAGTTCTATGAGTACCCATGTGCTCAATCTTCAATTTACAAAGGAAAGTTTCATCTCATTATTTAGTAAAAGAAATTAAAAAGAAAGAAAGAAAATGATTTTGTTTATAAGAATGAACCCTCACTTCTAGGATCTTAGCTGCTGTGTGTGAAAAGTGATTCATATGCTTTCCTACACTTTCTTGGTATTGAGATGAGTATAATTATACTAACACCTTCTAAATATTCTGTATCACTGATATCTTAAAGGATATTTATAAAAATTTCATCCATTTGTAATTTCTGTGAAGTTTCTAACACCACATAGAAAATCATAATTACATTTATAAGCAGCAAAGAAACTAAGTATCAATGTATCACTTCATATTAAATCCCTAAGTAAAAACTGAATACTAAATGTGATGACAGTATTTATACTACCTATGAAAAGCAAGTTGGTTTGAGACTGGCTGAAACATTGAAAGCTTGAAAGTAATTCTTTGTTCCTCCCTTTCCTTTCCTTTTCTTTCTCTCTCTCTCTTCTCTCTCTTTTTCTTCTTACTTCCTTTTGATTTTAATCCTTCCATCTCTCTCTCTCATTCATTCTCTTCCTTCTCTCTCTCTCTCCCCAGTTTTATATGACTATAATTGTATTAGGCCATTTGTATGGCTCTAATATTTGTTTAATACTCCAAGTGATATTTTAGAAAGAATATTATTATTCATTTCACATTCGTTATGTGCTGCCTAATGGAATTCATGATTCAATGAAATAACTCACAAAAACATAAAAACAAAAGTAAATCCTGAAAATTAGATGTCCTAGCTGTGTTCTATCAATTACTTATCAGTGGTGTAAGTGGTTTTGTTTCCCCTATTACATCTCAGGGTTAAGTGTAACAGAAGAGGTAATCAGTGATTTCATGAATTAGAAGCTACTTGCCTGGCCACAGCTTCCACAGGCTTGTAAAACTCTCAGCGAATTCTTAAATCCCTCTAAACTTCATTCTTCATATCTGGGAAATGATACCTAGATTAGAAAATCAGTATAGCATTTTGAAGAAATAATGTTTTGACATTTTTCCATGGAGTCTAGCACCAAGGAGTTCCCAAGTGGATCTTCATCTTTTCAGCCCTGAAAAAGTAAAGAAGCTCAGAAGTCAGTGTGGGAACCAGAATTAGTCCTTTAGACTATGTTAATGTGGTTTTTACATAGTCAATATTGTTCACTGACCTTGCTTTGCTGATTTGTTTTCAAACATATTAAGTGGAGGCAAGTGTAGAAACCTTCTGCAAGCAACAAAGACAAGACAAATCTCCCATGCACCCATTGTCATTTTCAAACTTCCACAATAATTCAAGGATTGAAGGTAGATAGAGGTTACATCTGATCACTTAGTAACTGGTGACCTAGACCAAGGTTTATCTCATAGCAGAGGACTTGGAACAAAGTACATCCTCAGTAAATAGTGGTTATAATTTATGATGATGATGATGATGATTAGTATTATGATTAGCAGCTTCAGCAGTAGTAGTGATAGTATTATTAAAATTACAAGAGCAATAAATAAAATGAATTGATGCATTTTCTTTTTTTTTCTTTTTTTTTGGGGGGGCGTCCAGTCGTGGGGCCTGAACTCTGGGCCTGGGCGCTGTCCCTCAGCTCTTCAGCTCAAGGCTAGCGCTCTACCACTTGAGCCACAGCGCCACTTCCGGCTTTTTTCTTTTTTCTTATGTGGTGCTGAGGAATCGAACCCAGGGCCTCAGGCATGCAAGGCAAGTGCTCTCCCTCTGAGCCACCTTCCCAGCCCGAATTGATGCATTTTCTGTCATAGATCCAACCAGCTTTAAAAGACAATATACCCAGTAGCAAATTTGAAGTCTTCAAGAATAACTGCATGATGGCTGTCTACTTTACCTTATGTACGTGAATTATGCACAGAAGACACAGAAGAACTGGGAAAGGGGCACCAAGAGACTTGAGTCCACCTCACATGAACAACAGTAATAAAAATACCTTCTCTAACTAAATGTCTCATAACATCTGTCTGGGAAGTACAAACAATAATAGGTAAATGTGAGAGCACCTTCAAACCCATATAGCTCTGAACAAAGAGATGATATAATATGAAAAAAATGCTTTCAATTCAGGCTAAATCTACTTCTAGCTTCTAGGAAAAAGAAGAAAGACAACTGTTCTATGCTGCACCTGTAGAAAAAGGTGACAGAGGGAATAAAAATCTTTTCTAATGAAAAAAAATATATTTCCTAAGGAAAGGAAATATTAGGTTCCTACTCGGAGAGAAACAGACTCTTAGAGAAGAATGTGGCAAGAGTAATGAACTTTAAATCAGGACATTTGGGTTTAAATCCTGCCTTTGGCACAAACTAACTGTGTGACTTTTCTTAAACTTTTTAAATATGTGAATCTCAATTTACTTCATACAAAGTAAGGTCTATCCAAAATATATTGAAGGTCTTTTCCAGCTTTGACATTCTCTGTTGCTTTAATTCCACTTTCTAAATGGAGGCTTTGTGAACTTGTGGAATACAAGACCATTTCAGTTAAATTATGAGCCATAAAATGGGAGTATTCTGAATAATGAAATTTCCAATTAACTGTAGGTTAAGTTTATCTGAGATTATTTTTATTTTTTTCTTCTTCATTTTATTCTTCTTCCTAATATTTTGTTTTGGCCTAGTAAAACTCACAGATTTGCTTTGCCCAACTGCTCAATAGCTCCTTTCTCTCCAACTCCTTCTTTTCAAATTTCACACTGGCACAAATTCTTAACCAGACTGTTTTATACTACAAGAAATTTGTAAACAAAACAATCAAACTTGTTCAGGGCAACAAAACAACCAACATTAGAATTCTTTTTTTTAATCCTGAAGCAGATATTAGCTCAAAGATAGTATCATGTTTTTAACTCTATCTGGTTAAAAAATATATCCTGACTAAAATGACTAACTTTAAGAGTCTTGAGGTAGTAAGAATAAGTGAGATTACCCAAGAGAAACCAATATAATCACTTGTATACTTATGATGAAAAAACAGAAAAGCAGAATCAGAGATATTTTGATTACAGAAGCAGAGGCAGAGAGAGAAGATTTGGAACATCTGGTTTTTTATTTATTTTTTCATTGTAAAAATACTATGCGGGGGTGTTACAGTTACATAAGTAAGGTAATGAGTACATTTCCTATCTAGCATTGTTACCTCTTCCTTTGTTTTCCCCCTACCATCCCTTGCCTCACCAGATCCCCAACTCCTTCCCCCCCACCTCGCAAGTTGTAAAGTTTGTTTAAACATAGTGTCTTGTATACATCTCATTGTTACAATGGGTCAATCTGCATCCTTATTTCAGCATTTTGTTATTTTCCTTCTCCTCCCCCAATTGGAAAAATGTATATACAAGATGCAGGGCACCGACATCAAATACAGTGAAGACAGGGGTTATCCCGTGAGGAAAGAACATACAAGAGAAACAAAAGAAAATCACATAGTACATTTTCAATATGAAACATCTGGTTTTAATGAAGGATAATCCAAGAAATGAGGTCAACCTTCCAAAGCTGAAAAGAGCTGGCAAATTGATTCACCCTAGAATAAACAGAAGGAACATGCACCTGTGGAAACCTTGATTTTAGCCCAGTAATACATATTTCAAACTTCTTTTTTTTATTGTCAAGGTGATGTACAGAGGGGTTTCAGTAAGGTAATAAGTACATTTCTTGTCAAACTTGTCACTTCCTCCCTCATTTTCTCCCACTTTCCCTCCTCCCATCCCCCATAGGTTTCTAACCTCTGTAAGATTGCAAATTCATAGCTTTTCTAAGTTTGTATTTATTTTAGCAACAATATGAAACTAAAACAAAACTGCATACCCTACTTTGTCTCACTTTCATAGAACACTTCAGTTGGGAAGCTAAGTTTGGAGGTAAGTTAAATTTACTTTAAGTGCTTTGTATCATAATATAACTGGCATAATATAATGTAAATGTATTTGCATTCACCTTCATCTACTGCTACATGATTAGTATCTTGAGATGGTCATAATAAGCTGACTTATAAGGCTTTTCTAGACAATGTGGAAGGTTGTTTGTAATATTGAGATTATATAAATATAATGTAAAACCAAATTAGAAATCATGTAAGTACACCAATTCATAAGTTGTAAATAAGGGAGCTAGGAAATATACCTAGTGACCTCAGGTTTCTTACTGCCATAGTCAACAAGTCCATTAGTTGACAATAAAAATATTTTAATTAAAACATACTGTGAGAACTCTTAGTACAGAAAATTTGTTTTTTAATATATATATATTAATTTTTTATTTTTTGGGGGGGTCCGGTCATGGGGCCTGAACTCAGGGCCTGGGCACTGTCCCTCAGCTCTTCAGCTCAAGGCTAGCGCTCTACCACTTGAGCCACAGCACCACTTCTGGCTTTTTCTGCTTATGTGGTGCTGAGGAATCAAACCCAAGGCCTCATGCATACAGGGCAAACACTCTACCACTGAGCCACCTTCCCAGCCCTTTAATATATATTTTTATTGTAAAGATGCTGTACAGAGGGGTTATACTACATGAGTAAGGTAATAAGTACATTTCCTATAGAGCATTGTTGCTCCCTCCTTTGATTTTCCCCTACCATCCCTTCCCTCCCCACCTCCTCAAGTCCTCCCCCCCTAAGTTGTAAAGTTCATTTTGCTAGGGTCAAATTTTTAATAGTCAAATATTACAACAGTATGTAAAAGAATTAGCCAAGTATGCTGAGAGTGGTGGTGTGATTGAAACAGTGAGTCTATGCAATTGGTCAGCTGCTTGGGTGGAGGAATAGAAAATGTGGGGTTTCGATCTGAAAGTTAGGATGTGTGGTTAGATTGCTGATGTTTTAAAAAGAGTACAAAAGAAGCTGGTCTTGCAGGGGTACACCTCTATAAATCTAACTTGCTCAGGAGACAGAGGCAGGAGGATCACAGGTTCCAGGTAGCCTGAGATGGCAAAGTGAAACCTTACCTCAAAATCAAAATGCAAGTCTAAATATTTAGGGAAGCGGATCATGTGGTAGAGTGATTGCCAAGTATGTGTGATGGAGGTCCAAGGTACAAAAGTGCAAAGTAGGACCTATGGTATGGAGCATCAGTACAAAAGAGGAAAGCAAAGGAGAAACACATTGTTATAGGAAGGCATGGATAGGGTGGCTGTTGTTGGTTGTCTGACAGAAGATTGAGCACTGTCTTTGTTGTTGTGTGTACTGGTGTGTATATAATCCCACAATGGGACTATAGATTAGCAGAGACAGAGGACTTGGTTTAACTGGAGTCAACATGTTAGGTAAAATGAATGGATGAAATGAAATGTCTTAAGATTATTGTAGAACCTTGAAAGAAACCTCTATGAATGAGACATTGTGATTAAATGACAGGTTAGTTGAAGGAAAGAGACAAACAGGCAACATCAGTGACGCTATGAAGGGAAGCACAGAGGAGAAAGTATTTGCATTAGAAGGAACAATTGAAGAAGCAGAAAGCAGAAGATGGGAGCTTAGAGAATACCAACCCATCCTTCTGAATCTTGTGACAGTAAGGAGATGAAAATCAAAGAGGCAAAGGAAAAATAGAGACATTTCTACATCTGATTAGATGCAAATTAGATGCAAATTAGGTAGATTACATCATTATATAACCCAATATAGCTGTTAGTCATCTAGGATATTTTGGTCTTGAGTGTTTTTTGGTGTGTATGTGCGTGTGTATGCACGTGCACGTGTGTGCATGTGATTATTCAAGATATAAAAACCATTCTCTGCAAAATACCTCATTCTCCCCAAAACTTTTCTCATAAGCAAGTTTGACAGGAATTTGAACAGGATATTCATGCTTTGTCCTTATAGAAATTCAATCATCTTACACATTGCCAATCTATTACATAAAAATGATCTGGGATGTTTGAGTGTTCACATTTTATTTTGGAAATACATTTTAATTGGTTTACTACAGTTTGATTTATTATCTTCTTACATTTAAATATTTTACTCTTAAAATATAACTACTGCACAAATATAGAATAAAAATAAATATGATGGGAAATATTTTGGAGCTACAGATTACTACATTCATAGTAGTGTACAGTGATTAAAATTAGTAATCTAATTACTCTAACAGAGTGTTCAGGTTTAAACAAAGTACAAAATAGAACCCTTTGTACCAAAAAAAGCTAAATAAGCGTCGTGGAAATCTTTCTCAAACATTATTTTGGGTTCTTATTTAAGTATTGGCTCTAAGTTGGAACACAATTAGATAAAATCAAAATAATTGTACACTGAAAGCACATCCAATTGTTACAGGAAAATGTGTTCTTATTTTAAAAGAAAAAATGATCATGCCATTTGAAATTGAAGAAAATTACACATATCCTCAGTGTCCAGCTGCCCCAAGTTCAAATATAAAAAAAAATCCACATTAAGAGGTTGTTAAAAATTCTAAATAAACAACCAAGATGAAAAAACTTCTGCAAATGATTTATTAATCTCTGATCAGAATTTACTGAGCAGTCAATTCAACCAGAACCAAAGGTTTCAGTTCAACCAATGAGGTGCCTCATTAGGTACTGTTGCTTTTTTGGCAAAATCTCCAAGATTCCACAACAGAACCTTTCACTGCTATAAAGTGAAATGCCACTTACATCAAACAAAACTGAGCTAAGCTAGTCACTTGCTTTGCTTTTTATGGTGCATATTGGAAGGTGTTTGATTGTGCCCCTTCTATTCGGACATATACATGTTTTTTAATCATATTCACCCTCATATTCACCCCTCTATTACTCTTTATTATATCTCCTCTTCTCCCTTTCTTTTATTCTTCAACCCCACAGTAGTACCTCCTTTTTTATGATGGTCCTGAGGTTTGAACTCAGGGCCTGTGACTCTCCCTGAGCTTACGTGCTCAAGGCTAGTGCACTGCCACATGAGCCACAGCACCACTTCCAGCTTTTTGGTGGTAAGTTGGAGATAAGAGTCTCAGACTTTCCTATCTGAGCTGGCTTTGAACTGAGATCCTCAATCCCAGCCTCCTGAGAAGATAGGATTATTGGCATGAGCCATCAGTGCCCGGTTTAGTAGTTCACCTTCATGATCTTGGTATTTGTTTTTTTTGTTTTGTGTTTATTTTGTTTTGTTTCCTCCTACTTTCCAAAAATAAGAGAAGACATGCAATACTTGTCTTTATTTTATTTAACACTATGATCTCCAGTTCCATTTTCCAACAATGACATCATTCCTTCTTCAAAACATCATACCTCCTATAGGGTTCTACTTCCATATAATCCTAGTATGAATTCTGCCAATGATTTTTTATTAATATTCATTAATTGTGTACATTTTGTTTTCATTGCTTTACTTTATTATGTGTACATAACATAATTTGATCATATAACATTCACAATTCTCTTATTTTACTCTCTCAGGTCCTCCTGTTAGATGGCATCCCCTCCCTCCATGCTTCCACATACATGAGAAAACCATTGATCACTGGCTTTCTTCCTCTGTCTCACTTTGCTTAAAATTATGACCTCTAATTCCATCCATTTTCTGCAAATAATCTAAATTCATTCAGTGTTCTGGCTGGATGAAACCTCGTTGTATAAATGTGCCACATCCTCTTCATTCATTCATTCATTCACTCATTGGTGCCAAGGCTTATTCTATCACTTAGAGATTGTAAATAGTACCACAGTAAGAGATGGTTATACAATAAAGATAGGTATATTGTATGCTGAGTTTGCTTCCTTTATATTTACCCAGTAGGGGCAACATCTGGATTATATGTTAGTATACTGATGTGGTAACAGTCTAACAATAGACTCTTAACTGGTCTCCTCACAGTCTTTTGGTCCTTTCTTCAATATATCTCCATAAGACATAATTATTCAGGGTAATCTCAAAAATCTAATTCTGATCATCACATTATTCACTGGGTACATTTCTTTTATAGCCATAACCAAAATCTTGGAATCATTATTTCTACCTTTTTCTCTGACTCATAATTCACTCAGACTCATTTTTTCCCAATAAGATTATATATACCGTCCATACACAGTGCTTTTGAATAAACCTTCATTTCTTCAGGAACTGTCCTCTTCTCTGTCCTTACTCACTACACTCTTCACCTACTTCATTCTGCCTAGATATCCTTTACAAGTTATCTTAGGAAAGGCAATTAACTGATATTCCAAGGCCCATCGGTCCCACCAAGTTGAACTCGGAGCTTTGCTAGCATGTGTAACAGCTTCACTCATGTTGTCTTGCACTGGAGATGAAGTCTGTGAAACCTAAAATAATATATTGTCCTGATCACTGTATTATTTGTACTACCCTAGCATCTGGCTTATGAAGGAAGCACTTATATTTGGCTGAATGAAGAAAATCATAAATAAAATGATGCCATACCAAAGCTTTAATTTCAACAATCTGTATCCTTAAATAATTATAGTATTAGATTTTGAATGCTTCTACATATCATAAAATCTAAAATTATGCAAAAGTAGAGGTGTCTTTTTAGGAAATTTGAAGAATTTTCAGTGGGCAAAAAATTAATAAGTGGCCTCTCAATAGAATGACATTTTTTTTCTGGTAAAACCATTCAGGGTTATTTGATGATAAGGAGTTGGTTATAAAGATGTCTGTGTTTGGGCTGGGAAGGTGGCTCAGTGGTAGAGCACTTGCCTTGCATACATGAGGCCCTGGGTTCGATTCCTCACCACCACATAAGCAAAAAGAAAAAAGCTGGAAGTGGCACTGTGGCTCAAGTGGTAGAGTGCTAGTGTTGAGTTGAAGAGCTGAGGGACAGGCCCAGAGTTCAGGCCCCACGACCAAACCCCCCCCCAAAAAAAAAGATGTCTGTGTTTTCTGCCCAGGCTGGCATTGAACTGCAATCCTCAGATCTCAGCCTCCTGAGTAGCTAGGATTTCAAGGATAAGCCACCAGCACCTGGCTTGATTTTATATCATTTAATTATTTATGTGAAATACATTTAATATTGTATAGATACTATAAATGGAAAGAAGAAGGAAAGGAGAATGGGAAGAAAAAAAGAGAAAAAGAAAACAAAAAGGAGAATAGTTCAATCTCTCAAATATTAACAAATATTAACAATCTCACAAATACTAGCAGTACTTGTTCTGTTTTATTCACAAGTGTTTATGCTAATAAATGCCCAGTTATGTTGTTTGATGTACAGATGCATAAACCAAAATCACCACTGTTAAAATGTTATTTTCCCATTAGTGGAATTAATCATAAGCTGTTGTTTTAACCAAATGGTTTCTTCCTACTATATTCAGAGAAAGGAAAAAAATCATTTAAGTCATCATACTTAACCAAATAGTCATTTGGGTGTTTAGTTTATTAAATAAGTAATGTTTTAAGCATACTGAGTTATGGTATATATATATTTTAAAATAAAAATACAAATTTTTTTTAATTGTATTTTATTTTATTTGAGAACATACTGTACAGAGGGGCTACAATTACATGGGCAGGATAATGCATACATTTCTTACCAAGCATTGCAGCCTCCTCCTTTGTTTACCCTTCACTTCCCTTCCCCGCCTCCCCCCTCCCCCCACCCAATTTTACCCCCCTCCCCCCACCCAATTATACCCCCCTCCCCCCCCACACCGACATTGTAAAGCTGGTTTTGACATGACATTTTGTACTTCTCATTGTTGCAACAGGTCCACCTGAATCCTTAAACGACTTGTTTGTCCCCATCTCCTCCACATGTTATACTGACATCAAATATAGTGAAAGCGGGGGTTACACTGTGGGGGAGGGACATACAAAGCAACAAAGAAATAATCTTATAAATGCGTTAGAAACACATGCATGAAAGAAACGAAAACATTAAAATACATATTTAAGGGTTCATTTTCCTAACATCACATTATCTGACCTTTTCCGCTTGACTCATACCTATACTAAATATTGCAAATAAGGGAAACCATGGGACCTATGCTTCTTTGGGCCTGGCCTACTTCACTTAATATAATTTTTTCCAAACCTTTCCATTTCCTAACAAATGGGGAAATGTCATTCTTTCTGATGGAGGCATAGAATTCCATTGTGTATATATACCACATTTTCTTGATCCATTCATCTACTGAGGGGCATCTGGGTTGGTTCCATGTCTTAGCTATGGTAAATAATGCTGCAATAAACATAGTTGTGCTGGTAGCTTTAGTGTGGTCTTGTTTGTAAACATTTGGGTAAATGCCCAAAAGTGCGATTGCTGGATCATAGGGGAGATCTATGTGAAGTCTTTTGAGAAACCTCCATACTGCTTTCCAAAGTGGTTGAACAAGTTTACATTCCCACCAACAATGAAGTAAGGTTCCTTTCTGTCCACATCCCCTCCAGCATCTGTTGTTGTTAGAGTTCTTGATTTTTGCTGTTCTAACTGGAGTGAGGTGATATCTCAATGTTGTTTTGATTTACATTTCTTTTATGGCTAGGGATGTTGAACATTTCTTCATGTGTCTATTGGCCATCCTTGTTTCTTCTTCAGAGAAGCTTCTCTTTAAGTCTTTCGCCCACTTATTTATTGGGCAGTTGTTTCTTTGAGGATTTGTTGTTGGGTGGTTTAATTTTTTGAGTTCCAAGTATATTTTAGATATGAGACCCTTGTCCGTTGTATGGCTAGTAAAGATCTTCTCCCAATCGGTGGGCTTTCTATTGATCTTGCCAGCTATGTCATTTGCCCTGCAGAAGCTCTGCAATCTTATGCAATCCCATTTGTCCAACCTTTCTTTGATTTGTTGTGCTTCCGGGTCTCTATTCAGAAAATTTCGACCTGAGCCAAGGAGACCTAGGGTTTCTCCTATTCCATCCTGTAATGTTTTCAGAGTGTCTGCTTTGAGTTCAAGGTCTTTGATCCATTTGGAGTTGATTCTGGTGCAGGGTGATATATAAGGATCTAGCTTTAGTTTTCTACATGTAGTTTACCAATTTTGCCAGCACCATTTACTGAAGAGGCTGTCTTTCTTCCATTCTATTGTTTTAGCTTCCTTATCGAAGATTAGATGGCTATAGGTCTGTAGGTTCATTTCTGTGTTTTCAATTCTATTCCATTGGTCCTGAGGTCTGTTCTTATGCCACTACCAAGCTGTTTTAGTTACTATGGCTTTATAGTAGAGTTTGAAATTTGGTATTGATATTCCTCCAGCAGTGTTCTTTCCGTTGAGGCGCGTTTTTGCTATTCGGGGTCTTTTATTGTTCCATATGAATTTTTGGATTGCCTCCTCTATTTCCTTGAAGAATGAGGGTGGAATTTTGATAGGTATCGCGTTGAATTTGTAGATAGCCTTGGGAAGTATTGCCAAAAAATACAAATTTGAATTTAAAAGAGGCTTTCTAAATTAACTTTTCTTTTAAAATTTTGAAAATAAATCTTAAAAAAATATAAAATATTAAGAAATGTAGTTATGGGAAATAAAGGAGATAGCTCTGGTCAAATAACAAAGTAAATTTTGTGTTGAATATAGTATAAAAATTAATTTCATATACAGAATATCTAATAACTACAATTAAATAAGACTGTTACAAATGTTCAAAAGAATATCACGGTTCTATTTATAGGTTCTGTACTCATAATAATCTGCATTCATTATTTTATTTTAGCAATATTAACAATCAAGTGTCTTTTTAAAAAAAGTAGTTAAAAATTAAAAAATGTATTATTTCCAAAAAGGTGGGTTTTTTGGTTTTTTTTTAATTGTGAAAATACTGTACAGAGGGCTTACAATTACATGGGCAAGTTAATGAGTACATTTCTTATCAAGCATTGTTGCCTCCTCCTTTGTTTCCCCTTCCCATCCATTCCCATCTCCTCTCTACCCCTCCCCTTCCACCTCCAAAGTTGTAAAGTTCATTTTTCGACATATATGTCTTGTACATTTCATTGTTGCAATGGGTCCACCTGTATCCCTATTTAAACAATTTGTTTTTTCCCTTCGCCTCTACAAATTATACCAACATCAAATACAGTGAAAGCAGGTGTTATACTGTGGGGGAGGGACATACAAAGCAACAATGAAATCATCTTATAAATATGTTAGAAACAATCACAAGAAAGAAAAAAAAATTTGAGTCCTCATCTTAGGGTCCATTTCGCCTAACATCAACTTATCTGACCTTTTCTGCTTGATTCTGATATATACTAGTTATTGCCAATAAGGGAAACCATGGTACCTATGTTTTTTGGGGCCTGGCTTACTTCACTTAATATAATTTTTTCCAAGTCTTTCCATTTCCTAACAAATGGGGCAATGTCATTCTTTCTGATGAAGGCATAGAATTCCATTGTGTATGTATACCACATTTTCTTGATCCATTCAACTAAGTGATTTGAGAATGTTCCAAAAAGGTGTTTTAAAGGCAAAGATTTTGAGAGACATGACAAATGTCATGTGTTTGACATGACCACTTTTAGGATACATTTTTAATGAGAAATATCAACTACATAAACATATCCATATACAGATGGTAGTTCACGTATTGCACATGTATCTCTGTTGTGTGCACAGACATGAACAGCTGATTCTTCAAAAACAGCTTTATCTGCTTTATGAAGCCTTATTTCAAACCCAGGGCTTTGAGATAAAGAGTGTAATTACACAACTTTTCCTTTATCGTGAATTTTTATCTTGCTTTACTATTTTATTTTTTGTTGCTATTTATACAACACTTTTGTGAAAGGAAATATACATACGTATACATATTTATGTATATATAGATATATACATACACACATGCATATCAACAGTCTGCATCTATAGACAAAGGGATTTATAACAAAGCAATTGTTGCCATCCTGAATGCAAATGAAGGATTTTATTTACACCAATCATGGTACTGTCTTTGTCAACAGTCATGGCAGTTACATGAACAAATACAAAAATTGTGTCTATAACAATCACAGATCTGCTAGGTCACCAGTTAGTATTTCCCCATGATCTAGATGAAAATGATTAAAGGGTTATCTAGAGTTTGTGGAGGTTTTGATGCCATAAATGTTCCATGCCATCTATTTGCTACAACTGCACCTTCTGGAGCCAGTGCCATGCATAGAGTGTTGACATGAGGGCAGTCCAGCTACTTGATTGGAAGATCTTTGTGGAGTAGCTGGGAGGCCTGGGATAAGGTCTAATAGCTGTCAGTTCAGGAGTTAAATCTCCCCAAAGCATCGATATCTCAACAAATTTAAAGGAAAAGCAAACTTTCAAGAGTGCTTAAAAGAAAGGCTTATCAGTAACCATGCTTTAATGTATTTTATAAAAGGCTCTAATAATGCTATGCTCTTGTCCCAGTGCCCTTGTGAGAGAGGGGTCCCTACCATCTGTTTCTATAGGATAAGAAAAGTTAATGAGACTCAATGTACTGTACCATGTGTGAACAACTCAAGTTCTGTTCATGACCTGTGAGCTGGACCCATTCTTCCAAAAAAAAAAAAAAAAAAGAGAAAAATCTAGGGAGATGAAAAATTTTCAGAAGCAACAAATGTCAGAATTATCAATAAATAAAGAATAACCTAGTTAGCTATGAAGATGCTGGGTCCTTGGGTTACTTTTGGTAGGCAAAATAATGGACCCTCAAAAATACTCTCCTCAATCACAAGAAGCTGTGGAGATTTCTGTTACACAGCACAAGGGATTTAAAGATGTGATTATATTTATAAATCTTAATATCCAGAAAGTAATCTGGATTATCCAAGTAAAACCAATTTGATCTCTGAGCCTTTTGAAGCACAGAGACTACTTTAGCTGTCAGTAGAAGATACATGAGGAAGAAAAAGTCATGGAGATACAAAACATGAGACTTGATACTGAGCTTGCTATATGGAAGAAGCAGGGGGCAACACTAGATGAAATAAAAGTTCTCTTTTAGAGAACTATGTTTAATATGAACTATGACTGTATCTTGTCAGCAAAGAGAGGAGTCTTAGTGCTTCAAGTATAAGGAACTAATGCCAACAGCAACCTGAATGATCATGGGGAGCAGGTTCATTCTTAGAGCTTGAGGAATAAACACTATGCACACTCTGAGTTTAGCTTGTGAATCTAAGTGGAAGGTCCAATCACTATACATACCAAATTTCTCCTACAAACTTGTGAAATAATAATTTTACATTTGTTTTAGTTGCTATGTTTGTTATGTAGCAATAACACACACACACACACACACACACACACACACACACACACACACACACAAACATACGTCTCCAAAATTGCAGAAAATGGATTTTAATTTAGAATAAAGAAAATAAACTGATTACTACTAACTGGACCAAAAAGAAATGGAAGCTTGATTACAAAATAAATGTAAAATATTACCAAAAAATGTGTCACGGAATAAGAATTTATTACAATTGAATATTGTTGAATTGGGCAGCAGTGGCTCGTGCCTGTAACTCTAGCTGCTTGATGAGACAGAGATCAGGACGATCATGTTTTAAGGCCAGCCTGGGCAGCCAATTTCTCAACACAAGCTATGGGCTGAGGCTCAGGTCTGTCATCTTAGAATATATGCAAGGCCAAGACTGGGAATGATAGCGGTTCCAAGGCAACCCAAGCAGAATGTTCTCCACCGGGAAGCATCAATCATATCATTAATGACAGAAAGTCTAAAATAGGTGGATTGCAATCCAGTCACCCACCACACAGGAAGTAAGCAAGACCTGACCTCAAAATAAGACAGCACAGGAAACATGAATTAGTATCAGAGTACCTGCCTAGCAAGTACAAAATTCTGAGTTGAAATTCTAGTATTGCCAGTGAATGAATACTTCATGGGCATAGACTGAAATAAATATGTTAAATGATTTATTTTTTAAATATGAAGGCTGTAATTTAAACGTCAATACTTTTGCTTACACAAAAGTTTGCACGTATGAAATTTTCATTAGCATAGTCATAGACTGGGGTTGACTTTTATTTATATCTGGAATAGCTTTTCTATCATATAAAATAATATTTGTCAAAATGAATACCAGAAAATGGAAACAAGAGGGTTTTTTCTATATTGCTGTTTTTGGTTTTCTTTTCCTTTTGTCTCGTTTTTCATTTGTCTGTCTTTTGGAGGTAAGCGGGGGGACATAGAAATGGTGGGACAAAGAGTAAACACATGCAGCAGTAGTACTCAATAGACAGTATATTGAAAATGAACTATACAACTTGTAGATGGAGAAAAAATTGGAGAGAGGGAAGGAAGGGGTAACATCATTAAAAGAATGTTTGCCTTGCATGCATGAGGCCCTGGGTTCAATTCCTCAGCAGCACATTAGCAGAAAAAAAGCCAGGAAGTGGTGCTGTTGCTCAAGTGATAGGGTGCTAGCCTTGAGCTAAAGAACTGAGGGACCTCAGCAGGCCCAGAATTCAAGCCCCATGACTGACCAAAACAACACAAAACAACAATAAAAAACGAATGGGCTCTTTACCTGACCTATATAACTGCAACCCCTCTGTACATGAGCTTTAGGATAACAACAAAAACTGCATGATGAAAACAATCATTTAAATTTATAAGACAACTATAAATCTAGTAAGAAAAATACAGAGCCAAATCAACTGATCGGAAGAGAAAATTTGTAAGTTGAATGTTAATGCAATGAGTTAACATGGTTTGTCAATGAGATCATCAAGTGTTCTTGGAGTCCTCATTAACTTGTCATTCAGAGGATATGAGAATCGCTTCAAATTTTAAAGCACAATTTGGCATCATGACTTAATATTTTATATGTAATTTTTCTAAACCTAAAACTCTACCTTAGAGATATAAAATGATATTCACTTCTCTAATGATTATAATGGATTAACACTGATACTTATATGGTAATTCTGTAAGGATACATTTATCTAATTAACATTACATTGAACCTAAAGAATGCTTGAGGGATGGAGGTGTGGCTCAGTGGTAGGCAGAGTGCCTGTCTAGCAAGTACAAGGTCCTGCATTCAAATATAAGTACCAACAAAAAGAAATACTAAAAATTTTATAAAAGGATGCTTGTATTGATCAAAAAAATAATTCAGCAAATTCATCACAGAAAACTTTGAAAATATTCCAAAGTGCTTTCTTAGTTACAAAAGGTGTTCTAATTACATATATGTGTGTATGTATGATGTATTGTATAATATCATCAATTTTCAAAAGTCTAAACAGAAATATATGTGTACATATATATGTATGTGCATATACAGGTATATAATTCAAATAAATATATTGATGTAATAACAACTGCATATAATATATATTCATATGTTTATACAATTATATTACATATAATACATATGTATATGTATATTCTATAGATATGAAAATATAGAAAAATTGCCTGCAATATATAATTATATTTAGGGTTAAATATCTTACATTAGAGCATTGGAAACTTGCTACTTAAAGACAATCATGTTGGTGAAACTCTCACATTGAATTTAGACAGAACTTAACAATCAAATTAAAGACAAAGAAAGATAACTGAAAACAAAACAGATACTTTCAGTGAAGGAACAAACTAGTCTTATGATTAATGTTTTCTGAGTGAGTGATGAGAGAGCAATGAGAAAAGAAAAGGTGGTTTTTGTCTCAAGCATTTGAACCAAGGAAATAATCTATGCAAAACAGTAGAGAAAATGTTCTTACTGTTTTTCACTTTGGGTATTATAAAGTGCAATTTCATTCCATGCTATTCTGTGGCTACGTAGGGAATGACATTTTCACAAGTCATTTTGGCAACACACAGTTGTCCATTTCTGTAAAAACAACTTGTGAAACAAACTGAATACTCTCTTACCTGCACGTGAAATCTGCATGGCTGAAATCAACACTTTACGCTTGGCACTCACTCGCTTTCTCCTCGCCATTGATTAAAAAAAAAAATGAGGAGAACTGTAATTAGCCAAAAACAATGCTTGTACTATGGCAGAAACATGCTACTTCCATTACACAGTAAAGCAAATGCTATAAATACAGGATCCTCAAAGGTCAGAAGTGTGAGTTTTGTTGAAAAGGAAGTTGTCATCTTAAGTGGCAGTAAATGAAGAGTGAATATAGAAACTCCCAGTTACCCCAGGGGGAAAGGACCACCATGAGATGTGATACAGGAGACATCAATTTGCGAACCCCTGGCCCAGGAACATGAAGTGATTTCTACTCATCTAATTTGCCTGGACTCATCTGAAAATATGAACTTTGATTTGAATTTGAATTTACTCTAAAAATAAATTTCCAAAAAGGAATAAGAGAAGGGATATAGACATTAAGAGATTATTACACTCAGCACTGGTGGCCATGCCTGTAATCCTAGCTACCCAGAAGGCTGACATCTGAGGATCATGGTTCAAATCCATCCCAGGCAGGAAAGTCTATGAGACTCTGATCTCCAGTTGACCTTCTAAAAAGCCAGAAATGCAGCTGTCACTCAAAGTTGTAGAGTATGAGCACAAAAGCACCCAGGCCATGAGTTCAAGCCCCAGGAAAGGCACACACACAAAAAACTAGTAAGAGAGAGTTTGAAGGGCATTCTTTAAATTTTTAATTGACCATTTTTTTCTTCTTAGAGCTACAAAACAAACTCTCATATTACTGGGTAAGATTACTTTAAAAACAAATATATTTTTAGTTCTCTAAGTGTCTGGAAGTTACCTATGTTTATATGAGATTAAACTGTCAATATTTTCCATTGTAATAAGTGTATACCAGGAAGGCAAAAAAAACCCCACACAAATCAAGTAACGGAGTTTACAAAGGTGCAGTGAGGGGGAAAAATATAAGCAGTTCGTTACATAAATATTAATGGGTTTATTTACTATAGATATCCAAGCACAACAGGAACTCTCCAGAATGTGTCGAATGAGATTTTGAACAGAAGATGACATCCTGTTCACATTTAGTTTTCCACCCCTTCTGTCATATTATCCACCTACTTTGATAGTCACAATATTAAGTTGTCTCTAAGCAACCATATGATCACAAAGATCTTTGTGGGCGCCTTCATTCAGTGCATCAAGTTTTAGAAGGGCTTTATCCAAAGCATTCTATCCATTAAATAAGGAAGTTCAGAGTTATTAAAGATGTCATAGTAAATCACAGAAAATCCAAGATCCAGCCCCCAGGTTGATTGGATATGACTGGATCTCTTTCTTGCTTATATGGAATGCCTTTCAGTAAGTTTCTCGGGAACTAGAGATCCTTTCTTTTCTGTCATTACCACCACAGATAGCTTCAGCAAGGTACAAGAAATCACTTCCCTTCACTTACTTCTGCAATTGGTTTTATCAACTTTTCAATACTTATCCAACCATTCTAGGACCATCATGTAGGTAGATCTCAGTTCCAATTCCACTTTCTCTGAATAACCTCCAAGCAGCTTCCATGTCACTTTTTTGCCTGAGATAATCTTCCAGGAATACCTTCACCATGCAGACCCTCACCATGTTCCTATAAACCACTAAGAGTAGCTTGGTTCCTGTTTAGGCATCTCTGTGCCCTGTTAAGTCACCACCTTCAAACAAGGAACCATGTAGTCTCATTGGCTGACCCTGCTCAACCAATTTAATTTTTCTGGATCAACTCTGTCTTCTCCACTGGGAGACAGGGTGTCTTCTTTGCAGAGAGAGGCAGTAAGCAATCGAGGACCACTAATCAACCCCAACATCAACCCCAACTCAAGGGAGCTCTCCTACAAAAGTTAGAGCAGATGAAATAATCTTCTTTTTTTTCTTTTTTTAATTTTAATTTTAATTTTTTGTGAACATACTGTACAGAGGGGTTACAATTACATGGGCAAGATAATGAGTACATTTCTTATCAAACATTGCAGCCTCCTCCTTTGTTTACCCTTCACATCCCTTCCCAGCCTCCTCCACCCCCCCAACCCTCCCCCCCCAAAGTTGTAAAGTTCGTTTTCGACATGACAACTTGTACTTCTCATTGTTGCAACTGGTCCACCTGTATCCTTCAACGACTTGTTTTTCCCCATCTCCTCCACAAATTATACCGACATCAAATATAGTGAAAGCAGGGGTTATACTGTGGGGGAGAGACATACAAAGCAACAAAGAAATAATCTTATAAATGAGTTAGAAACAAATGCATGAAAGAAAAAAAACATTTAAATACGTATCTAAGGGTTCATTTTCCTAACATCACATTATCTGACCTTTTCTGCTTGACTCATACATATCCTAGATATTGCAAATAAGAGAAACCATGGGACCTATGTTTCTTTGGGCTTGGCTTACTTCACTTAATATAATTTTTTCACCACAGTTAGAATGGCAAAAATCAAGAACTTTAACAACAACAGATGCTGGAGAGGATGTGGACAGAAGGGAACCTTACTTCATTGTTGGTGGGAGTGTAAACTTGTTCAAGCACTTTGGAAAGCAGTATGGAAGTTCCTTAAAAGACTCCATATAGAGCTCCCCTAAGACCCAGCAATCCCACTTTTGGGCATTTACCCAAATGTTTACAAACAAGACCACACTAAAGCTACCAGCACAACTATGTTTATTGCAGCATTATTTACCATAGCTAAGATATGGAACCAACCCAGCTACCCCTCAGTAGATGAATGGATCAAGAAAATGTGGTATATATACACAATGGAATTCTATGCCTCCATCAGAAAGAATGACATTTCCCCATTTGTTAGGAAATGGAAAGGCTTGGAAATAATCTTGTATATAGAAAACTTAAAGATGCCACACACATCAGTTAAAACTAAGAAAAAAATTCAGTCACAAGAAAAAAAGGTTACATAGAAAAATCAGTATTATTGTTTTATACAAATAAGAAACTTTTGACAAAGTTGCTAAGTACACACAGTGAAGCCTCTGAATAAATGGTACTGGGAAAACTCAATATATACATGCCTAGGAGTTCAAGTCTCCTACCTCTCACCAATTCCAAAAATCAACTTCAAAGAGAGACAACCTAAGAATAAGATCTAACTTTGTGAAAATACTGGAAGAAATCGGTAAAAATGCTTTATGACATTTGAAATACATTTTCTCCCAAAGCAAATGGTAAAACAAAAAAAAAATCAACAAAGGAGATTACATAAAGCTAATGGCGCAGCAGTCTAAACTAATAACAGTCAACCTAGTGGCTTATATGAACATGGTAATATAGAGACAACTTATTATATATATAATATATTATATATTATATTATATATATATTTCCATGTGATATATACAATGAAAGGTTAATATCAAGAATATATAAAAGAGTGATGGCACCTCAAATGCAAAACCAACTGGCCAACAAGATTCCTAACACCCATAAATAAAAGACAGTGTGGTCTTGATGTTTAGGCTGCTAAATCTGTAAGTCATTTATTACACAAAACCAGAAAACTAAGACAATAAGGAATTGACTTTGAGTATGAAACTATTGGAATGAGGTGTGGTTTCCAAGCCCAGGGTTCTTTCCAGAGACCTGCTAGAGAAGAACACCCTTCCGATGAAAGACTCTGACCTCTTTTTGTACTTTTTCATTGTAAAAATATTGAATAGAGGGGTTACAGTTACATGAGCAAGGTAATGAGTACATTTCCTATCGAGCATTGTTGCCTATTCTTTTGTTTTTCCCCTTGAACACACATATTAATGTCTTTTAGGTACTACTAAGGGGCCTTTGAAAATTTTTCCTGTCATCCTCCACTTTAGAGTGATGGGAGGATTTGATAATCAGGAAGGGAAAAAATTATGATTAAGAGGTCCTGACAGGAGGAGGCAACAATGCTTGACAAGAAATGCACTCATTACCTTGCCCATGTAATTGTAACCCCTCTGTACGGTATATTAACAATAAAAAAAAGAGGTCCTGATATCTTTGGATGACATAACAAATAAAGATGGGAGAAAATGTGCAATCCTTTCCTTTTCTCCAAATTTGTTTGGCTGGTAAATTGAAAAAAGTTGAAAAATTATCAGGCACATACTACAGTCAACCAAACTGCAAAGGAAAAATAATGGATAAGTAAAATCTGAAGTCAGCACATTTCTGAGTGAGATGATGGTTATAAGGAAAATAAGATATTTAGCTTCTATTACCTTCTGCATTTCTGTAGTGACTTAAATGTGGAGTAATGGAAGATAAAGGAACAAAAGTAAATTCCTTTCCATGCCATGGACTTTTGTTTATTTGTTTAATAAAACTAATAAAGACAGTGATCACAAAGATTACATTATTCTAGATTGTTTCTCACTGCATAGGCAGGGCCCATATCCAAGTTTTCTTACAAATTATACAATCAAATATTGCTTTGCAAATTATATTTGCATCTACTACAGAATAGGTTCCAAGAATTTATGTATGAGTTAATTTAGTAAAATTCAAGATATTTACAGTGTCCATCTCTGTATCTCTGTCTGTCTGTCTGCTTTTCTGTCTCTCTCTCTTCTCTAATGGAGGAACAAGGGAGGTACTAGAGTTTGAACTTGGGGCCTTGCACTTACTAGGCAAACACTCTACCATTCAAACCACTCTTGAAGCCCTGTTTTCATTAGTAATTTTTTAAATATGGTCTTACTCTTACCTTCTTCTATTTACTCTTTCCACACAGCTGGAATAACAGGAAAATAACATCACATCCTAATTTTTATTGGTTCAGATGGGAACTTCCAAAATTTTTGCTTGGGCTAACCTCAAGCCATGATCCTTTAGAGTATCTACGATTACATGGGTAAATCCCCACACACATGGTTACTGCTTTTGAAATGACAGCACTTAACATCAACTTGTTTGGAGATGCCATAAGCCAATGCATCTGGCACTTTAATTTCTGTCACTAAATCCTGACAATAAGACATCATGGGAAAGTTTGTATTATGCCTAATAATTGGTTTATAAAAATAAAAATGTAAAAGGTTGTGATGATCTGCATTCCTTTCTCATATATTAGGATATCTTAAAATTAATGTTTCTCAGTCTGAGTGGTTTACTTCCTGTCTAACTGAAATCTGTATAGATGAATCAGCATAACTACCTTATTTGCAATTAAGTGTGGAAATTGGTTAAATATATTTGAATCATACAAGCTGGAAGACAAATGATTTCATAATAATAATGCAAATCCAAATATACACACTATGAAACCCTAATTTGGGGACATTGGTAACAAATAATATACACTAAAACTTGAGCTACAATAACAAATGTCATTCATCCATACTGATATTTATGTTAAGATCAGTTTGTTCTGCAATTACTCAGCCTAAAACATTATTTTCATCACTTAATATAATTCAAAATCTTTTATTAGCCCATAAGGCTGGGAATAAATCTACATGCTCATTGCTTCTTGAACAATATTTCATTAATAATGTCTTTCCCAGTGTTTCTCTACTCTCTAGCTTAAACACAATGTGGACATTTACAATAACTAGAGAGGAAAGGAGAAAGAATATATCACATAGTGCAGAAGTAATGCTTTAAGAATTTGTGAGGAGCTAAAATTAGAATGCAAAGCTTTCCACGGTTGTTCATGGGCCTTGATCCCAGGTTCTGCACTGAGGTAGGATCATCCTGAAGGTTGAGCATTGGGTTTTAATATCCACCATAAAAGTGTCAGCCAGGGAAAACAAACCAGCCCAAGAAGACTTTCAGTAAGATTGCTCAGACATAACGTTTTCCAAAAGCTTCCAGTATCTTCTAGGCTATCTCTCTAAGGGAGAAAAAGTGCTGATCTCACATATTTTAAATAAGAAAAGACTGAAATGCCAAACTTTTTCGTTCACCTTACTTTTCCTTTAAAAAAACTCATAAACTAGTATAAAGATATAAAAATGAATTCAGATATATTCTCTTATCTTTTCAAGAAAATAATTCTATTCTGAAATGATGATGAATAACCACAGCATATTGCAACTTTTTAACCAGATGTTGATTTATTTCTAGGTAACAAGGTGCAGACCAAGTACAAGTCTGAGTGCAGCAGTCTGGGATTGGTTTGATGGTTTTGGTGTGAAGAATTTTTAATTCTGCTGTTTAGTCACTCCTAGCCATGAGTGATTGCTGGTTACCACCACCCTGAACACAGCTCCTCAAATCTCTCTGCCATGCCTGTATTCCTGACTTTAAACAAATGGCCCCAGGGTCATTAAGCAGCAATTCCAGAAATCAGAGATTAAGGCCAGCTACATGCATTTTAAACTGAGAGAAATATAGACTTTGGAGGACCAAAACCAGGTATTAAGCTCAAGCTCTCAAAGGCTACTTGCTCACACACAGCAGCAGTGGTTAATTCAGTTTGTTTTTTAAGATAGGGGTTTCACTTTTGCTCCAGCAAGCCTCCACCATCTTGTATATCCATTGTTGAAGTTGTTAAGAATATAGGCTGACACCACCATGTCTGGTTGTCTTATGTCCAGTTCAGAATGAAGGATTGCAGTTCCTTTAAAAGTAATAAAATCTGTAGGGAGGAAAAACAGCCAAACTTGGCTATATTATCCCAGTCAAGTTTTGAATGAATTATTTCAAATCAATTCAGTGCCTCAATTAGATGCAATTTTCAAAAATATTTATAAATAAATAATGAAGATGAAAATACATTCATAAACAACACATGTCAATATACATGTAGTACATATATCCATGCATGTACATATTTAAGATATGCACTTGCAAGTATTATAATTATATATATGGTAGTCATATTTACAGAAAATTTTATAGAAGTTTCTTTTATTCCATTACCAGAATTTTTTTATTTGTTTACTACTGAATTTCTCACCTACTATTCTTTTTAATTTAAAACATTTGTGTTAAAAATCTAAATGTCAAGTCAAAATAGATTTTGTGTCCTTAAGGAAGTATGGAATTTCAAAATTAATGAAAATGGCAATCATGATGAAAGAGTAAGGATAAGAGAAATCCAGTGACTGTGATGGAAAAGATACCTTATGGTTTCTATCTCTAATAATGGCAACTTAACTGAAGTTTCCACATGAGATTGTTTCATTTTGTTCCTTAATCTGAAATTTATTTGAAATTGTACTTCACATCTCATTTTCTATGTTAAAATACAGATGTTCATAAACATCTAAATTTTAGACTTTACAGCATATCTAAACATATTTGTGCTCATAATTAAAGAATTTTCCCTCTTATTCAAAAATTTTAATAGTTTCCCAATATTCAGAAACATGTTCCTCTGCTTAAGGAAAAATCAAGTATATTATCCGAAGACCAATTTTCCTGGGAAGTTTTAAGTATGAAAAGAAGGGTATGTGCTCAAATACTTTATCAAATATTAAAAGGAGAATTATCACCTCTCACCATCCCTCAATATGACTTGTTTCAACAACAAGATTTTCCATTAGTATAATTTGTTGCAAAGTACTTTTTAGTGAAACAGCGTAAGTAGGCAGTAAGATGTCGTTATATATGCCATTAGCACAAACTACAGGGGGAGAGCAACTTTTAATATGGTTTCTCCGATACCAGTCATTTACTTTCAACTCTGAATTCTTCTTACCTTCTCAAATCTTAGGGCTTAGTGTTTAGGGCTTAGTGAATGATACAGGAAAGCTTTGGCATCAGCACTTACAAAATGAAGAGGAAACTTAATAATGAGCATTTATGACTGAATCAAAGAATATAAGCATGAGTCACTGAACTGCTGTTATTCAATTCTGTGTAATAAGGTGGTAAACTCCTACAGCCATGGAGGAATAGCTAATGACATCCTTCAATACTGCATAGTTTAAACTTCAAAACATGGTAGCAACTATTTCGTTGAAGGTTTCCATCCTAGTAATCATTTTGTCCTAAGAAGCAGGGTTTCCTTATGTCACCTGGGATAGTTTCGAACTCCCAGTCTTGAGTAAACCTACTGCCTCAGCTTTCAAGTATGGGGAGCACCGGTGTACTTGGCTGAGACCTGAAAATTAGAATCCTAGAGTAACAATTCACTAAAAAAGCTGACTTGTATATGGTTATATGGAGATTTATGTCCTTTCATACCCTCAACACTTTGAGATGAGGTAATTTCATTCCTTTCTATGTGTCAGGACCCTTCGAGATCTAGACATATGTCCTACCTGATTTGATCAGGTTCATAAAAATCAATCCCAAGAATGATACTACTACCCTAAAGAACTAAATCTTGTGGATACCTGCCAATCAGTGCTTGAGGGTCCTACATCAACTCAGATCACCTTCTTATGAAAATCAAAGGTTATATCATAATAAAACAACTCTCCAGTATACTTGTGCCCAAAGCTCTATTCTCCTTGCTTATGCCAAGAGCCCAAAATAAGCCTTGGACTCCTTGGTCACCATGATTTGGATTTCAGGAGCCTTTGAGTAGAATGCCACTGTGTATTTGATGGTCTATATTAGGTTCCCAGTTTCTTTACTGACCCATGGATAAAGAGCAAGGATGTTTTATTCCTAAATCTACATGAACTCTAATGTTTAGATGTGACATGGTATATTCTTTTCTACTAACTAGGTTTTGAACCTCTCCCCCTAGAAGTAGATATTATAGACTAGGAAAATGTATTTTTCCATATACATGTTTTGCTATATTTATGACATGGCTGGGTAAAGTAGTGAACCAATTTATTCCAAAATCTTTCCATGTTCTAAGTAAATTTTTTTCCCTTACAGTTTTAACATCCTACTTACTTAAATAGTTTGACTACTGCTAACATGTCCAGAGGAACTTAGAAATGTAATGTATTTAAGGACTAAAATCTAAGCATAATCCAATAACAAATGCAATACATTACCAAAATTAATTCCCTCAATGATGTGCCAGCTACCATCTCTAAATAAAAGGAAGGAAATATTTCATTAAAATAGTGGCTATTGCAGGGAATGGTGGCTCACACCTGTAATCTTAGCCACTCAGGAGGCTGAGATTTGAGGGTTTCAGTTCAAAGCCAGCCTGGGCAAGGAAGTCCATGATACTTTTATTTCCAATTAAGTACCAGACAAAATCTGGAAGTGAAGCCAGGTTCAAGTGGTAGAGTATCACCCTTGAATATCAAAAAGTTCAGGGACAGCACCCAGACTCTGGGTTTAAGCCCCACAAATGACACGTATGTGTGCACATGTACATGCCCATGTGTGCACATGAACACACACACATACACACAAATAGTAGCTATCTTTACAAAGCTACAATATTATTGAGTATATATGAAATTAAAATCCAGAGTTCTCATTCTAGATGAAACAATCTATTACATATTCAACAATATGTTTTGTACAAATTAGAACCAAACAGTTTGTATCACAAAACTAAAACCCAAATTTCTGAAGTTAGAATGAAGAAACAATGCTTTGAATCCAGAAATGTATAACTTGAGAGAACCTACATTCTACTTAGATCTGGCTTATTGGCTTATATTTTCAAATTCCTCTATAACAACTTCTTTCTGTGATCTATCACAATCTTAGAACCTTTTGAGCCTGATGTCTTAGCAAAGGTTTAAACTCTGTCAATCACTCAGCAATCAGATCGGCACTGCCTGAAAAAAAGCTTTAATAGAAGAGAAGTCATAAATCAAAAGAAAAACTCAAGGAAGATGCCCTTAAGGAATTACCTTATAGAAAGATAAATTATTCCAGTCAAGAAAGAGGAATTGAAGCTTTGTTTTATGTGAGTGTATGATTATTTTAAAATGACTAAAACTTTTTTCCCTGATTTTCCTTTTTTGATATATCTGAAGCACATTAAAAGCCTGCTGGACTATTCAAAATGTAATATTATTTCCACAAATAGGACTTAGTGATGGGAATTTCAATTTTTTAAATAATATTTCTAGATTATGTAGGAATGCCTTCCTTGTGCTTTCAGCCTTTAAGAAATTAGATGACAAGTAGGTCAGCACTCAGGCTTCCTTCGACTGATTAGAAAGTTCCCATGTTATCCCTCAATCTCAGCTCTGCTTTTCTTTCATTTCTGTTCCTTTCTTCCTGGATAAGGTCCACCCATGGTAACCTAGGGTCGCTTAGAAGCAAAAAACCTTCCTTCCTCTTTTCTGTGATTACAGATGTGCACCAACACATCTGGCACAGTCTATCCTCACAGAAGTCTGAATCTCAGTGTGAAAGGATGATTTGGAACTTATCAAAAACTTAATCATGGGGCTGATTTTGTACCTCAGTGGAACAGTGTTTAACAACCAAAAGGCCCTGAGTTATATTTGCAGCTCCACCAAAACAATAAAATTTTTAAAAAGTTCATTGTGGTGATTTCATCCATTACTTTGAATCAAGAAAAGCTCTATAATTTCTTTCTTTTTTGGAGCAGGAAAAACCTAAATAAGCTTGTTAAGGATGATATAACCATTCACCTGAAAGAGGAAGAATCAAGTTTACATGAGGAACACTAAGTATTCTACTTTTTAAGTTTAAGGGAAGCTATGCTGACATCTTAGAGTCTTTTAGTGGGGCAAAGGCATTGGCCTCATAGAGGCTTGGGAATTGAGTCCTTTTAACCCTTGTCATCCATTATCCCAAAGTCTGCATGCTCATAAAGATATTTTCTTTAATTATTGTTCTACAATCTTGGGAAATAGGTAAACATGTTGACTGTAATCCTTGTAGTCAATGATAAAACTTTGCACTTAAACATTTCCAAACAGCAACCCAGGACTTTCTTCTGTCCTCCCAATCCTCAGATTTAGATGTAATCTTTGGAAATACTAGCTTGCTTTCAATATTAGTTAAAAAAAAGTGATCAATTTTTTTAATAACCAAGAGGATCCACAGCATGTCAATTTAAATATTTAATATTTAATGGTATGTATATATTACTCTTTATTGGTATTTGTATAAACTATGTAGTTTTTTTAATGTATTATTTTGTTTAATCTTTGAATAGATTTATCATTACACCTATACTTGGAAAGCAAAAGTGAAAAGGAAGACAATAAAGTATAGATGTTTATAAAGAAAGAGGATAGGTTTCTTACTACAGTTTTACTCATTCAATCAAAGCTATAAAAACTTAAAGCCAAAAATTATGTAACGGGAACATTAAATCTTCCAGTTATCTCTTAAATCAGGAAGAGCTTTTGCCTATATGTCTTATCTGGCAGTTGAAGTATAGTCAGAGTGAATTTAATACTAGTGTTCAACATGCTGCCTTAAACAATGTAATTGAAAAACATTACATCCACCAAATCAGTTAAGCACATCTTTCTGTCCTCTCCTGTCCCATTCTAGTAAACATTAGGATCATGTTTTATTTTTCTATTAAATCCTTTTGTACTATACAATATCATGCAAAAGACTCACAAATTTTACATAATAGAATGATGCTTTAAAGTAACTGAAATTCAAGTTGATTAGCTGATTCCTATTATGACCTTGAGCCCTGCAACATTCATATTATGGGAATTACTGTATTGTGCGAGTTACTGTACTGTGCAATTACACTGTTCTAATTTCTAGTTTCTCCCACTGCCATTTTAAAAGACAGAAGAAAATCTCAATGTCTTTGAGAAGACAATCTGTAAATTCCAATTTTTCCAAAAATCTCTACTTCTAGAAACGGTGTGGCCTATGATTTTGATTGTATTCTACAAGTGCCTAACAGGTCTTGTGTGGTTGTCCCCAAAGATCCAATGATTTTCTTGGCAAAATAGCTTAACTCTACTTTGTTGGTCAAATTTATCTTTGGGTAATTATATTTGACTGTCCTCAATCTGAGCCACTATGCTTTTAGTCAGATTTGATGTTCCTCCAGGGTGACAGAATTGTTCTGGCGCTGTGCTACACACTGTGTGGCAGATGTCACATTTCACCCTAGGGTATAATGTAGAGGAAGGCGCAGTGATTCCTACATATCTACTTAACAAACTCTGTGCAATTGTTTGAAATGAGAGATGCCATGCAAATAAGGAATGCTTGTCTCAATGAAATGAATGGCGGATTAGAAAACACAGGAGAAATTCAGTCATTTCTACAACATCAAGTTTATTTTTCATAACTATGCATCACTAAAAATCAGTCAAGAAATAAGGACTATCTTCAGCACACTGGCATTAAGTTTAAAATCAAACAATGCATAACTGACTTCCCAAATTACATTCTTCTCTGATAAATGAGAATCTTCAGTATAAATATAAAGTAAAATGCATTATTGTATAAGGTAAATAAATTTCTGACCTACTATGAGGCAGGGTAAACATTTTGGTGAACATAAAAAAGGTTAATTTACTTTAGAGAAGGCAGCATTCCTTAATATTAGTGTATTCTTGTGTTGTGTAGGTTTTCTGATGTTGCCCTAGAGATTTCAGTCTTGATGTTTAATTTTTGCATAATAATGATAAAGTATAGGTATGGAAAAAGTTTAAATGTATATACTTAGCATTTTTATAAGACATAATATGCAATATGGGTTGTTATGTTCTTTCCATTCTCATGTTGTTCTTCTCACCCCATAAAGAAAGTAACCTTATTTTGAAATAAAATTAAGATAGCTAAGGTATAGACTTAATTTGTTTTAATAGTTAAGTGGACAAAAATATAGTATGTATATAAGTAATGAGTTATCATTTAGCCATAAAAAAAGACATAATTTGCTGGCACCAGCTCAAACTTGTAATTCTACCTACTCAGGAGGCTGACATCTGAGGATCACAGTTTGGAGCCAAGAAACCACTCAAAAAAAGCTGGAAATGGGGTTGTGGCTCAAGTTGTTGAGCACTAGCCTCAAGTACAAAGAGGCTCAAGGACAGAGCTGAGCCTCTGAGTTCAAGCCCCAGGACTGACAAGAAAAAAAGAGGAACTATTTGACAGCATAAATGAGCCTGAAAGATCTTATGTTAGGTGAAATAAGTTAGATATAAAGACAAATGCTTCATAATATAACTCATTTAATGAAAATAAACATAGAAATGGAAATTAAAAAGGTAATCGAATCCTGACCTAAGGTTGTGACCCCAAAGGAGGAAGTGCAAATGGTAAACATCCAGGTACAAAATCAGTAAGTTTTGGAGACCTAAAGTACAACAGGTAAATATAGTTAATAACAATGTAGTTTATAGTTCAAATTTTTTTATAATATACTACATGCCAGAACTGAGCTTGAACTAAGGGCCATAAGGTCTTTCTCAACTTTTTTCACTCAAGGCTAGCACTGTAACACTGGAGTCACAGTTCCATGTTGTTGTTGTTGTTTGTTTACTGACCCAGCTGAATTCACAGTACAATCTTTAAATCTAAGCATCCTAAATAGCTGGGATTACACGCACAAGCCACCACCACCTGGGTTGAAATTAGCTAAGTGAACGGATTTTACACACTCTCTATACCAGAATCATTCAAATGAACAAGAACAGAGAAGACAGCTATGTACAGTGATTGCTATATCTACTGTTTGTGCTAAATATTTCATCAGGTAACTATATACCAAAATACCACACCATATTTTGAGTGTATACAATTTCATTTGCTATTAATACCTTAATTAAGAAAAAATAAAATAAAAAGTTAAATTTGTTTAACTTAACTTTTGAGGAAGGGTAGACTCAAAAGCAAACAAGCACTGTGCTCTTATCAAGTAGGGGAATTTCAATACATAATAATTCAGAGGAAACATAATGTCTAAACATGAAGGCTGAGATTGCATTGATGAGTCCACAAGCTAAAGAATGCCCTGGGTTTAAATCTCAACAGAAATAAATACACAAATACATAAAATAGTTTCTTTAATGAGTACCTTTGGGGAGGCTGAAAAGCAAAACACTTGATTATTCTCTGAAATTTTGAGTATCAATACTTTCCTTAGGCTTCCTTTCTCCTTTGAAATTTAAGCCCCGAATTCTACTTCTGCTTTCCTTCTTACTCACTGCCCCCAAAGAAATGCATGCTGCTCCTCTCCTGGCAAGACCAATGTTTTAAGTCCATTTCCAGTCATTAGTATTTGATATTTTTAAGTGTTCTCATACTTAGGTGAACATTTTCTTGATGAAGATAATTTTAATTTCATCTCTTTTCTAGTCTCTGCACAATCTTACAGCAAGAGTTGTGAATGCCTACGTAGAGCCAACAGGACCCAAAGATTCTACACAGCCATCATTAATCCATGGCCTCAGTCTTCAAGGTTTCATCATTGTCACAAGATACTGAAGGCCCCCTCATTGTTTTTGTGTTCCAAATATGACCTAAGACAGAGACTGATGGGGAACATGGGAACACTCCCAGATAACTGAGCTCCTTTTAAAAGTGCTCTTGAAGATCTGCCCAAGAACTCTGGTTATGTCTCATTTGCCACCATTGCCTGGAGGATAGAAGAGAAATGTAGTATTTTAGGTAATTATTCTCTAACTCCATTATTCTCTTAATAAAGAGAAGTGAAAGTAATATTCAATAGCAACTGAAAGTTGCTACTGCAGGAAATAAAACTTTTTGCTTGGATAACAACAGTAGCGTGTTTTATTCCATCCTTAACATTCCAGGCATCCATTACCTCAAATGATTATGGATTTGAAATGGATAATAGTCAACATATATTTACCTTAGTTATTCAAATGAGTTAGCTCAGGGAACTCATTTTAAATTTAACCATATTTTATACTTACATGTCTGAGCTCCAGTTTATAATCCAAAAGTATTGTCACAAAAATACGATAAGTTTTAAAAATAATCTTAAAATTTGAGCAACGATTCCACCAGAGAAGTCACATAATGGTGGTAGTTTTTCCTTTTATGAATGTATTTGAAGTCTTTCATATTAAATAGCTATATTTTAAACATAATAACTCTAATAATAGTTTTGATATATGTCTTTCTACTTGAATTATTTAATATTTTACTAGTGACTAGAAATTCCTGGTTAGCAGTATAACTGTCATTTAGCTTTCAGCTTCAGAGTTTGAAATTTATTTGTTTGATTAATTCTGAATTTTACTACTCTGAAGAGCTAAAGGCAGTGAATGGCTAATTCGAACCTTGAAATATTCAAGATCACAAAGGTAAAAAGAGGTGAATCATTAAAGAGAGTATAGCAAACAGAAGGAGAATACAGACAGTGACTTTAAGGCTAGTAAACAGTCCAGCATAACACATTAGAGGAAAAAGGAGATTACCCACCCTTTCCACTTGGTGGCTACATCATTTACCAATGGACAAATGACATCTTCTCAGAATTTGTTTATATATTCCAAAGTGATTACACATATATCCCAATAATCCTCTCAGCCTTCTTACAAAATTATGAATTTATGCATGTTTGCAAGCAGAGCCCCCAGTTTTAGAGGGTGCACACAGAAGCTTATACAGAGTTTCAAAATTCAGCACCCATGACCTAAAAATTGAGTCTGTGTCCTGAATTGAAGGATAGTAGGAACAGATAATCCCAGGCAAATAAAGTCAATTAGCAATGATTCATTTATGTTGCCAGTAGGTCTTGCAGAAGGACTGTGAGGACAAAAGTTAATGACAAAAAATGACACAATGTTCAATTTTTAAGTTCACTTATTTATTATACATTTATGTATTCATTTACTATTTAAAACGTAAGCTAAACTTTTGATGAACTTTCAAGATGATCTACTACAAGGAACTTAGTTTTCTACTACTGGCTATTCATTATATAGTCTGAGCTTTGTTTCTGCTTGTGATTAGAATGCTTTGTTGAGATCATTTTCTAAGTATTTGTTTTATAAGAATTGATTCTTCCAATCTTGTTTCTTCTTGAATATTCATTCTTGAATATTGATTCATGCATAATCTTATGTACACCAATGACACAGACAGGCCTGAAAGAAATGTCTTTAAAAAGACAAACAGAATTTCTATCTCTCATCCAGGCTACCTTGCTCTAGTAGAGGAAAGAGGCAGTCATTAACTGGTTGATTTAATGATTGCTTTAAAAAAAGTAGAGGGATTAGATTAGGCAGTTTAAGCCAAAACAAAATGCCATAGACTAGGTGAATTGAAGAACAGAAGTCTACTCTTCTATACTTCTGGTGGCTGAAAACCAAATAATACATCTAGTGAATGTATTTTCTTGTAAGATTTCTTACCCTTGTAAATGTCCTCCATCTATATATGGCCTCACATGGTCTTTTGCTGGTGCATGTACAAGGAGGAAGAGAAAAGGCAAGCTCTTCTTAATAAAACACTAATCCAGTGGAATTAAAGCCACAAGCTTATGACCTCATTTAACATTAATTACTTCCTTAGAGAACTTATCTCCAAAGAGGGTAACTGAGCTCTTGAGGTTAGAGTTTTAACATATCAACTGTGAGGTGACACAAGTCACCACATAAGTTTATGACCAGATTTAATCAGATCATGTAACAAGGTACCTTGTTTAATCAGGATTAGTAGGGAAGTTTGTTAGTCAGACTTTCTATCATGATGACAAATCTCTGGAAAAAACAGTGTAAATATCAAAAGATTTATTAGGGCTCATAATTTCAAATGTTTCCATCCAAGATAGGCTAGATGCATCACTGAGGCAGAATAGAATTGTGATGAAGGATGTGGCAGAGATTGCTCATCTCAGGGTGGCCAGGAAGCACAGAGAAACAGAGGGGACCTAGGACCAGATATAGTTCCCAAGAACATGCAGCCAGTGACCTCTTCCTTCCCATTAGGCCCCACCTTGGGAAGTTTCTATTATTTCCCAGAAATGCTATCAAATGATGGATCTATCAGTGTGTCCACACATTGATTAGATATGGATCAGCCGTAGAGACTCTGCCTAGGAAGCATAAGACCCTGAGTTCAAATCTCAGTAACATAAGAAATAAAAAGAAGAAAATGGACATTCCAATATCATAATTTATCCAATTAGAAATCAAAGACTATACAGTTTGGTTTTCCATGATATTTTAAGGATACATGAGGATACTCCAGATTTTGTGCATTTTTGGATGCTTTTCACAACCTGCATAAAAGGACTAAAATTGAAATCCTATGTCCTTAATCAGGACAAGGGAATACAATTTGCAAAGACTTAATTCTAATAACAATGAACAATTTGATCAGAAGAAAAAGTAGAAGTGATACTGAAAATAAGTACATAGACAAAGGTCTCAAGTCAGAAAGAGGACATGGGATATACTCTGAAATATTGAGGGGAGTAATGAAAAATTCGAGTTACCTGATGGATACAACTTATTCTATGGATTCTTTCTGAGTAATTTTGGAGATAATAGAATATGTAAAAATTTCAATCTTGTTAACACATTTATGCTAAAGTCAATACACAGATGACAGTGACATTCTGGCAGTCACAGTGTACCAGTGTACCAGAGACCCTGATAAAAGCATTCAGGATAGAGGGCTTGCAGCAAGAGAGAACACAATTTATACAGGGAAAATTCTGCACCAAGTGTTTAAAAAGTCGTGTTCCAAGAGAATGCTAGAAACTTGGTTTGTTAATCAGTCCACTACAATGCATGAAAGCAGTTTTAAGTAACAAGGGGAATCTATTATACTTTATTATACAATTTTCCCCAAACTCAGTGTGTGAAATAATATGTTGGCACTTGCCACAAGCAATTGTTCCATATCGAGTAAGAATCAGACAAAAGAAGTTAATACATACACACATATAATCCTAATTCAAAGCTAAATAAATTGTTGAATGCAACCCTCAGTTCAGTGTCAGTGCATAAGTCAGGAGTCATCAAAAGGAGATAATAAGAACTGATATAATATCAATTTAGAGATTTTAAGGAAAAATGAACACACATATTGAATGAAAAGTGCAAACTAAGTCCTATAAATACATGAGAAGATATTTGTGTAATTTTTGGCTTACTCTTGGGTTTCATTCTGTTTGGAGCCTAAGAGAAAATTATAAGAAAAATAACTTTTTTTGGAGGAGACTGAGTTATGTTAAAGTAGAACATTTTTATTATGGAATAATGCTCATGTTCTCAGACTCCACACAATTCTAAATGTTTGCATACATGGTGCCAGTGGACAACTTTCATAATGTCTATAAACAATTCTTCCACGCCCAAACATCTCCCTGCTGTGGAATGGTAAGTAAGCAAATACAAGCTGTCAAACAGCACCTTGGAGCCAGATTCACCATCCAGCTCAGCATGTGCAGTGTATGAGCTGATTCTTCTGCATAAAATGCTATTTGCCAACAGCTAATTTCAGTTTGTAAAGAAAGATTTGGAAAAATGAAATCTGCTTTAACTAAAAAAAAAATCTACCTCTCACAAACTACCTTTCTGTTCTTCTTTCTCTCTTGTAAATGTTGATATAAAAAAAGCTCATGTACCTATTAGTTATTTAATGAAGAAGAAAACAAGGCAGAGAAAAAACGTATACCAAATATGTGTCCCTTTGGTGGGCAGGGAAGAAAATGGCAAGGAAGACTATGGGCTCCATTTGGGGAACATTTATTCAATGACATGGTTTTGAGACTGTAGACATGAAACAAAAATAAGAGACATAAGTGAAAAGCAGAAAATTGTTGCCCACAGTGCCTATATCGAAAGGCAGCAGGGAGAAAAAATAATTGAAACACTGCTTTGAAATTTATCATTGTTTATTGTTTGACTGCATTACCTCCTTAAAGAAAACGTGCTGGCAAAATCCAGCAGTGAAACCTGATATGTCTCCTAAATCCAGATATACAATCCTAAGTCCTGTACTTATTAACTATTAACATGTCTAAGTGGATGGTAATTATTTTTTTAAATTTATCAACACATTATGTTCACAAGTTTATCACTGTTAGCATCATGAAAATGGTACCTTCCAAACCTGGGAATTTCTCTCACTTTGGTTTACAACAGTTTGGTGCAATTAGATTATGATTTCGGGATTCCACTGCCAAACAAAAGCTGATGGGACTTCACAAACCATTGCAAAACATGCAGTGGTTCAGAAAATTTCAAACAATCAATACCAACTATTGCCCAGAAGATATGCAGCCTGCTTTTGTCCTTTTCCCTTAAGACAGAAATGCCCTTAATAACAGATGTCCTGGGCCTCAAAGATAGTCTTACTTATTCTTATGCTGCATAAATAAAATGGGATTGCTGACTGCTGTTTGACCATAGCTGTATGGGATAGACCAGAAAACACCAGTGATAGGGAGCAGGACAGAAACCTTTACTACTTCCTCAAGCTAGTAAAATATTATACTTTGCAATGTAACTACTAGGCATGTATCTAAAAGAGAGTACCCCAATATACCAGAAAGACACTTTCATATTCATGCTTATTGAAGCACTGTTCATAATAGGCAAGTGATGGAAGCAGCCAAAGTGCCCAGATAAATGAATATAGAAAAAATATAATGAAGTATGTTACTAAATCATGTCATTTACAGAAAAATGGATGCAATTTAGTACATCATACCGAATAAGGCAAGTTCAAAAAATAAAATATCATATGTTTTCAGTCATAGATGGAAGATAAGCCTAAAGACATATATATATTTGGAGAGAAGAGAGAGATAGCTGAAAGATAATAGATGGATAAATGTAGATACATACATATGTATATATTCATTTATATAGTACATATAGACAAACACAGAACATCAATCTAAGTTGTTACTTAGGAGGAAATAGGGAACCTGGAGGGAAAATAAATAATAAAATGAAGAATCTTGAAATATATTTTGAAAAGAGGATGAATAGTTCAACATAGTTTGATTACAATTATGAAAAATGAATAAGGAAATATGTTGAAATTATTTTTGGAAGGAAGAAAGAGGAGAACAGAAAGTAACAGAATGAAATTGATTAAAACATAATAAACATAATAAAACCCTTACCTGTATAACTAACATAAGCTAAAAACATTTAAAGAGTTCAATAGTAATAAGATAGAATAAGGCTTTCTTCTGTTTTAGTTAGAATTAAAAAGATTAATTACTTCCTAATCTATGTACCTGTGTCTGTTTCCTAGATTTGTACATAGGTGATGATAGACACACAGATAGGTAGACAGATGATTGATAGACAATGACAGACCAGCAGACAGGCAGACAGATACTCAGACAAAAAAAACTAAGAAGGATTGTTTTAATTACAGTTTTAAGACCATTTCTCATCCTCTCCATGGAATTTATGCAGTATGAAGATCAGTAAAATAGAGAGGTCAGGAGTTGAATGATCTCTTAATGTTCTCTAGTGAGTTGAATGATCTCTTAATGTTCTCTGGTGTTAAAAGAAGGAAAACAGTTGAATATCTTGACTTCTGATTTTCAAGGCTCATTTCTGGTACATCTCTCGCCCCACAGTTAGAAAAGGTACAGGCTATGGTCCTCTGTTTCTGAGGACACATTTGAAGTAACTGATTGAAAGATCTCACACAGGAAGTAAGACACAGAATAAAATGCCCTGGAAAGCTAAATTTTTTATTTTTTTATTTTTGTTGTGATGGAAAGCTAAATTTTGTTATATGCTAAGTATGCCACCAAACAGGAAGTCAAATAAAGAGAACTCTACTAACATCTACTCTATTTTGTGTTAACTAACCTTCCTGCAGAAATAAAAGTGATTTTTCTCCTTACTGCTCAGAAGATAATCCCATCCCATTCTTCTATCAGTACTAAATGGCTCATCTTTTCCATTTAATCATATATATTATAGGCATATATCTATGTCATAGATATATGATTCATTCAAATGAATAATAGATAGGTATATATACAATATACAATATGTATATATCATTCAGTTTCTTCAAAATTTCTTCATAATCAAACCACTCAGAAATATTTATGCCCAGAATTGTTTCTTACTTATAAATTGTTCATCTCTTCAGACAGAGGCATGAAGGTTCAGATATTAGTAATAGGTGGGATATTAAAGATATTATAGAAGTTCTTTGTTCCCTGTTACATCAGAATTGCTTGGAGTCTGATCCATGCTGTTGCTCTTCCCCTGGACACAGGGCTTCTACCCACAGCTTCCTGGGCACTGGGAGGGTGATGCTCCAGGATTAGCATCATCACTGCATTTTTCTTTGCAGCTCCACACGTACATCTTCAGTTTTGTTCTCTCTCTCTCTCTCTCTCTCTCTCTCTCTCTCTCTCTCTCTCTCTCTCTCTCTCTCTCTCTCTCTCTCTCTCTCTCTCTGAATTTCTTATTTACACATGAACTATAATATGTCCATTTTCCCTTGACCCCATAAAACTTGTTGGTCAAAAATTCTCACTCAATTAATTTCTCTCCTACATACAGGATATATTCTTTTCTCCTACATTTGGATATAATGATGCAGCCTGGACTATTTCAATGGCCTTCATGTCTCTGTGAATCCATTCTTAGGCTCTGAGCATATTTCTCTTCTCTCTCTCTCTCTCTCTCTCTCTCTCTCTCTCTCTCTCTCTCTCTCTCTCTCTCTCTCTCTCTCTCTCTCTCTCTAGACTCTCTCTCTCTCTCTCTCTCTCACACACACACACACACACACACACATACACACACATGATTATGATTATGATGCTCTTTAGAAAATTATCTTTAATCATAAAATTCAATGAATGCCTATGAAAATAGCACTAGATCAATGGAAGGGATGGCTCCGGGTTGGGGAGATAAATAAGTGTGATGGAAGGGAAAACATTGATCAAGATACATTGTACTCATAGACAGGTTGAAATTGAGTTGATTTGTACGACTACATGAACATAATATTGTGAAAAGGCTCTTTGCCTACCTATAACCAATTTTCTGAATAGGATTGATAGGGTCCTTAGTGTTCTAGTCTGGTTAACTCTCTAATCTTCTTTCTTGTACTTTTTCCTCCCACCATATAATCTAGGCTTACACAGCTGCCTTCAGAAATCTGAAGACACTGGGATCTTGATCTAGATACACAAATCATTCCCTCTTGTTTAACAGGCTCCTTACTGTGACCAATCATTTAAATTGTATTAATATCTTTCTCAGCAAACATCCTTTCTTTTTCTTTGTTTTGTTTTGTTTTTCATGGGGCTTGAACTCTTGGTCTGGGTGCTATCCCTCAGCTCTTCAGCTCAAGACTAGTGCTCTACCACTTTAAGCCACAGCACCACTTCTGGTTTTCTGGTGGTTTATTAGAAATTACAATCTCACAGACTTTCCTACCCAGGCTGGCTTTGAACCGCTAACCTCAGATCTCAGCTTCCTGAGTAGCTAGGATTACAGGTGTGAGTCACTTCTTAGCAGTGTTTCTTTGAATCTACATCATCTAATGGCTCTCTCACACAATTTAACTTTTTTTTCTTTCTCAGATTCATTAGCTCTATTCTCTACTAAGCTCTGAGGGGTCCAAGAATTTACCTGCCTTAACTCAGTTCTTTTATAATCAATTTCTATGTCAGATAGACAGTAGTTTCTCAATAAACTTGGTAATAATATGACATACAAACAAACCTTCTTTTTACTACAATGTCAGAGTGTCGACATCTCAATAAGTGACCTATTTAAAGTAGCTGTCTCCGTGACCCTTCAAAGAATGGGCAAATTTCAGTAATCTACTTGCAATTGTATGGCAACATGAAAGTATGATGAAACTTTTCTAGTGTTAACCACAGAGGAAAACAGTAAAAAAGAAAAAAGAATACAGATGTATCCACTTTAGTGAAGATATTTCAAACTAAACTAAAAACTCTAACAGGTGCTTAAGCATTCTGTCTAAAAAAGAAAAAAGATAGAAATGTTTTCAAGTTAGCAAGTAAATTGTAAGCATGTGGGCGTTTTTGAAAGTGCTCCAAAATCACCTGTTCACTTAAGTATTTTAAGCGTGCCTGCTGCAATTTAGCTCAAGCTGCAATTTAGAACAATCTAAGGGGAGATTTCTTAGGCAAAAAAATAATTTTCAATCAGCCCTTTTTCCCAAATTATTATAAACTTTAAATTTATAGTATCAGCTCTACTAATTAACGACATGATAACATCTTTGAATTGGGAAATAAAAGTGCTTAGTCCTGGGTGATATATGGAATTATAAAGCTTATGATCATTTTCATTTTATATACATAAAATGTTATCTTCAGCTAAGGGGAAAAGAAAATGCCCTCAGCCACAAGCCAATAATAGGTTTATAAAGCCACTGGAGGCTGTCCTCAGGGCACATGCCTATAATTCTATCTACTCAGGAGGCTGACCTGGAGCAGTCAAAGCAGGAAAGTCCATCAGACATTTAGCTCCAAATAACCACAAAATTCTGAAAGTGGACCTGTGGCTCAGGTGCTAAAACACTACTTTTTAGCAAAAGAGCTCAAGGACAATGACAATGCCCAAGCTCTGCGATACACACACACACACACACACACACACACACACACACACACACACACACACACACACACACACAAGCAGCTGGAAATAAATACCTTGTGAGGCATCCCTTAATCCAGGAATTTCAATTTTCAATTGGAAGAAAGCTCGTGTCTCAGGCCACACCTACATTAGGTAGAAGAGTCAGGAGACCTCTGTCAAGGATTTCTCATGTCAGAGTATGAGTGCAGAGTCAGAAGGGGGAACAGAGAAGTGGTGAGTGGGGGAGGGGTCCTTCCCATCAGTGCATCTCAGAACAGAATCAATTGATTTCACTCACTTATTTTGATAATGAAGTGCCTTCATTGAATTCGGATCCATTACATCTAGAGGGTCAAATTATTTTACACACCATCTTAGTGTTTACCTAGAGCAGGTTTTATTTTCATGGTTTTCCCATCCCGGTTTTCACATGTGCATGCATAAAATATAAGTGCCCATGTGCACCAGTCATGCAAAGATTTTGCATTAAAAGATGAAGTTTTAAAGTAAGGTTCATGTTACTATACTTACAACAATATTTGTCGCAGTAAACTTATAGGAAAAAATTTTACCCTGACTCCCCTTGCAAACATCCGAAAATATTCTCATTTTCATCCTGACTTGATTTATAGGATTATATATAAACAACACCATAACTGATGAGGAAAAATTTTATGTTTAAAGACCTTCAGCAAAAGAGATCTACAAGTCTTTTTCAATAACATATTCCTGGGGGAAAAAAAGAAACCTAAAAATTTTAGCCCGAGGAAACTATTTTCTATAATAACATGAATTCCTCAGATAGCAGCCGAAGCCCCATTTCCTGCTGTTCGGCTCTCAATGGAAAGAAGAAGAATAATTTTTCTTTATATCAGAACAATGTTTAAATTATTCTCCAATCTTCTCTGTTTCACACTAAATAATTCTTCACTCCCCAAGCACTCCTTCATGGGTGATACTTGAAATTATCATTGCTGATCTCCAGTGCTGCCACTTCAGAGTCTCTTTAGAAGTTATAAAAACCTAAGACTCAAAAATTTAATAGGAGTGAAACTCAGATTTCACAGTCTCATTTGTACATTGTATTCTTGCAGTTAAAAGAAAGAAGTAAAGAGAAAGAATGTGAGAAAATAGCAACGCCCTATCCAGACACTGGTTTTCTGTCTGATGATGTTCCATTGTAGTGTGGCCCTTGTCTGTACCAGAACCCACATGCCCACTCAGCCTCCATTTCCAGAAAAAAAAAGGAAAACAACAACAATGTTTTATACACTGGAACTTATGAGCACTGTTAATATCACCATGGCGCAGGGCCCCATGAGACTATTTAAGTAAAATGAGAGAGCACCAGAGCTCTTCATTAAATCAGAACAGGATTTTGTTGTAAAGAACAATACTGAAATCTCCCATAGACAGAGGAAAGAGTTTTAATTGGATTACTAATGTGACTCTAGGGTCCCATAGAGATCTATAATGTTTAGTTAGATAAAATTTTACCTAACTAAAGGATTTGCTAAAGAGATGTGATGTCTTTTAAGTTCCCTAGAATAAAATGGGTTGTTGGAGCAGTATGTCTTTGTCACATTGTAGGCTATGAGATTTACATTTTATTGTTTGATCAGAAGCTCTTTTACACTTGTGGAGAGTCAGCTAGACATTACTCAATAGGAACTTATTAATAGTGATACTTAAATAGTCACCCAAGAGCCCTATTTTTGGCTAGATTTAAGAACAATGCTATGTAATTGATAGGATGTATTCACTTAAATATTGAAAACATTTTATTCTCCTTATTGGTAGGCAGCATATTTTAGAGCTAAAGGATCCAGAGAGCTCTGGCATTGTACTCTTTGAGACAAGATTTTGTATCTTTCATATATATATATATATATATATATATATATATATATATGTATATATGTATATACATATATATACATATACATGTATCTGTATATACATATATATGAATACTCATATGCATGTGTATATGTGTGCATGTGTATGTGTGTGTGTAAATACTTGGTCAAGTTAGGCTCTTATGCCTTGATTTTCTCCTATTTAAAATATATATAAAATACTTTTCCATGGACTACTAGAACACTAGATAAATGAATACTTCAGTATTTAGTTGAGGATTCAATAAATTATGCTTATTACCATCACCATCATTATTTAAAGGTCTCCTTTTTCCTTTATATGTGCAAGATTTCTATGCCAAATATTGATGTTTCCTTTTACTTTATCTTATTGTAATCACTGCAAGAATGGTTAAAGGCTAGCTTACATGCAAAAAAGCATTACTGAAATTTGTGAAGAAATTACACAATCAGAAAGAACATGATTATCAGAAGGTCTAAATGCACAATATCTTCTAAAATGTTTTCAAACAAACAAAAATACGAATTTCCATTGAAATTGAATTCTTAGCCCTAAATTTGAGGGTATATAACAAAAACCTCTGGGGGATGAAAAAATGGACAGAGAGTGGAAAGTATTCCTAGAGAAAATACCAAATGTTTTCTTCTTTCAGAAGCATGAAATCTAGCTAGGGGTGTAGCTCAGCAACAGACCACTCACCTGACTTGCACAAACCCATGGGTTTAGTCCCCAGCACTATGAAAATAGTTTCAAAGTTTGATATCTAGAGAAAGGAGTCCATGCAGGCTCATATATGAACATTATGTTCCCAAAATGAATATTGGGAATTTTGACAGAAAGAACATAGAACCAAATTACCCAAACATTGTTCCTCTAGGCAATCTTAGGAGTTAACAAGATAGTTCTTTATCTGATGACTCCAGAGAGAGAAGCTTATCATCTCTTGCTGTGTTATTTTGACTGCTTCTATTCACATAGCTTCTTAACACATAGCTGACTCTACATGAACACTAATTTTAATATGACAAAGGAAGAGGAGACAATTCCACATATTTTACTGAGTTCCTTCTGTGATAGATGCACTAGCTAGAGAATGCAAGGAATAGGAAAATGAGTACATATGCCTACCATGTAGGAGATGTATATAATAAGTAAATTATACTAATATATATATATATATATATATATAATAAATGTAGTTCAGGAGTGTTTTTTGCCTGAATATGAAGAAACAGAAAATTAATCATTGGACATGGTGATGAATACCTGAATTCCCAGCACTTGGGAGATAGAGCCAGCTAGATCAAGAGTTTGAGGCCAGCCTGAGCTACATAGTGAGACTGACTCAAAAAGCCAAAGTTTGGGGCTGTAGCAAAGTGTTTCCCACATTCAATTCACAGCACTGAAAAACATTTTTTAAAGAAAAGCTTTAAGGAATACTTGCCTTAAAGTCAGGCACAGTCATTTTGGGCAGAGGGACCACGTAACAAAGTGTCATCTTTCCATACACTGGTAGCTAATGAACATACTCTTAGCAAGTGAGGAGTCTGAGATCTGAGGATGTTGGCTGGAAGTCATTCTGAGCAGACAAATCCAAGTGACTTATTTCCAGTTAACCACCAGCAAACTAACCAAACCATACCAAACAAAAACAGACATGGAAGAGTGGCTCAAGTGCTAGCTTTGAGCAGAAAAGCTAAGCAAGAGCAGGAGGCCTGAGTACCAGCACACCCTTGCACGCACGCGCACACGCACGTGCACACACACACACACACACACACACACACACACACACACACACACTGTCATTTCCCGATTATACTGACCCCTTTATACTACAACAAACTGAGTTGGCTAACCTTTTATCTGCCAAGGGGCATTTGGATACTATAACATCATTTGCAGGTCATGCAAAATTATCAATACAATCAGAGAAGCCACTGAAAGTGGATGAGAAGCGTTCCGTGTCTGGACTAAGTAATTTCACAGGCACTTTACATTCTATAGTTTACCCGTTCCCCATCCCGATTCTTACATGTACAAGTATTTCTTGGATGCAGAGTTTATGGCACCAGGAAGACCATTATGGTCTCCACCATGAAGGAGTTTATATTCTACTGAGGGATTCAGGAAATCAACAAGGTACATTCAGAAATGAGAAAATATATCAAATAAGCAACCAAAAGGGTGCCTATTTTTCTTTATTTAAAATGCTATAAATAGAAAGATTACAATTGAATAAATCAGGAAAAGATAACATTTCCTTTTGGACAATGTCATCCCTTCCCTTGCTCTCTTCCCGTTTTTCCCTCCTATTCCACCCAGAAGTTTTCAATATCATGTCCGGTGAGTACCATTATTGCATTTGTTCACTGCTCCTTCATTTCTATTCCTTCTGTTACACTCCCAAAGACAGAAAGAAAATGGAAACAGCAAAAAAGATGTTTCCCATTTCCTGGAGTTCATTTTGATAAATATTATTTTGTATGATTAGATGCACATAGTCATTGTGCCTTTCTGTTCCTATCCTGAGTGTCCTTTAGTCTCACTGTGTGTGAACACCTAGAGACTTGTATAATTTATTTTAATAAGTTTTTTTACTGTGAAAATATTGTACAGAGGGGTTACAGTTACATGAACAAGGTAATGAGTACATTTCTTATCAAGCATTGTTGCCTCCTTTGTTTTACCCCTACCTCCACAACTACACTCCCAGAATTTTTAGATCTAGCTTCCACATATGAGAGTAAACATGAATCATTTGTCTCTCTGAGCTTGGCTTACCTCACTTAACATGATTTGTTCTAGGTCCATTTATTTCCCTGCAAGGATATAATATTCTTTCCAGTGACTGTGTAAAATTCCATTGTGTTTAGGTAACACATTTTTTTGATCACTCATCTATTTTGGGGCATCTGGGCTGTTTCCACAACTTAGCTCTTGTGAATAGTGCAGCAATGAACATGGATGTGCAAGTGTCTTTATGGTATCCTGGCTTGTAATATTCTGGGTAGAAACCCAGGAGTGGTATGTTTGGGTCATAGTGAAGATCTATCTTTATATTTTGAGGAACCTCCAGACTCCTATCCAGAGTGATTGTGCTGGTTTACATTCCTACCAACAGTGCAATATGATTCATTTCTTCTCACATTCCTGCCAATCTTTGTTTTTTTTTTTGTGAATTCACTATGATGGCCAATCTAACTGGGTTGAGATGGAATCTCAGAGTTGTTTTGATTTGCTTTTCCTTCATGGTCAGAGTGATGAGCACAACTTCATGTTTCTTTGCTCCTACCTTTTCTTATGAAAAGTCTCTCCTTAGTTCCTTTTCCATTTAGTGATTGGGTTATTGGCTATGGGTGGGTTTAGTTTTTGAGCTCCTTGTATTTTTTGGATATTAGGCCTATTTTTTAAATTGTGAAAATACCATACAGAGGGGTTACAATTACATGAGCAAGGTGATGAGTACATTTCTTATCAAGCATTGCTGCCTCCTCCTTTGTTTCCCCTTCGCATCCCTTCCCATCCCCCCCCACCTCCCCTCCGCCCCACACCAAAGTTGTATAGTTTGTTTTTCAGCATAATGTCTTGTACATCTCATTGTTGCAATGGATCCACCTGTATCCCTGTTTAAACAATTTCCTTTCCCCTCCACAAATTATACCAACATCAAATACAGTGAGAACAGGGATTATACTGTGGGGGAGGGACATACAAAGCAACAAACAAATCATTTTATAAACAGGTTAGAAAAAATAACAAGAAAGAATAAACATTGAAGTCCTTATCTTGGGGTTCATTTCACCTAACATCAATTTATCTGATCATTTCTGCTTGTCTCAAACATATACTAGTTATTGCAAATAAGGGAAACCATGGGACCTATGTTTCTTTGGGCCTGGTTTACTTCACTTAATATAATTTTTTCCAAGTCTTTCTATTTCCTAACAAATGGGGCAATGTTACTCTTTCTGATGGAGGCATAGAATTCCATTGTGCATATATACCACATTTTCTTGATCCATTCATCTACTGAGGGGCATCTGGGTTGGTTCCATATCTTAGCTGTAGTAAATAATGCTGCAATAAATATAGTTGTGCTGGTAGCTTTAGTGTGGTCTTGTTTGTGATCATTTGGGTAAATGCCCAAAAGTGGGATTGCTGGGTCATAGGGGAGCTCTATGTGAAGTCTTTTGAGGTACCTCCATACTGCTTTCCAAAGTGGTTGAACAAGTTTATACTCCCACCAACAATGGAGTAAGGTTCCCTTATGTCCACATCCCCTCCAACATCTATTGTTATTAGAGTTCTTGATTATAGCCATTCTAACTGGGGTGAGGTGCTATCTCAACGTTGTTTTGATTTGCATTTCTTTTATGGATATGGAGGTTGAGCATTCCTTCATGTGTCTATTGGCCATGCATCCTTCCTCTTCAGAGAAGTCTCTCTTTAAATTTTTAGATATTAGGCCTTTGTCTGATATATTGCTGGTAAAGATCTCCAGTCTGTTGGCTGTCTTTCTAGTTTAATAACTATTTCCTTTGCTGTGCAGAAACTACTTTTTTGTTTGATGTAATCCCATTTCTTAGGTCTCTCTCCTATCTGCTGTGCCTCTAAGTATCTTTTCAAAAAGTTTCTGCCTATGCCTATAAGTTCTAGTGTTTCTCCTATGCTCTCTTGTAGTAGTTTCAAAGTTTCAGATCTGATGAGGTTTTTTGATCCATTTGGAGTTGATATTAGTACATGGTTACAATCAAGAATCCACTTTTAATTTCTGTATATAATTGAAGACATTATCTTTTTTCTACTGTACGTCTTTGGTTCCCCTATCAAATATCAGATAACTGTAAGCGTATGGTTTTATTTCTAGGTCTTGAAGTCTATTTTTGTGCCAATACCAAGCTGTTTTTGTTATTATAGCTATGTAGTAGAGCTTGAGGTCTAGGATTGTGATAATACCAACATTGCTTTCTTTGCCTAGAATTCCTTTGGCTGTTTGAGGTCTTTGTTGTGAATCAAAAACAATGAGTTTTTGGACTGTTTTCTCTAATTTGGTAAAGAAACTTATTGGGATATTGATGGGTATAGCATTAAATTTGTAGATCATGTTTACTAGTATGGATATTTTTACAATACTATTTACCAATCCTTGAAGATGGAAAGTCTTTACATTTCCTGATGTGTTATTTGATTTCTTCAAATTTTTGTAGTCTTCACTATAAATGCCTTTTGTATCTTTGGTAAGATTTATTCCTAGTTATTTTGCCTTTGGAGGCTACTTAAAATGGAATACTTTTCCTGCTTGGCCTATCTGCTTGTGCATTGTTGGTATACAGAAAAGCTACTGATTTTTGTTGGTTAATTTTGCCAAAGTTACTGAACAGGTTTAGGAGCTTAGGGGTGGAGACTTTTGGGTCCTTAAGATACATGATTATGTCATTTGCAAATAGGAATAGGCTGACTTCTTCTTTCCCTATATGATTCCTTTTTATGTCTTCTTTTTTAATACATTTTATTATAAAAATACTGTACAGAGGGGTTACAGTTACATGAGCAAGGTAATGAGTATATTTCCTATCAAGCATTGTTACCTACTCCTTTGTTTTTCCCCTACCATCCCTTCCCTCCCACCTCCACAACTACACTCTCCCCTCCCCCCTTTTCCCCACCTAAATTGTAAAGTTTGTTTTTCAACATAGTGTCTTGTACATCTCATTGTTACAATGGGCCAACTTGTATCCCTATTTAAGAATTTTGTTTTTTACTTTCCCTTCCCCAAATTAGAGAAGTGTATATACAAGATGCAGGGCACCGACATCAAATCCAGTGAGAACAGGGGTTATACCATGGGGTAAAAACATACAAATTAACAAAAATATCACAGGGTACATTATATGTTAGGAACAATAACAAGAAAGAAAAACCACTTGTGTCCTTCTTCTTGCCTTATTGCTCTGGCTGGGAGTTCCAGAACTATGTTGAAGAGTAGCAGACAGACTGGACATTCTTACCTAGATCATAATTTTAGGTGAAATGGTTTCAGTTTCTCACCATTCAGCATGATGTTGGCTGCTGGTCTGTCATACGTACCCTTTATTATTTTAAGGAATATTCCTTCTATTCCTAGCTTATCCGAAGCTTTTAACATGAATGGATGTTGGAATTTGTGGAAGGCATTTTCTGCATCTATTGAGATGATCATGTGGTTCTTGTCCTTGGCTTTGTTGATGTGATATATTATGTTTATTGATTTGCATATGTTAAAATAGCCTAGAATCTCTGTGATTAAACCTACTTGATCATAATGTATGATTTTGTATTACTTGCTGAATTCTGTTGCTTAGTATTTAATTGAAGAGCTTTGCATATGTGTTCTCTTTTTTCATTGGATTCCTACCTGGTTTGGGGATGAAGGTAATGCTGGCTTCATAAAATGGGGTTGGAATTGATCTTTCTTTTTCTATTTCATGGAAAATTTTGTGGAGTTCCAGTGTTTGTTCAGCTTCAAAAGTCTTACAGAATTCATATGTGAATTCATCAAGACATGGACTTTTACTTGTTGGAAGACTGTTGATTACTTCCTCAATCTCATTGCCTGTTTGGGCCCAAGACTCAGATCAACAAAATCAGAGATGCCAAAGGAAACATCACTACAAAAATCCAAGAAACCCAAAAAATTATGAAGGACAACCTTCAAAATCTATACTCAAAAAAGATAGAAAATCTAGTAGCAATGCATACATTCCTAGAGACGTACAAACTGCCTAAGCTGAACCAAGAAGATAGAAACCACTTTATGATGTGCCGTTAGAGCCACAAGAAGTAATACCCTGGGATAGCTGAACAGTGGTAGAGAATGGGAGTGGGGCGGGAGTATTGGTTTGCAATGTGTTGGGTCAATGAGTTTTCTGACTCGCTTGATTCTGATTCATCAATTTACTGCCTTTAAAAAAACTGAAGATTACACATTCCATCTCTTCTTGACCACTTAAATTTATTTCTTTCACAACTAGCATGCTGATACTGATATTAAATTATTCTCCCACCTCTTAAGACTCCTATCATTCTCCCACCTAAATGTAAACTCAACTGTTCTGTTAACTTGACAGGTGAGGATGGAGAAACACTTCAGCCTCATTTTTCACTCCTTTCTCTCTCCCTCACCCTATATCTAATCTATCAACTAGTATTTTTTTTTCATTTAATTGTCAAAATATAAACCAGGATCTGACAGCTTCACCTTGTGCCAGCCCCATTGCTATCATTTTAGTGATAATGTGCATGGATCCCTGCTATAGCCTGACCTGGTCTTCATAGTCTCAACCCAGCAAACAGATTGTTCCCATTCACATGTGGGTCAGCGCTATCACTTCTCTATGCAGAACCATCTGATGATTTTGCAGTTCACTGAGTAAGTCCACACTCCATGCAACATTCTCCTCTATCAAAGTCTGAGGATGTCCAACCCTCTTCTTCCCTTCCCCCACATTTCTTTGCAACTTAGTTTCTTTTTCTTTCCTCCCTCCCGCCCCCCTTATGGTGTCCCTCAGCTCTTCAGCTCAAGGCTAGCACTCTACCACTTGAACCCCAGAGCCACTTCTGATTTTGTGAGTGGTTTATTGGAGATAAGACTTGCCTGCCCATGCTGGCTTTGAACCGAGATCCTCAGATCTCAACCTCCTGAGAAGCTAGGATTATAGGCATGAGCCACCACACCCAGTCCAACCACATTTCTGAATACTCTGTCCAGCAAGGTTCTTTAAGCTCCTTAAGCATGTGCTGCCTGTGGGCCTTTTTCGGGTTTTTACAGAATTAGATCTCCCAAGATGAGCACATGGCCATGCTCTCATTTCCTGTGAGTCATTACTCAGTACTCAGCCTCTCAATAATGCCTGTGTTAGCCAGATATGTAAACTTTGTCTTTCCCCATTTTTGGGATCCCTCTTAGCTGCTTTATTTTGTCCTATATAATTTGTTATGGCATGGTGTAGTTTTATATTTTACTTACTTATTTTGCTTAGAATCAAACTATCCCAGTGAAGTGGGAGCTCCAGGAAAAGTCAAATGTTGATCTCTTGTTCACTTTTGTGTACAAAGCTCTTCAAATGGCACTAGAAATATAATAGCTCCTTAATAAATATTCATGAAAGAAACAATTGGCTGAATGTATGGTAAGAACTTTAAAAAAATGCTATTCAAAGGAAACAACCCAGTAAGTCTGAATACTTTGTAAGTTTCTGTTTGGTGTTGTTACCAGAAAAGATCCAATTTTTAATAAAAATGTAAGTGATTCACCCTGCATACCTCCTGTTTCTTTCCCTAGGACTCAAGGACTGGTCTCTATACAGTTCTCATGCAGGTACCTTATTATTACGTGTTTACATTAATAGAAAGAATAGAGCAAGAATTTTATTTTACACAGAGGTTAGAAAATTCGAAGTGATAGTTGCCATACCAACCAAAACTTGGGCCCTAGGCTCCTATGAATTTTTGCTATTACTTATATCAGCTCTTAACTTTTATGCCTTAAAATATATAAAGGCAATTTATCCCCTGACTACTGCTGTGGGATTTGTCCACAGTTTATACTTCAGGGCTCACCACAGGATTGGCATATTAGAGTATACAGAATTCTTCCTTTCCTTTGGAAATGAGCAAGAGAGAATTCATTTCCCTTGCTACCAAAGCCCACCCATAAAAGAGATCATGCTTCTTTTTTTTTTAAGATGCTGTTCCACATTCAAGGAGGAGAAAAACTAAAATACTTTTGATATTCCACATCTGCCTTGGTTTTCCCCAAAGCCTGAGTTTTATTAAGGTGTCTTCTCCTGACATATGTGATGTCTCATTTTTATCCATCTTATGAGACTCCAGGCACAAATCCTCATCCTTAATCTTGCAATTCATATGGAAATTAGAGCCGTATACTCTGCTCTGTCTCTAGGAGATTACTTCTTGTCTAGAGCTGTCTTTTAGAAGAAACAATGGAATCAAGGTAGCCGGATGTCACTTTTTAAGACCTGTATGGAATGAATATTTGGTGGCAGCAATATTTTATAACATAATTTGTTCCTGCCATTAATACAGAAAAATTCCTAAATACAGCTTCTGAGCCCTTTTTTTGTTCATTGCTCTTGTATCAAATTTGTATGTGTCTCTCTTTTGGAGACTCTATTCTAATTAGAACAAACTAAAAGATAAAACAGGGCAAATTAACCAAGGTCTGTGGCAGCCAGGCAAGCAAGAGAGTTCTGAGAAGAGTTTCCTGCCATTTAACAAAACACAAACTTTGAATTCAGCATTTGTGTTACTTAGATCTACTTGCATGAAAAATGACATGGAAAAAAATTATTTGGTTTCTTTGAGAATTACTTTTTAGTTCAATTCTTTGAAAAGATAGGGGCGTTTTACAAGTTTTCCAAACACAATATGTGCTATAAAGTATTCATAACCGATATGTTTCTTCCTTTGGCTAGTCATCTGCTCAATCCTGCCCCTTCTCTGTACCTGACATAGGAAAACTCTGGCTTAATTTGCCCACATACTTGTCAGGTATAGGTAATTACAGAAAGAGTGTCTTATTCTTCCTTCTGAAATAAAAGCAACTGAGACAATAGAGCTACACATAAATTGAAGTAGAGCAAAAACTGCCTATATTTTGCTTATGATCATTTATTATCTTTCACCAACTTTTCCTTTCACATTCTCCTTCAAGGTGAATTATGATACACTAACTTTTTCTTAATGCATGATTATTTCTGTTAGAGATACTTTTGTTGGGAGGTATAAAAGTCATGTAATGAGAAAACACGTTTAGTGATATATCATGATTTTTAGCCTCAGAGAAATTAAGAATTATATAGAACAATCCATTAAGCATTATGTTGCAGATTAGTTAAAACATTGAATTTGTACACAGTTTTCTTAAATGTGCTTATATTGTTGTGGCTTAGGTTTTTCATAAGAAGTTCATATGATGATTTGTAACTTTATAATTTTTACTCAGCAGAGTTTTATATAAAATAAAGTTCATTCTCTAGTAGTTACACTTACTTTACTTGTATAGTGATATGTATAGAAGGCACATGGTTAATTATAAGTAACAATGCTTAACATGTCTTAATTTTTGAGATACAAAGTGATATTTTTCACATTATTGTATTGATAAAATTTAAATATAAATCAACTTAGTGAAGCAGATTGTTTTAGGGAAGAATGATTAAATCTGAGAAGGAAGAACTCTTATAACCAGTTCTATCATTCTTAATAGAGTGTATTTGAGCAAACGAATTGATCTTTTATTTAAAATTTTTGGATAGCTAAAAGCATTGCATAAATTTCTTTTTCTGTATGTTTTTTATTGTAAAAAATTCTATACAGAGGGGTTACAGTTATATGAGCAAGGTAATGAGTACACTTCCTATTGAGCATTGTTGCCTCCTCCTTTGTTTTCTCCCTACCATCCCTTCCCTCCCACCTCCACAACTACTCCCCTCCCTCACAAAAGTTGTAAAGTTCATTTTCAACATAGTGTTTTGTACATCTCATTGTTAGAATGAGTCAACCTGTATCCTTATTTAAGCATTTTGGTTTCCCCCCCCTCCCCGAATTAGAGAAATGTATATACAAAATGCAGGGCACTGACATCAAATACAATGGAATTCTATGCCTCCATCAGAAAGAATGACATTGCCCCATTTGTTAGGAAATGAAAAGATGGGAAAAAATATATTAAGTGAAGTAACTCAGGCCCAAAGAAACATAGGTCCCATGGTTTCCCTTATTTATAATAACTTGTACATGTGTAGGACAAGCAGAACAGGCCAAAAGCTATGTACATATGACCATATAAGATGATGCTAAGTGAAATGAACCCCAAGATAGACACAAATACCCTTTTTCTTTCTTGCTATTGTTTCTAATGTATTTATGATGTACCATGTGATTTTTTTTATTTCTTTGCATAAATTTCTCTCTAGGAATTAGGAAAGAAAAGAAAATGGTAGAGACAAGAAGACTATTATTTCCATGAATCAAAAACTAAGAAGAAAAAAATTTTAATGAGACAGGTAAAGAAAAATGGAGACATTATGACTTATAGGAACACATATTTGCCTGGTATCGGTAGCTCACACCTGTAACCCCAGATATTCAGGAGGCTGAGATCTGAGAATCTATGATTCAAACCCAGCCAGGGGAGAAAAGTCTATGAGACTTTAAGCACCAGAGAACAGAAGCAGAACTGTAGCTCAATCTTGTAGACCGCTATCCTTGAGCAAAAAGCTCAGGGACGTGTTCAGACCTGAGTTCAAGCCCCACAACCCACAAAAAAAAACAGAAGAGACAATTATAGATATCAAGTAAGCATGTTCTTTCTGTTCTTGCTTTAAGAAATAAGGGCACAAGAAAATAGCAGTGGTTGCTGCTAGAAAAAGGCAAAAGTAAGGATGTTAACAGTTATTTGTAGCCATAACCTTCTAGGCACTGTGAGGTTATACACATCTGGCAGCTTACTTGGTGAGGATTGCCAATGTCAGAAGGAAATTACTATAGCCATAATAATTCTGGGTACCTTATTTCTTTGGCTCCAGCTCAATCATTACTACGATGTTAATATTTTGTGTTAACTGGCCTAGATATTCAATCAAAACCAGATTCTCTATGTGCCTGTAAGATGTTTTGGCGTTAGAATAATATTTTTCTCAGAAGACTTTCAAGTAGATTCTCCTCTTTCATGCTGATAGCCCTCATTTAATCAGGAAGTCCTGGGGAGAATTAAAAACCTGGCTTTTTTTTCCCTAGTAAGTGGAAAAGCTTCTTGCTTGAATTCCTTCAAACTCAAATTTGGACATTAGCATTTTCCTGACTGCATATTCAACCTGAAACAGGGGTTCACCCTGTGGCAGGGGTGTCAAGCTTTTAGACTGAAGTAAGATCATTGGCCATCCTGAGTCATCAGTTTACACATTCAACCTGTACATCTTTAGCCTTTCCCACCTTCAGAATGGGCCAAGCCAACCTGCTACTGAAAAAAAATCTCTTTACACGCTCACACAACACACACACACACACACACACACACACACACACACACACAATTTTTCAATATTCCTCTGAATCACTCTGACTGGTCCATTTGCCATGTGAAGGACTAGATGTGGTGTCTCTCATTCTCAAATTCATATGCTGAATTCCTCACCTCCAATGTAATAACGTTGGAAATAGAGCTTGTGGAGCTAGCTAAAGTCAGACAACTCTGTGAAGAGGGGATCCTCATGATGACAGTCTTTATAAGAAGACAGATCAGAGTTCACTCATTCCCTCTCCCCAAGCTCACCACTGAGGTGAGCTCAAAGAGGGTATGGGGGGATAGCAGCAGCACTCTACAACCTGAGAGGAGATCCAAAGAGTGAGTCTGCCTACACATTTACCTTTGACTGTCAGCCCCCAAAATTATGACTAAAGGGTATTTTTGTTGTTTAAACAATCCTCTCTCTCTAGAATTTTCTCTTGGCAGCCCATGCTGGCTAATGACAAGGGTCTGCACAGTAACTTCTGTATTGTTTAATCTTTCTTTTTATTGTGATTGTGAAGTTACTATGTTGAAAATAAACTTCTGTATTTTTTGAGATGTTCATCATTGTATTAGAGTTCTTAGAAGCCCTGATGCAAAGATATTTATTCCTCCCTAAGGATGAAGAAACTGAGATACACATAATGTGTGACCACACAAGCACTAACCAGATAGCCAAGCAATTTAATATCTGGATTTAAAAGCTGGTGATCCTGAGTGAGTTGACATGAACAATATTCTGAAGAAATATTTTGAAGAAATACTTTCTTTAGAGCTACATAATTTTCATGTCAATCAAAATAAGTCAAAATTTCATATGTCCTTAGCAGAAGCATAATCTTGCATACCTTCCTGACTAGTCTGATGTTATTAAAGATAAGCTGCCCCATCTGTGTTTTCCATCTAATATGCTAAGAATTATACAGGGCAAGTCCTAGTCTTCAGGAAGAGATGATGATCACATAATGAATTTTCAGATTGTTACACACAGGATCAAACCATAAACTACAGGAGATTGGAGCAAAACCCAGGAATCTCTGGCTTTCTGATAAAACAAAAGAGCAAGAAAGGAAAGTGCTATGTGTTCAAAATTGAAATTATTGATGTTTGTTTATTCATGACTGGTTAGAACTCAAGCCATGCTCTTTGTTAGACAGAGGCTCTACCCACTTGAGTTATTCTCCTGGTCATAATGATTATTAATACAAGAAGAAACATGTGTGTGCAAACTTAAAAATGTCACTTCCCAATCCTGTGAGTAATTAGTATTTTCAATTTGATAGTCTGTAGACATGGAGGTATACATGTTGTGGCTTTATTTTGTTTTTGTTTTTTTTTCTGCTGGTATTGGAGCTTAAACACAGGGCCTTATTCTCTGACTAGGTTTGCTTTCTCAATGCTGGTGCTGAATCCCTCACACCAAATTTCCAGTTAAGCAGAATGCTGATTATTTTGGAGATTGAGTCTGACTTTTCTGTCTAGGCTGGCTTCAAATTGTGATCTTCTTATCTTATCCTCCTGAGTTAGCTAGGACTGTAAGTATAAGCTACCAGTGCCTGGTTGTCATCGTGTGTGTGTGTGTGTGTGTGTGTGTGTGTGTGTGTGTGTGTGTGTGGTGTACCTGTACTCAAGGATTTGGGTGTTATCCTTAAGCGTTTTTGCTCAAGGTCAGAACTCTGCTACTTAAGCCACAGATCCACTTCTGGCTTTTTGGTGGTTAATTGGAGATAAGTTTCATGGGCTTTCATGCCCAGGCTGGCTTTGAACTATGATCCTCAAATACCAGTTTCCTGAGTACCTAGGATTATAGGCATGAGCCACTGGCACTTGACTTCCATAGCTTTTAATGAATATAGTTCATTTGTAGGTGAAATTGACTTATCAGATTAAAAAAATTCATTGTTGTGTTGGTAGCTTTGTATGTCCCTGCCCCACAGTATAACCCCTGTTTTCACTATATTTGATGTTGGTATAATTTGTGTAGGGGAAGGGAAAAAACAAATTGTTTAAATAGGGATACAGGTGGGCCCGTTGCAACAATGAGATGTACAAGGTGTTATGTCGAAAAATGAAATTTACAACTTTGGCGTGGGGCAGGGAGGAGGGGGGTGTTAGGGAGGAGAGGTGTAGATGGGAAGGGATGGGAAGAGGAAACAAAGGATGTGTCAACAATGCTTGATAAGAAATATACTCATCACCTTGCTCATGTAATTGTAACCCCTCTGTACGGTATTTTCACAACAAAATATTCATTTTAATCTCTACAGAAATGAAATGATATTTTAGTTCATCTAAAGCAATAAAATATTTCAACATAAAGGTTCACAAAGATCCACCAAAAACAAAGCCCAAGACATAAATTAACACGTCCTATAATTTCAAACTAGAGAAAAAACTACTGTCAACATTTTGGGTATAATTATCTCATTTTCTTTTATATACTTATTTGCACACTCAACTACACAGACACACCTATAAACACATTCAAAGACACACTCAGGCACCAAAGAAAGTTTCATATAAACCATCATCTCAGTTACCTATATTGCTCACCCAGTTCATCTAAGAAGGTGGACTGAGGGAAGAGACATAAGAATGCCACATTCCCACGGTGACTCTTGGGATGGCCACAAGCAGGTGACACTGCCATTTTATGTCAGTTACATATGCTCAGGCTGAGCATTTGTTCCCCTGCCTCTAGGCATTACTTGGCAAGGATAACACAGGAGAAATCTAAAACATTCTCCATACTCACTATTTTGCCTAAGAGGAATTTACAAATTTCTTCTGAGCAAGAATTGTACTGTGGAAAATAGCTGGGTTGAACAGGGGACAGGGTGTGTGTCCTCTGGCTCGAAGATCTCCAGCAATACAAGGCCATGAAGAAAGTGACATTTTAAAGCCTTGATCTTCCATTGCCACTACTGTAGCTATTTAAAATCTGTTGGTATTTCTTTCTTTCTTTGTTAAGAGTAAGTTACATTTTCTACTTTTTTCATGTATCTAGTAGTTGTCGATTATAGGTTAAGGATGTACTTGATATGTTATAGGTGAGTAATCAGGGTTTTGTTTGTTTCTTTTTTTTGGTCAGGCACCTATATTGCTGGTAGATCCTGCCAGCCCTCTTTTTATGTGAAAATTGTATAATTATGCATTGTATACTTAAGCATTTGCATATAATATATTCTGTAGTCCTCAGCCTGTGTACACTCTGTACAGCCTCTTGTAGTATATTCTGCAGTCCTCAGCTGCTAGAATAGCTAGAATTACATGCGTAAACCACTGGAGGCTCACTAGAAAATATTTTAACATAGAACTAAAAGAATTGGCATCATTTTATACCATAGAAAAGAGTATTTTTATGGTTACATAGCCAGGGTTTTACTCATGTTATCTGAATTCAGTTGTTTAATGTTTCAGGTTTCAGTTGTGGGTATGACGCAGTTGTGTTTCAGGTTTCAGTTGTGGGTATGGAGTAAGCTTCTGGAATTTGAAATTGCATACGGATTCTCCCTTAAAGGCTTTCATTCTTCTTGGGAGGGGAATTGTTTTGTCTGGAAAAGTAATAGTCAATGAACCACTCAGGTGCAAATTTGGAAACGACCTCATTTTCTACTCCAGATTAGAATGTCTCCTACAACCAGCAAAGGGATATCTGTGGCCTACAGCCTAAGGTATTTTATATATGATAGTCTTTGTTCATCCATTTGTATATTAGTTCATAATATACAAGGAAGATTGTTGCTGGTTGTTTGCCGTGGTCACCAGATTTCTTGCTTTCTTCAGACCAACAAAATCCATCTCTCACTGCAAGATACCTTGCCCTAGGGCCTTCTATAGTTTCTTTGCATTATGCGATCTGAAACACAAACTAGTTTCTTGTTCCCATTCAGGGGAATATAAAGGATAGAGAGTCATTCTTCAATCCATCCATCGCATACAATTTTTAGTCACCTCATTATCTATCTACATGAAGATGTAGTCAGTGTATCCAAAACAGAGGGTGAACAAGGTCACGATCATTAGGATGAAGAAGGGAGAACCCACAAACATGTACATAAACCCACAGGAATCAAGGTAGCAGAGAGACTAGCAAATGTACATAAGACAAAAAAAAAAAACTAACAAGAGAATCAGAGGGTGTAAGCCAAAGCTAGGTAGTGAATAATATGTAATCAATTACCTAATAAGATAGAAATATAAGGACCTACATCTGAATAGTCAATGAGAGAAAATAAGAATTAGAATTCTGAATATAGCCTAATTACAAAACAATGGACATTCTTAGCAGGTATGTTTCCAGACTTACAAGCTTAGTATGGCAAACCAGCAAGAGGTGGCAGCAAGCCAAGCTAACACACAGAGTTTTTTTCCAAATTTTTTATTGTGATTAACTGGTTACATAATTTCCCAAATTTCACAGTATTGTGGGATAGTGATGCTTAGTTAAAGTCACAAACACATTCTAACTTTCATGGAGCAAATTGTCTATCATGGTCTATATTTTTGAGTTCTATGAGCTTTGTGATACAGTTATTTCTTCCACATTGGGTGATATGTACATTTCTTTTGTTTTGCATAGTATCAGCTGTTCCCTCTTTCCCATTTATTCCCTCCTTCCCATCGCTGTCATTGAGTTGCTTAGTTCATTTTGATCAATGTCCAGTGCAGCTGATGGGTCCCGCTGGTGTATGATTTTCCCTGATTCCCTCTAGTTTTGTGTTTTCCTCCTGGTTTCCCTCCAGTGTGCACATATATACCATATATGTGATCAGCAGCATGGGGTTATTTAGTATTGATTCGACCACATGAATGGAAGTCCTTTGTTTCTTAAGTCCTATTAATTTTGTCATATCACCTAACATTTTTGATTTATCCACTTATCAGGAAGACCATGTGCCATTTATCATTTTGCTCTTGGCTTACCTTACTCAACATGATTTCTTCTAGCTCCATCCATTTCCCTGCAAATGCCATTATTTTGTCTTTTCTAATGACTGCATAATATTCCATTGTGTATAGATACCACAATTTTTGGATCCATCCATCTGTGGTGGGACATCTAGGTTATTTCCATATCCTGGCTATTGTGAACAGTGCTGTAATAAACATGGAGGTGCATGTGTCCTTGTATACTGGTTCCTGTTGTTCAAGATAGATGCCTAGAAGTGGTATGACTGGGTCATAAGGGAGGTCAATATTTAGCTTTCTGAGGACCCTCCAGACTGTTTACCAAAGTGGTTATATAAGTGGACATTCCCACCAACAGTGTTATAGGGGTCCTCTTTCTCCACATCCCCTCCAGTATTTGTGGTTGGCTGATTTGTGGATGTGGGACATTCTGACTGGGGTAAGGTGGTATCTCAGGGTTGTCTTTATTTGCATTTCCTTCACAACCAGGGATGGTGAACATTTCCTCATGTGTTTCTTTGCCATTTTTACCTCTTCTTCTGAGAAGTCTCTCTTTAGTTCCCTTGCTCATTTAGTAATTGTTTTGTTAGGTTTGGGAGGGATTAGTTTATTGAGTTCCCTGTATATACTGGATATTAACCCCTTGTCTGATATACTGCTGATAAATATTTTTCCCAATTAGTTGGTTGTCTTTCTAGCTTGGTTGTGATAGATTTAGCTGTGCATAAACTTTTTATTTTAAGGTAGTCCTATTTGTTGAATTTCTCTCAAATTTGTTGTGACCCTGGGACTCTGTTCAGGAAGTTCCTTCCTGTGCCTATAAGTTCAGTGTCTCTCCTACTCTGTCCTGCAGTAGTTTCAGAGATTCAGGTTTAATGTTAAGGTCTTTAATCCATTTTGAGTTGATGTTGGCGCATGGCTGGGGTCCACTTTTAGTTTTCTGCATGTGGCCGCCCCGTTTTCCCAGCACCAGTGGTTGAAGAGGCTGTGTTTCTTCCTTTGTCGAATATCAGCTGACTGTAGGCATGTGGATTTATTTCTGGGTCTTCTATTCTATTCCCTTGGTCTTCAGGTCTTTTTTTGTGCCAGTATCATGCTGTCTTTGTTATTATATCTCTATAGTAGAGTTTGAAGTCTGGCATCGAGATCCCTCCCATGTTGTCTTTTTTGCCTAGAATTGTTTTGGCTATTCTAGGTCTTTAGTTGTTTCATATGAATTTTTGGACTGTTTTCTGTTTTTCAGAAATATACATCATTGAGATTTTAATAGGAATTGCATTGAATTTGTATATTAATTTTGGCAGTATTGCCATTTTCACTATATTAAGTCTGCCTATCCGAGATCATGTGAGGTCTTTCCATTTCCTAGTGTCTTCTGTAATTTCTTTCTTTAAGTTTCTATATTTTTCATTAAATAGTTCTTTTACATCTTTGGTTAGGTTAATTCCTAAATATTTTATTTTGGGGGAGGTTATTGTGAATGGGGTTGCTCCCTTTATTTCTCTTTCTGCTTGTACATTGCCAATGTACAGGAAGGCGACTGATTTTTATGGGTTAACCTTCTATCCTACTACTTTGCCAAAGTGATTTATAATTTCTAAGAGTTTGGGGATGGAGTTTTGGGGATCATGAAGGTATCATATCATGTCATCTGCAAAAAGGGATAGTTTAACTTCTTCTTTCCCTATGTGGATTCCTTCAGTGTCTTTTTCTTGCCTTATTGCCCTGGCTAAGGGTTCCAGGACTATATTGAAGAGTAGTTGAGACAGTGGGCATCCTTGCATTGTTCCTGATTTTAGGAGAAGTGATTGAAGATTTTCTCCATTAAGTATAATATTGGCTATTGGTCTGTCGTATATGGCTTTTATTGTTTTAAGGAATGTTCCTTCCATTCCTATTTTCTCCAGAGCTTTAAACATGAATGAATGTTGTATTTTATCAAAAGTCTTTTCTGCATCTGTAAAACACATAAGGATAGAATCTCAGGATCACATTGCCTTTTATATTTGAAAAATATATTTCTGCTTTTCCTATTCTATTTTTCCAAACATGTTGGGGAGAAAAGCCAAGCTGCTCTCTTCCTGAAAGAATGTTGCTTGGGTAATTCTGAAAGATTCCACTGAGAATTGCCTCTAGGGAGGTTATTTCACAGTCTCATAGACTTAGCTCATTTAGATTTTCTTGCATCCAATCAACACTTTCTTCTGTTTAATTTAACCTTAATGAAGACATTTCAACAAATGTTTTCTCTGTCTCCTGTAGCTTTTCAACACCAGGGTTTCAGAAATTTGAGAACTTTCAGTAAGCCTAAATACAGTGAAATTAACAAGCAGTATCTTTGCTAGGGACGTAAATATAAAGAAATTACAGAAAATGTGTTTTATAGAAAATCTGTCATCTTGTATTAATATTTATTTAAAATGAATTAAGGACCTCATGTAAGACCCAAAACCTTGAAACTCCTAGAGGAAAGAATTAGAAACATTAGAAACCATTAACATGGGCAGAAATTTCCTAGGTAGAATTTCAGAGACTGAGCAAATTGGAGATAGAATTAACAAATGAAATTGCATCAAGCTGCACAGTAAAGGGTATAGTTATTAATCTAAAAAGAATGGAGAAGATCTTTGCCAGCTATATGCCTAACAAAGATCTCATACCAGAACCTAGAGTAGGAGCTCAAAAAACTAAACCACACAAAGAATCAATAAACTGATTAATAAATGGGCAAAGGAGTTAAATAGAGACTTCTTAGAAAAAATAGTTAAAAATTAAAAGGCCAATTTATGTGAAGAAATGTGCAACATCTCTGGTCTTAAAAGAAAGACAAATCAAAATAATATTCAGATCGCATCTGAACAAAATGGGACAAAACAACAAAAACAATAAATGCTGATGAGGATGTGAGGAAAAAATAATCCTATTACATTGTTGATGTAAATTAGAGCAGCCATTTTGGATGATAGTTGAAGATTACTCAAAAATCTAAAAACATAATTTTCTGTTCATCTGTTTAACCTCTATCCATTTATGTTTTCCCTTATTAAATGGGATAAACTATCCAGTACCATGTTTTCACCTTGATGGACACATTTAGTCCTCCCTTATGAAGTATGGCATTAAATACTTAATACAAGCTTTGTCCTATTACATGAAGTATTTTATAATTAATTGATGCTGACATTTTTCAACATGCTTTTTCACATGTATTAAGATAATAAATGATAACACATTGATTATTAGAATAAACGCAGTAAGGCTCAAACACAGTTATGCACATATAGGAAATGAACCGTGGTCCATGGTAGTTCTCTTCTGCTTTGGAGAGCAAAGTGATGGCAAGTCCTGTTCTTTCTCACTTTTCAGTATTTCTGTATATGTGATCTTTTAAGGCAAAGACAACAGAATAAAGCATTTCAAAATACCCATATTATGGCTCAATGAATTACCAAAGTATTTAATCAAGTGCAATGATACTCATCAAAAATTTTTAAGATGTCATGTCCTAAACACTGTTTTTTGTTTGTTTGTTTTACTGAAAAGCCAGTTTACCACTAAGCCACATCCTCAGCCCTGCCAGTTTAAATTAAGCACCATGCACCATTCCTAAAATAATGGTTTAATTGAGGAGATTGACAAGAAATAGTTTAATTTGAGGAGATTGTGTTAAATAAAAACAGAGGAGTAAAAAAGGAGTTACAAGAGAAATAAAGGTGATAACTAGTGGAGATTTACAGAACCAAGATTGGCTTTATATACTGATATTCCCAAACCATTTTCATTTCCCTAAACTTTGTGTAAACCTTGTTATTTTCATCTTTATAAATATCCTTGAAATTTTGATGAGCTAACATAGGTTTAAGTTTTAGAAAAACAATTAAATTTGAAGATACTTATAAAATAGTATTTTGTTTATGAAGTAAATGTCTTATAGATTCAATGATTTCCATATATTTAATATTTAAATATAAGCAATATACAAAGCAATATACAAAAGGCTGGGTATATTGTTTATTGTAAAAGCAATATGCAAAAGGCTGAGTGCCAGTGGCTCATTCCTGTAATCCTAGTACTCAGGAGGCTGAGATTTGAGGATTCAGTTCAAAGCCAGGCCAGGCAGGAAATTCCTTGAGACTCCTATCTCCAATAAACCACCAGAAACCCAGAAGTGGCACTGCGGCTCAAGTGGTAGAGTGCTTGCCTTGAGCTGAAGAGCAGAGGAACAGCGCCCAGTCAAGAGTTCAAGCCCCACAACTGACCAAAAAAAAAAAAGGAAAGAAAAGAAATCCAATCACTATAAATACTTTCAAAATTATAAAGCCTATACATAATTTAATATGTATATTATAGTTTTTATGGATGTGGGAGGTGTGATATGCTAAGTTTTAACGTATTTCTCATGAAGTATATGAGTATTATCACTTAATGTGCTGTTAAATATAAATTGAAAGACCATGTATTTTCTGATGTATGAATATAACCTAATTTTCTTTACCAATTGTCATGTTTTGGACATTTAATATGTTTCCATTTTTACATTCATAAATACCATCATCAAAAGCATTTTTAGAAATTAAATCTTCAGGTATATTTTTAATTTTGTTCAAGATAACTTTTTAAATTTTATTATTCAGACAAAAATACGAATATTCAAGTACCTTTGTTTAATTGTCAAATGTCTCTCTAGGGAAAACAATATGGGCATTATTTTCTTTGTTTTTTATTGTGAAAATACTGTACAGAGGGGTTACAATTACATGGGCAAGATAATGAGTACATTTCTTATCAAGCATTGTAGCCTCCTCCTTTGTTTCCCCTTCCCATCCTCTCCCAAGCCCCCACCCACCCAATCCTCCCCACTCCCCCCCCCCACCAAAGTTGTAAAGTTCGTTTTCGACATGACTTGTACATCTCATTGTTGCAATGGGTCCACCTGTATCCCTAGTTAAACGATTTGTTTTTCCCCTTCCCCTCCACAAACTATACCAACATCAAATACAGTGAAAGCAGGGGTTATACTGTGGGGGAGGGAAATACAAAGCAACAAAGAAATCATCTTATAAATGTGTTAGAAACAATCGCATGAAAAAAAAACATTTGAGTACATATCTTAGGGTTCATTTCCCTAACATCACCTTATCTGACTTTTTCTGTTTGATTCAGACATATGCTAGATATCGCAAATAAGGGAAACGATGGGACCTATGTTTCTTTGGGCCTGGCTTACTTCATTTAATATAATTTTTTCCAAGCCTTTCCATTTCCTAACAAATGGGGCAATGTCATTCTTTCTGATGGAGGCATAGAATTCCATTTTCTTGATCCACTCATCTACTGAGGGGCATCTGCGTTGATTCCATATCTTAGGTATAGTAAATAGTGCTGCAATAAACATAGTAGTGCTGGTAGCTTTAGTGTGGTTTTCTTTGTAAACATTTGGGTAAATGATGGACATTATTTTCTTAACAGTTGAAATTTTCTCATTTCAATGAAACTATACTGATACTGATATTTTTAAAATAACTGCTAGTTATTTTTCAATCATAGTTTATCATTTGAATTTACATTGTTAGGATTGCTAGAGCTCTCTGGAATTTAGTATTATAAGAAAGTAACAATATTGAGCTCAATCTTTTATCCTTGGAACCCTGGCTAATAGCATGACCATACTATTTTAAAATTGTGTAACTATTAAAATGTGTTCCTAGTTATTATGCTTTTATATAAAAGTTCATATCTTGGAAATAGAATTACAATAATGTATTTCTTATTAAGGTAAACCCTAATTAAACTCAAATTACATTTTAATATTATTTGTAAATATAAATGTTATTGTACTTCTGGAAAAATAGATTTTCTATGAAACAAAAATGTATTCTGAATGGCTATAATCTGAATTATATCTAAAACCCCACAAATGCATAATGTACTTTTAAATACTGTCAAACATTTAGAGCAATATACATATATTAAAAGATACCACATAAAGAAATATATTATTAGTTGTCTATAACATAATTAGTCTAAAAAAAATGTGTTATGCCTGACTCCTTCCATTGAGCATTTCAAAAGAGCTTCACTGGTTTGGGCAGTAGCTTGATTTATTGTTAATAATGCATTCAGACACAACCAAAATATGGATCATTGAGCATAATTTTATAGAAAGCATCTAAATAGACTGTGCAATGATATTGGAAAGAAAAACAAAACCATGATTCTGCCCAACTTCAGTACTGCACAGTTATAAAGCAATTTCTCCTTGGACTGCACACCTGCTTTCTGGGCCATTAAGTCCTGCTGTCTTTACAAGGAATTGAGATTGTAATGTCTTTCCCCAGTGCATATTTTTATGAGACCATGCATAACAACTACACATAAAATACATATGAATGTTCATGCTGACTACATCATTTTAATATGTTTGAGATGACTCGGACAGGAAAAAATTCACCTTAGAAAATAAATCTCTTAATTGCTTGAAGCACTGTAGCTGTAATTTTCTGCCAAGTATCTCAAGAATTCCCCATAGCAGTACAGAATTATTATTCTGTTCACTTATACATTCCAAGAAACATGATCTGATATCATTTTTCATAAAGAAATGGTATTTAGGAATAATAATTTGCACATCACATCTGATTTTATTTTTATGCACATCAAAATTCCACTGTGTCCTACCCCAGCAGTCAAATATCATTGCCATAATTCTGGTTAGTTCTCTTCCTCTTTACTAATGTACACGCACTGCCTCCCAATGATATTTTCAGTTTGCAGATCATGTCAAGAGTTAGCTAAGAAATCACTTTAACAGTAGACTTCATTGAGAATTCCAATAAGCTGAGCACATTTTGGCTACATTGTCTATATGCCTGAGCCTTGTTTTGTTTGGAGGATTAACACAATTTTGAGGTTAAAAACTGATGATCTGTGCCTGATAGTAGTAGTCTATCATCAGATCTGAATGGGGTTCAGAAGGTGAAAACATTATTAAATTGGGTTCTACAGCTTGTTGAGCTACACTATGGAACCCAAATCTGCAAATTTCACCCTTTTTTAAATTTGTGAAACAAACCTTTAAAAATCATTATCATATTTGCTACAAATATGTGGATATACTTTGTTGTACTATCTTGATTCATGAAGTGAGTCAAATTAAGTTTTCTACCTGGCTAACTCAAGTTAAAAATCATCAACTCATTTCTCCCTGCATATGAATAGCAAATATTTCAAATTACATTGACAATGTAATATGAAAAAAAATCTTAAAATAAAAACACAACTATTCTCTCTCAATATGGAAAATAAAGAGACAAAATTAGATGTTTACCAGAAACCTATTTTTCAGTTCCAAGGAGAGAATGGTATTTAAAGAAAAATAATTGCCAACTCCATGTTCTGATATAGCTTTAAAAAGAATAATATTTTGATACTAATAACTTCATTTTTGTCTAGTGAAACTAATTTCAAAGGAATATCTTTAAAAATATAAATGACATAAAACCCAGAAAATATTCCAAATGCCATTTTCCTTTTGCTATGTTTTATTCAGGTTGTCACCATCCTTATACTTCCTAGCACTATGTTCTTCTTGTATCTAATAAATTTAAGATCATCATTACAAAGATGCCATGAGAAACAGAGCAAGATCTTTTCAGGGACAGAGCCAAGGTGCCAAAGGGAAAAATCAAGCAGAAAACAAATAGCCATCTGTTCTGTTTTCTAAGAAAATGTAAAATGTATTATCTCACACAATTGCATCTCTACACTTGCTTATCCTACACATTTGCTATTCCTTTGTCCTACATCTCCTAATTTTTTCCCTAGTCCTTTATCCCTCTTTTGTTCTCTAGCTCAATATATTTTACCTTTTAACACATTACGTAATCTACATATGATTGAGATCATGAAATATTTTACATGCTGTCTCTGGCATAGTATCATCCTAATACATCTATGTTGTGGCAAATGGCAAGATCTTATTTTGAAGGCTGAATAATACTATATTATATGTATATACTATGTTTTCTTTATCCATTCATCCACTATCAGATACATAGGTTGTTTTCATATCTTGACTGCTATTAACAATGCTGCAAGAGACAGGGTAATGCAGAAGTATTTATAAGGTAATGATTTCTGTTCCTTTGGATATTGGATATGTATAGTTTAATAGGAAAATAAAATTCGTATAAAAGATTTTCCCAAATATATGTAAAGATAAAATTATTTAGAGACATTAATGAAACATATGCCTATAATTAAGCAAATGATTTCCAAAGGATTACCCAAAAGTATAGCATCAACTTCTAATAGGATCTTTCATCATTGTTAACTTTGAAATTCCACATCTGTTTATGTTGCTTTTCTAGCAGCTGAATCAGAAACACAGGATGTAACATGAACTCCACTACCAAGCAGAAATAAAGGTAACTTTGCATTCATATTCTGTGTTCCTACTATTGTTTCATTAAATATAAGCTGATGATCATTACATAATACATTTTATTTTGATTAAGATTTCATTTCAAAATGTTAATTTCTCTATAAAGTTGCTAATGATTGTTACAATATAGGGACCTTGTTTTACTGAAATACCCAAAGGGTATAGACCCAAGATCCTTCTCTCTATATTATTTTGCTCTGTTAAATACTTTCATACATATCAGAATTGACTGATAATAAGGGTTTTAAGAATTCTTTACAAAAGCTCAATGAGGAAAAGTTAACTCTTTAGAAAATTTGACTTCTCAACAAAAAGATTATATAGAAATTGTGTTAGTGTTGTATGATTAAGTGTGTTTTTATTGTGCTCAAAATGAGCTTTAAGTAGGCAAGGATTTTTTCAGTCTTACAAAATTTCTATTGGTACTGGTTGATTCTTCAACATAATGTTAACTCCACTGTGCTTCCTTCAAACTTTCACAAGTGTCTTTGGTTGGTGGCATTATGGTTTGACTCTGGTTTTAATAGTCTCCCACTGCAGAGTGTTCACTTGTATTGGGAGATCAGTCTGTAGCAGTGTGGAAGTGGTAGAACTTTTAAGATACAGGATCTAGTAGAATGTGGGTAGGTACTTGGAGTGTCATACTAAGCAGAGATTAAAGGAGTTTTCTCAAGACCCTGACTAATTTCCCCTGAGAGTATCTTTATATAAGAACAGTAAGCATAGCCCCTGAATCATCTGCTTCTTTTCTTGCCATATGACTGCTGGCTCCTATTGTACTTGCCAAAACATGACACTGTGTGCTATGCTGAGTCACAATCAAGTCCCCTTTCCAGATGCACGTACATTTCAACACTTCATTGTGGACTTTCAGTCTTCATAGGTGAGCTAAAGAAAACTTCATAACTTCTTTATCTTTATTGAAAAGGTGATGAGCAGGGGTGTTACAGTTACATGAGTAAGGTAATTAGTACATTTGTTTTTAAACACTGTTACCCCCTCGTTTTCTCCCCTCCCCTTCAAGTTGTGAAGTTCATGTCCAACATAGTGTCAAGTGAGTATTCATGTTCTATTAGTTCATCCTTTGTCCTGCTGTTTCTGTGATTCACTTTCCCTTGCACATATTGAATAAGTTTATGTACAAGACAAAGAGTACAGAAAACTTTTAAAACAGAAAAAAAGGAAGTAACTATATACAGACATTTAAATAAGAGCTCCTTGTTTCCAATTCTTGGATTTCATGTTGACACATTTCATCATACATGGTACTATGAACTTAGCAATTGGTTATTGAGAGCCCCTGTTAAGAATATCATATACTTATTCTAGTTATTCAGATACTTTGTTAAGGTATCAAATAGTTATCCAGAAACTGACCTTAAGAGAGATATTTTGAAAATATAATTTATTGTTGATAGAGGTGACATTGATTGAGATGCATTGTAGTCATAAACTCCTTTGTATTATATTTTTTGAAAATTACTAACAATGTATATGTAAAGTATTCTCACTACAAAAAGATAACAGCCTATGGTAGTTAATTAATATAAAAATTGGTATATCTTTCAAAGCATTATATTTTACACAATGAATGCCTAGAACTTTATCTACCAATGTAAAAATTAAAATAATGAAGATGAACTCACAACACAAAGATATATTTGAGGCAATGTCTTAGACAACAAACATTAAAAGAATTTATAAGGAATAAGTAGCTTAGTAGGAAACTGTCCCTTTTTCCATCAGCTTAAAATCTAGTAACTGAGAGAAGAACATATAACTTGCAGAAATGTGGGGAAAATGCAAGACAAGAGTCAGGAAGTACTTAGTGGTCAGGCTTCCTAGGGGACATGAATTCTGTTGCTGTTGACCCAGTGTTGGGGCTATGTATGTGAAACCTGGGGAAAGACTATTCTTTGAGGGCAACAGGCCCCAGAAAGAGAATAGTGGTGGTTTAGTCTATATACTTTAAATTAATACAGGATGAAATGAGACCACAAGTTAGTTACTAGACTAGTATAAGGGCAATATTACAACTATCCATCTCTATGAGAAATTTTAGAACCCTAGCCAAACAACCAAGGAGTGAGGGAACAGTATGAATACCAGAGCATTAAAAAGAGAAATGTAAAGATTTAGAGGTAGCAAAGTTAAACCAATAATGGAAATACGCAATTTTAGGCTACAATTGGAGCTTGAATATGAGTAACCAAAAGGAACTAAAGGGTTAACTTTTTGAATGATCTGAGTCATAATTTAAATTTCAGTTGTCCTAGTACTCAACGAGGTGAATAATTTACCTAGAAACATAGATAAATTAAAAGCAAAGACTAAAATGATATACACAAACAATATATTTCACAAAACTCGAGGCTTTGCACTTGGGAAGAAGAGTCATAAGTTTAACCAGGGAGATAGCTGCAAACAAAGGCCAATGACATCTCCTAGACCTTTGATCTACCCCTATCTGTAGATAAGAGTGCTATCACGAGGTACTGCACTTAGATAGAAAGGCATTCACAATGATGTATGGGAATTCCTTGCAACAAAAAAGAGGCCACCATGAAAGCATTCTAAGGTGAGTATGGCTAGAGAAGAATGAGCCTTGGAAAATATACTTAGAAGGGAAAAGGACTGAGAATCTTAAAAGGGCTGGGTAATAAAAGACTTGAATTTGGTATAAAGACATGGCATACAAAGCCATGAATGGTATCATTGGAATTAACTTTGCCTAGGAGTTTTAAACAAATCCTTTACTGTGGTAGCAGGAGACAGACAACAGAAGCAACAAAGAATGTTTTATAATTTGTATAACTAATATCATATATCTTGATTTTTTTTTGTTTTATCAACTGCAGAGAAATCACAGAAATTTTGGATGTATGTGTAGAGTAATGGTAGGAAGACTGGGGATTTCTACGTTAGAAAATGGAAAGAGTCTTTCTAACATCGTGGGAAAAGGTAGACAATACACTTGATTCTTACTTCTTGAATAAAAAGCTGTTTAGATGCAAGTTCATGACTTCAAGTAAAAGTTTGGTGGAATTAGTTGATACTGTATTTCTCCTCAGGCAAAAATGGAATATTATTTGGAAAAGAATTTTTTGGTTGTTTATTTTTTTTCATTCTGAAGTATCCTATGAAATAAATCCAAATATTTGTTTACCTCAAGAGTTTGTTGGGGTTTTTTTTGTTTTTTTCTTAAATGAATGAAACTAAACTAAAACCCCCATCATATTTGTTTCAGGGAACCAGTGAACCAGGTAGACCTGGTATGTGGAATGTAATGTTCTCCTAATAGTTTAGTCTTTTTATTAATAGCAAGTGTAAATAGTATATTTAGATTATCAATAGTAATTTTTTATATTTATTTATTTATTGCTTTTTTGAAACAAGGTCTGGCTACATAGCCCAGGCTGACTTGAACTTGAGAACTTCTTTGTTTTTTTTCTTTTATTCTCTTTTTTTTTTATTGTGAGAATACTGTACAGAGGAGTTACAATTACATGGGCAAGATAATGAGTACATTTCTTATCAAACATTGTTGCCTCCTCTTTGTTTCCCCTTCCCAACCCTTCCCATACTCCCCCCAACTTCCCCCACCCAATCCTCCCCCCCCCACCAAAGTTGTAAAGTTCATTTTTAGACATAACGACTTGTACATCTCATTGTTGCAATGGGTCCACCTGTATCCCTAGTTAAACGATTTGTTTTTGCCCTTCCCCTCCACAAATTATACCTACATCAAATACAGTGAAAGCAGAGACTTTCTTACTTCCAGCCCTGGAACTGTGAGAATCAGCACCACCTCTGGCAACAATTGACATTTAAGAAGAAAATTTTTTTCTCAAGGTTGAGTATTTTCTCTCCTTCATGTACTTACTAAAACCATGCCGTGTTACAGAGGTGGATGAAGTAAGAGTCTACAACGGTGAGCAGGAGAGAGGATTTCTACCTTCCTACTTTACTTACTTCAACTAGAATACCTCCAGGCTTGTGAACAACTATGGAATGATATGGTAAGCAGGAGCAAAGCTTTTCAGAAAAGGAAAAAAGAAAAAGAAAATCTCAAATCTTTAACATGTTTCTAGTGTATTTTTAACTCAATATGTCTCTAAATTCATCTGGACACTTAAAATGTTAATGGCTGCCATATTCTATTCTAGTCAAAGCTTTAATAACATTAATGTAAAACCCAAAGATAGTCGCTCTTCATTTCAGTGCTAACATAAATTTTCTTTTTATCTCTAGACAGTGCTCACACTTTGCTATGTAACCATTTTATTCCCTTATTTTTTATATCTATGACTTCCTCAGAGTCGTGAATCAATAAACGATTGCATAAAACCTCATATTTCCTGACAGATGTGATTTTTATACTGGATAGAGGAGAGATAAACAGTACATAGCAGGGGTGTAATTGCCTGAGTCAATTTAGAGGGGGTGGGAGCATTGGTTTCTACTCTATTTGTCCTCATCACATTCAAAATACATATTGATGTCAAACATGTGACGTCCCTTCCAGGATATTCCTTTCTATTTCTTTTTAATTTGCAGGTGCTTTTTTACAACCTATTTGTAATATGCCTTGCATATAAAAGAGATTTTAGTAATTTTAACATATGAATTCTGACTTCAAGAATAGCCATAAATGTGAAATGTAAATCACATTAAAGAGTATTTTAGGAGTGATAGGTTGTATGCCTTACTTTATACTTCCAGAGATTTTTTTTATCCAAGGCTGAAAAGATCAAAAGATATTAAGTCAAGTTTATAGTCTGTGTTCATATATCATATTAGTACATTATGAACTGAGACAAACTCATAAAACACAAAATAAACCTTGCTTGAACCCACGAGCCTATGTGCACTAAATGTGTTTTGTGGCTTGGTTTTAGTGCTATTGGACTTCATTTTACATATTTTAGCTTTTCAAAAGATTGTTGATTAAATAAAGAACTGGATGAATTTAGGTATTGTATGTGAGCATTTATGCATTTCATTTATAAATATGATGCTCCTATAGTTTTAGGCTTTTCCTCAAAGGTTACTCTGATAATATTTTCCATTTGTAGTGCTAGTCATACTTGTTAGTTAAACCCATTTACCAGGAGACTGACTTTTCTGATTGAGAAACTTATATTGATAAATAACTTTTAGGAGCATTCATTTCTCTTAAGTCTGTTGTCAACTGCAATCTACCAAAGCAAATTATGCTTAAGTCATAATGCTCACCAAAGTGAATTAAAGAAAGGAAAAGCAGTTACTTATAAGCTGAACACATAGTGAATTTTCTCCTTTCTTGCTCATCTGTTTAAAAACGTTCAATTATTCAGCTGATTTATGACCAAACTTGTCCTGAATAATATTAAAAGCATTTGTCAGGGAAGGAAGATGATAGACTAAGATGGTGGATTAGAAAGACCCAGCACTTAGTTGTGCTTTCACAGATCTCAAATAAAACATCAGATGTGTGGCTGCAAGAGAAGTGGGTAGCATGGAAAGGCAAGGGAGAAAAATAGCAGACAGATGAAATTCAGAAATATTAACGAGATTTCTACAAGAAACAATAGTGTAGACATAGTGTAGAATGCTGAGGAAAATGACATTGGTTATCCATAGTAACTAAATAACATGATACTGGCACCAAAAAATAGACATAGAATACCAAATATATTCCAGAAATAAAGTCATACAGCTACAGCCATCTGATTTTCAGAAAGGTATCAAGAATATACATTGGAGAAAAGCCATCTTCATCACCAAATGGTGCCTGAAAAAATGGATGTTGGCACATAGAAGACTAAAACTAGATCCTAATATCTCACCTTGAACAGACATCAATTCAAAATGGGTCAAACACTTTAAGACTTAAAACTCTGAATATTCTACATGGAATCACAGGGGAAGTACTTCTTCAAGTATAGACATTGCCAATATTTTTCTGAATAAGACTCAGGAAGTAAAAGCAAGACTTAACAAATTGGATTATATCATGTTAAAAAGGTTTTTCAAAAGAAATAATTACCAGAGAAAAATGGCAGTATACAGAATGGGCAAAATCATTGGCAATCATTCATATTCATCTGATGAAGAATGTATATAAAGACTTCAAAAAAATTAAACCCAAATAAATGACACAGTCAATCAGCAAATAGGCCAGTAAATTGAATAAGCAGCTCCCACAAAAGTACATTAATGGAGAATAAATAAATCTTAGTCTTGTAAAAATGGTTATCATTTAAATAAATACAGATGCTGATAAAAACATAGGGGAAATGGCACATATGTAATACTGGTGGAAATATAAATTAATGCAGCCACATGGAAATCAGCATAAAGATTTCTCAAACATTGAAAAACTGGATTATCATATGATCTTGCTGCATCACTTTAGGGCATAAATCCAAAGCGATGAATGTCAGTAAACAATAAAGATACTGGCATAACTATGTTTACTGTAGCACTGCTCACAAGAGCTACATTATAGACCCAGCTTAAGGTCTCATCAATGGATGAAGAAAATGTGGCATAAAAACATCATGGAGGTTTATTTAGCCATAAAGAAGAATGACACTTTGACATTTTCAAGAAAATGGATGGAAGTAGAGATCATTATATAAAGTGAACTAAGCCGGACTCAGGAAGACAAATAGGACTTATTTTCTGTCATCTGTATCATATGTTTTCTTAATGCTATGAAAGCAGACACATTAATATTTGTAAGAGAAAGGAAATGAATATAAGATGGGAAATAGAGGTGATTTTGAATGAATATAGATAAAGTATTTTGAATTCATATGTGAAAGTATCATAAAAAACCCATCATTTTCCTACCATCAATATATGCTAATTAAACTTATAACTGCCAGTCTAATAATATTTTTAAAAAGAGGGAATCTTTCAGTCTTGTAATTTTAAATAGACCCACTATTCTATTAAAAATTGATCTTCTCTGAGATCAATTGTGTAATATTTTTAGTTTCATCAATGCAAAAAAAATCTCTTAAATCACATTTTTCATTTGAAAGGCATTTCTCTTGTCATGGCATGTTTTACACACAGCATTATATGATAATCAGATGTGTATAGCTTCACACTTGTGAAATTGTTACTACATAAGAGCTTGGATAAAATAAGAGTTTATATTCTGAACAAAATTTTGTAGAGCTTCTCATAGTATTTTTATCTCCCAGTTGAACTTCCATGCATAAATTCCATCACAAGATTATATTGCCAGAGTGAGCTCATATATTGTTAGTGATATCAATCCTTTTTGTGCTCACTTTTGAGTCCCACTTAATACTTAATTACATCATAACTATGTAATTGTGTCCGATATTCCTACATTGGTATATTAGCTGTGGGCAACAAAGCAGACCCAAACTAAATTGGTTGCTTTGACCCATAAACAATTTCTAAAAATTTTAAGTGGATACTGTCTGATGGACTAATAGAATCAGTAGCTTGACAAGCATGAGATATTTTTTTAAATTCAGAAATAACATTTTAACTGGAGGCATGGTTCAGTGGTAAGAATGCTCATTAAGGAAGTGTACAGCTCTTCAGTTCAAACCATTATACATTCAAAAAAAGAAGGGGAGAAAGAGATAGAGACAGAGACAGAGAGACAAAACAAATAGCATTTCATTAAAACCATTGTTTTTAAATCAATAGCACTTTGTCAAGACAGACAACCATTCTTTATTCAAAATAGTCAACAGTCTATAAAGACCACATAGTAGCTTTTTTGTTAAGTATGTGTTGTTCAGCCATACTGTGAGAGCTTTCTGTCAGAACAATTGTCAGCCATCTATGCAGCTTACTCTATGAAAATGAGCCAAGTTTCTGATTCTTCATCAAGCCTTTGCAACATGGGAGTAGAAGTAACATGCATATCAGTTTTCATTACTGGGGAAATGTCAGTTGCTCCCCAATTTTAAGACCATGAGAAAATATAGCTTATAAACATACGAAAGAACATTCATCTATGGGCAATTAAAAAGTCTGATCATCCTTGGGGATAAGATATGTGACAAATATACTGTTACCTACTTTATATTCAGAATAATCCCATGAAATACCTTCGTATTATTATACTAATAAATAAAAAAGACCACCTCGGAAGAGCTAAAGTACTTTTGAGGTACAATTTACATCAAATTATAAATCCCTCTACCTGATTTATTTTCCCATTAAGGAGAGCTTTCTAGTTGTATATATTTGTGGAAAAAGTGTATAAACTTGTTATTTTATAGTTTTCAAAGGATCTCTGTGGATTTGAATACCAATTAAGAACTAAAAAGGAATTGAGTTAAACTGAAAAATTGTTTCTTTTTTTATAACAATCGAACTTGCTCACACAGTGCACATGGCATCTAGGATGATTCTGATTTTTATTTATTTTTTTTCCTTTTTCTTTTTGTTGGTTGTGGGGCTTGAACTCTGGGCCTGGGCACTGTCCCTGAGCTCTTCAGCTCAAGGCTAGCACTCTACCACTTGAGCCACAAGCCACTTCCAGTTTTCCAGTGGTTTTTTGGAGATAAGTGTCTCAAGGACATTCCTGCCCGGGCTGGCTTTGAAGAGCAATCCTCAGATCTCAGCCTCCTGAGTAGCTTGGATTACAGGCGTGAGCCACTCGCATCCAGCTTGATTCTGATTTATAGTTAAACAACATGGCACTTTGAGAAGGGGTTGTAAATGTAAATCAATATCACTTAAAATTAAGAAGCCCACATCAAGCAAAGGAGGAGATAATAATGCTTGATAAGAAATGTACTCATTACCTTACTCATGTAACTTTAACCCCTCTGTACAGTATTTTTACAATAAAAAAAAAACATTAAAAAACCCACATCAAATTGTTTATGAAGGATATTTGTCATCATATTACATATTTTTGCCACAGAATAAATTATTTTAAAGGAGTATAATAAAACAATCCAATATTAAATTACTTGCTGGTAAAATAAAAATTTCTTTGGGCTTTGGGAAAATGCAGATGCAAAGCTAATAGAACATGTATTGAATATAAGAAATCAGGCTGAGGCAAACACCAATTACTCATGCCTATAATCCTAGCTACTTGGGGCTGACATCTGAGGATTGTTGTTCAAAGTCAGCCCGAGAAAGAAAATCCATGAGACAGTTATCCCCAATTAACCACCCAAAAAACAGAGCTGTGGCTCAAGGGGTAGATAACTAGCCTTGAGTAATAAAAGGTCAGGGACAACTCACAGTCCCTGAGTTCAAGCCCAAGGACTGCCTTACACTTATGCTTACACACACATATACAGATACACCACACACAATTAGGCTAAGTTGGCAAGGAAGTTAAACATCCCACATCTCACATGCTGATGGCTCTTAAGGATCACAGACATGGTGATGCTAAATTAAGTGGCCAGGTTGTATAAGGATTGAAGACACATAATGTAGCCAGTAACAAGTATACCAATGAACTTTAGTACTGAACACATGTTTTGTCTTAACTACTAGAATATCTTATACACTTCCTGTTTAGGGCAAGATGAAATGTGATGAGGTTGTTAAGACTTACTAAATAAAGAACACATAACAAGAGAATTAATAGTGACTGAACTCTCAGCAGAGAAAATGGTATTTTTTATACAATGACCTCAGGTATACTTAAGAAATAAGTACACCAACACTCATATGTACATATTTGTGTGTCCCTCTGACAAAGAAAGATTTCAATCATTATTTGTTTTATTTATCATTATATTTGTCTCACTTTTTTGTTGTGCACTGTTGATCTTTTGGTGGCACAATTTAACAATTTTCTTCCTAGACAGCTATAAGCAAATTAATGTACTGACAGATTCTATCTATGCTGAAAGTTTCTGCTTTGCAACTGATATGATGTTTGCTACTGTGTTCTACTGAGGAAGAAACAGTATCTTAGCACATACAAGCCTGAAAGGGTCACAGGGTTAACCTTTAACCTCTTTTTATTTTAATGATCCTTAACCCTATTTGAAAGGGCTCTCCTAAAATCCTACTTCTCAATATTTATTTCACATATTATTTCACAATATTTTACTCAAGGTTTCATTTTGTTTTGTTTTACGCTCCAAGCTAGAACTCTACCACTTGAATCACAGATCCCTTTCTGGCTTTTTTTATTTTAGTAATTGATTAGAGATAAAAGTCTCAGGAACTTTCATTTCTGGTTTCAAACTGAAGTCCTCAGATCTCAGCCTCCTGAATAGCTAGGATTATAGATATGAGCCATCAGTGTCCACTACTTAATTTTAACAGCTGAAGTTTTGGAGACACAGTCAGACAAAAGCTTTTATTTGTGTAATTTGTGTATTATGAGTGGTACCTTGAAGTACATTACCTTGTGCTTATTGGAAAGAGAGAAGGGGAAAGAATTTGACTTGTTATACTCAAATATTTTGACAATTTTAAACTCAGTCATTTATCTTTCATTACTTTTCTTAAGAGACTTTTATAATGTGAATTTTGAGTGGCTCAAGTTTGTCATCATACAGATTTGCACCTTCCAAATCTGAGGATCACAGTTTTCAAAGCCAGTCCAGGCAGGAAAGACCATGAAATTCTTGCCTCCAATTAACCACCAAAAAGGCTGAAAGCTGAGCTCTGGCTCCAGTGGTAGAGCACTATCCTTGAACACAAAAGCTCAGGGACAGGGCTCAGGTCCTGAATTCAAGCCCCAGGACCAGCACCAAAAACTGTCTTTAGAAGTTTTGGATGAAGATTTTGATTGGATATGAAAATGTTCATATATTATTACCTGGTCTTGTGTTCCTGAAATATATTAAGGATGCCTTTGAATGAAGAAAACTTCTTAATCTTGATGAAATCCCATGTTCTCTTTTGGTTGCTAATATTAAATAATTTTGTCTATAGTCAAAGTTGAGCATAAATAATTCAATGCTTTCTTCTAAAATTTTTGTTGTATTAGTATTTACAGTTGCTAGAATTTTCCTATGGTAAAGTTTAAGTGCAGGACAATTATCCAACTCTCCAGCAAATTTGCTGAAAACATTCATATAATAATTACATAATTATTCTTTCATGCATAAAAATATTGTTCAGCTCTGTTTCACATATACCTGTTATTTTTTCATGGTATTGTACTTTTCCATTGCAATTTTGCTTATGTCTTCTATTATTTTAAAAGTACTTAGAACACTTTTTTACTACAAACTACATAATCTTATAAGGTGACATTATTTGATGCCTCGTTCTGACCTTTAGAGAATTATCAAATTCTTATTGACTTCTGCAGACCAGTGTGTAAAAATTATAGTCCACTTCCTTTTCCTGTAGATTTTTTTTTGTGGTCATGGTGCTTGACCTCTGGGCCTGGGCGCTGTCCCTTAGCTCTTCAGCTCAAGGCTAGTGCTCTACCACTTGAGCCACAGCACCACTTCCGTCTTTTTCTGTTTATGTGGAATCGAACCCAGGGCCTCATGCAAGCAAGGCAAGCACTCTACCGCTGAGCCACCTTCCCAGCCCTTCCTAAGATTTTTTCAGCAGAAGAGCTTGGAGCTTGGGCACAGACAGAGGGCCAGACCACTCCTGCCACCCCCAGAGGAGAGATCAGCATGAGAACTTTGTTCTCCAGTATGCTAAATAGCTTCCACAAAACTAGGTAAGAGATGCTGGAGAGAAGTCCTGACTCCTCTAAGAGCAGTGCAAAACACATCAGGTAAGGAAAAGACTGACTTGAAAATTAAATTAGCATATCTAAAAGTACAGACACAAGAATCAGACAAGAATTGTGCTAACTTACTTGGACAAATCCAGGAAACAGCTTCTTCAAAAAAGAAAAAGAAAAATGAACACATACGAAAATGCTCAGATATTCCTTTAAAAATAAAGAGAAAAATTAAATGAAGAAATACTTGAAGCTGGGCACCAGTGGCTCGTACCTGTAATCCTAGCTACTCAGGAGACTTAGATCTGAGGATCGCTCTTCAAATCCAGCCCAGGCATGAAAGTCCTGAGATTCTTATCTCCAATTAACCACCAGAAAAACGGAAGTAGTGCTGTGGCTTAAGCTCAGGGACAGTGCCCAGCCCCAGAGTTCAAGCCCCACAACTGAAAGAGAAAAAAAGAAATATTTGATTCTGCATGTTGAACGTTTTAAAGGAGAATTGACACAAGAACATAAAACATAAGATTCATTTTTACTAAGAAAAATCGGGTATGTCCAGTCAGAATCCCCAGGTCTCTGCATTTGCCTCCTGATACTGCTTCAAAAGAAAGAAATCCAACTTGCATCAAACATTGATCAGCAGTGTCTGGAGCTATAAGCCACATGCAAGAAAACCTTCCTTTCTTAGGTTTCTAATAGCAGAACCTCTATCCTCCCACATTAATTTATAACCCTGAAAATAACTTACTAGAAATTACAATCATAACTTACAGGCCATGCCTTTGTTTCATATTTTTATGTAATGGATGGGAAATAAGAGCTATATTTACCAATCAATCATGAAAATCAAATAGTTTTTCTGTTTATTTTCTTTAACAAATATTTGAAAGATAATTTCATTTTACTGAAAGATTACACATTCTCTTCTTTTACATAAAAAAGAACATAGTTCTCTTAAGCCCAGTTTCTTCTTAATACCTATGACCCATGTGTCACAGTGAATGAATCAATATTGACAAATTATAAGTAACTGAAACAGATCCTTAATGCAGATCCTTAATGTAGTTTTCACCTAATGTCCTTTTTCTTTTCCAGGAACCCATCCAAAATCTAACATCACATTTGATCCTCAGGCCTCCTTCGGTAGATCTTAGTTGTGATAGTTTCTTAAACTTCCTGTTGGTAAATGCTTTGACAGTTGTTGTTTTTTTTAAGGAACACTACCCTGGCATCTTGTTTTATATTCTTTAATCGACTCTTTTTGTTGATTTAAAAGAACACCACAAAGTGACAGTGACATTTTCTTTTTTGTTTTGTTTTTAGGTTTTTGGGGTTTTTGTTTGTTTTTGTCTGTCATGGGGCTTGAACTTTTGGCCTGTGCGCTGTCCCGGATCTCTTCGGCTCAAGGCTAGAGCTCTATACCTGAGCCACAGCACCCCTTCCAGTTTTCTGAGTGGTTTATTGGAGATAAGAGTTTCACAGACTTTCCTGTCCTAGCTGGTTTTGAACTGTGATCTTCAGTCTCAGCTTCCTGAGTAGCTAGGATTGCTGGCGTGAGCCACTGGTGCCCAGCTAATAGCGACATTTTCATCACACTTCATCAGGATACATGGAGGAGTTACTTGATCTACCTTTGTTGATGTTACTCTTGATCATCTGGCAGGAATAATGTTTATCAAGTACCTCTACAATAAAGTTACCTTCACTATCTTAGACTTGGGAAGGAAGTCATTATAGTGGTTGTATTCACTTTCTCTGAGTCTTCATATAATAAGAATGTTAAGAGTTGTCTGTCATGGTTGAAGCAAATGGCATTTCAGACCTGATTGTTTGAAGAGACAAGATAAATAACCCAGCTTAACAAACAGCTATAAATAGCAAAGGACATTTAAAAAAGTCATAGACATAGCAGAAGTGTTTAATAAATTTTACATCTTTTCAGTATCAATAACACTCAGTGGAGGTAAAGGAAAGCAATGAAACTTAACTTTTAACTTTCCTGTCACCTTTTCCCCTAATATTGGAAAGGCTAAAGGCGCATTTTCCATCTTATACACTGGCAGGTTTTATTGTCAGGTGCTTTGGGTAGAAAAAATGGATAGTGAATATTTATGTGTTTAGGACAAATACTTGCATTTCTAACTCAGTAAGTACATTATACAGACACAATTACATGCCATGCTATTTATAGTAGCCTTTTTGTTATACTTTGTGCTGGATCACTAATCACCACAAATTTAGCATCTGTATAACACTTACTTAGTAGCTCACAGTTCCAAAGGTCAGAAAGCTAGCATGATATGGCCAGATTCTCTGCTTAAAGTTGAAATCAAGGTTTATTTACAGTTACATACCATCATTGATGTACTGAGTAAGGATTTATTTCCAAATTCAGTCACCTTGTAATAGAAGAATTAGGTATCTTGAAAATATCAACCCTGGGTCCCTTTCCTTATTGAATGACCCTGAAACTAATAGGATTCTAGAGGCCACCTGTACTTTTTGGCACACCTTGAAAGCTGGCAAGACTACACAGAATTTTTGAGCTTTGCATCTCTGATTTCAACCTTCTATTACCAGTCAAAGAAAGTGTTCTACTCTTCCCAGGGCTTGTGTGATTACAACAAGCTCATCTGACTATTAAATGCCTGTATCTTATTCAAGATACAGGCGCCATTCACCTAACAAATCCTGGGAATGATATCTTGGCATTTGGTTCAAATGCTTAGAGCATGGAGATAAGTCACCTTTAGATTATTTTAGATCATTTAGATCACCACTCTGCTTGCCAAACGCATGGTGTTTATTGGTAACAATTAGAAAATAAGGAGGTAAATAACAGTGGAATACTTAAACAAACCATGATGTATCTACTATAGAATATGAGACAGCTGTCAAAAAAAATCAATCACTTCAAACAATGCTAATTATTGGGAAATGCTTTATGCTATCCGAAAAGAAAGGGAAAAATTCTTCCAAAAATATACAGCCAATATGTATATAAACATGTCCCCCCAGAAGAGATATGCAAATGCAAAAGAATACTAAATAAAGATTGCATGTAGCACCTCCAGGATCCTAGATTAAAAACTGCAAATTAAGTGTATATTTCTAAAGGCTACAGGAAGCATCAAATTCTCATATATTTACTTTAATAATCAAGTTCTTTAGACAACACCTGGATTCTATACTACTATAGTTAATACCTTTTCCTCTTATTTGTATCACTAGGTGTTTCTGGAATCCTCTGCAAAAGTTGACATATTCCACAGATCTATTCTCATAGGCCCTTGTTACATCTTGCTCTAGAGCATTACTTCCAGCCACTTCACACCTGTCAACTCTTCGTGCATTTGTAGTTAGCTTTGAATCCAATGTATCATAAATACAGTTTCCTTCCTGTATTCCCTCAAAATTTAGTTAACACAGGTCATAGGGTTTCATACCAACTGTTATGAAAGAATAGATAATATAAGTGTTCTACAATGTAGAAAGCAAAAGGCTGAATCTATATGTCAGATACTTTTTTTCCCCTGGACCATTAGTCATGGCCTTACTGATGTGAGCTCTGCAATAACACCTCACTGGCCATCTTACTACTGAGCCTGGCCTGTACATGTCCCTATTATTTCTCTTCAAGTCACGGTCCCTTTCTGCACACTACTTGGCCCTCATTAGAGGAGTTTCTCTTCCACGTTAAAAATTATTTTCATTTCTCTAATCCCAAGTCTTGAGCAACAAAACACAATGTTTAAACATTTTCAGTAGCATTTCAGGTTGAGATTAAAATAGTAGTCAAAGAGCCAGGTACCAGTGGCTCATGCCTATAATCCTAGCTACTCAGGTGGCTGAGATCTGAGGATCAAGGTTCAAAGCTTGCTTAAGCAGGAAAGTCCCTGAGACTCTTATTTCTAATTAACCAGCAGAAAACCTGAAGTGGCGCTGTGGCTCAAGTGGTAGAGCACTCTCCTTGAGCTCAGGGACAGCAACCTGGCCCAGAGTTCAAGCCCCACAACTGACCAAAAAGTAATAATAATAGTAATAGTCATAGTCAACATATGCAGTCATGAGATTGCATCGGTCAGGGAACCCTGCCTGTCCAGTCATTGTAGCGTGCTTTAGTTCCTATGGGCCAACCTCTAAACCTGACAGGCTATTGCGAAGATGAGGCTCTTCCGTCTGCATGGTCCAGGACTTCGATTCTCTGATCACACCTTTCCCCAAAGTAAGCAGTATTTCTCAGAGACAATTTATAATTGTTTACATTTAGATAAAAAAAAGTACAAGCAAAGAATTTTTGAATATGTATTCATGTGATATATGAATAAACCAAGAAATCCATGGCATAGACTTATTTGTGTTAATTTAGCTTATTCAAGATAGCCTCTGGGAAAACAGTGGCCTACAACCCACAAAGAAAAGAAAAAACCTACATTACCTTGTCTTAAGTCTTCCCCTAGAAAGTTCCTAGCTTTGGAGAAGCCAATGTTTTTCAGTGATAATATTTTAGAAATCCAAACGTTAGCTCCAGTTAAAATATACCAGTATTTCAACAAAGTAGCTCATCCTTCCACACACACAAATTTACAAAGAAAGAAATGTTGTTTTATGGTTTTAACTTTATCCATAATTTTTATTTAATTCTATTTACATAATATATTAATTAAAAATATATTATTAAAGGATATAGTTCAGTGATAGAACACTGGTCTAGCATGTGTAAGGGCCAAGGTTTCATTCCAGCAACAAAAAATATAAATCAGTAAGGCATATTGTATTTACTTTAATCTCTCTCTCTCTCTCTCTCTTTTTTTTGTTGGTCGTGGGGCTTGAACTCTGGGCCTGGGCGTTGTCCCTCAGCCCTTCAGCTCAAGGAGAGTACTCTACTGCTTGAGCCACAACACCATTTCCGATTTTCTAGTGGTTAATTGGAGATAAGAGTCTCACAGATTTTCTTGCCCAGGCTGGCTTTGAAGAGCGATTCTCAGATCTCAGCCTCCTGAGTAGCTAGGATTACAAGTGTGAGCCACCAGCTCCCAGCTTCACCTTAATCTCTATGTGAATACTTATAAAGTACTCAGTGATAATCTTACTTTCTGAGTGAATTCATGGTTTCATTGTTTAAGTTGGAAAAGAATCCACTGAGCTTTCTATTGTAAATTAGCATCATCCAGTAAAAAAAAAATACATGCAAGAAGACTATATGAGATTGTTTATTTTTAAAAGGAAACATCAGATCATCAGCCAACTATAATAAGTTTAGCTAGATGATTTGCACAAACCTAGCAATGGTAATTTGAAAGCTGTAGTTTGACATGCTGAATGTAACTGTTTTCTATTTCAACTAATGTGTCTGTAAGAAAACATGTAGTTTACCTACCTCAGAAACGTATTTTGAAAAAGAAGTTATTTAAATGTAAGCTGTGAATAAACTTTAAGGTAACAAGCATGTGAATAGAGTGATCCAGAATAGATCAAATAATATAGTCAGAAGGGAATGAAACATTCACTTAGTTGCTGAGCAGTGCCAGCTCTGAGTTATATTTACCATATTAGGGCAGTTTATTACCATGCTAGGGAACAAAGGGACATCATTTTAAAGCACCTCACTACAGAAACCAATGTAGGAGTCAGAGGCATGGCTCAGTGGACACAGCACCAGTCAATGAGTTAAAGCATCATGTACTGAGTTAAGTCCCAGTGGTGGCAAAAAAAATAAAAAAGAAAAGAAAAGGAACTATGTGGAATCAACCTAAAAGTATGTCATTCTATGCCAGGCAATGGAGACTCATACCAATAATCCTATCTCTTCAAGAATCTGACACATGTGGGATTTTAGAAAACCTCAAACAGGAAAGTCCATGAAATTCCACCTGTAGTTAACCAGCAAAAACCCAGGGCTGAGGATATGGTTTAAGTGGCAAAGCAGCAGCCATGAGAAAGCATGCTGAACAAACATGAAGCCCTGAGTTCAAGATCTAGAACCATCAAAAAAACAAAAAATAAGAAAAGTGCTATCTTTAAAATGATGAGATCATGATTATAAGACATGAGTACTTTATTATTGCTATACCTCTCAGGGAACTTTCTTAAAGAATAATATGAGGACATATACACATTCTTTTGCAGTTTATCATCTTAATTTTTAGATACATCCCTAAAGGATCAATTGACAAATAAAGTCTGTTGTTTGGAGGTGTTTTTTTCTGAACTTGTTAAAAAGCTGAGCAGAGAGATTATTAATAGATGGAGTTTTACCTTCTGGGGCTGGATAAAGAAAGAAAACCATCTGTTGAAGAAACATTTTATACTAACTTTCAAGAACAGAGTTGAAGAAGTCGGTGAATGTAAATGTTTCCAAAGTCATCGATCAATGAATCTATTCTCATTTCTACACCTTTAATCACACTAGAGTAATGTTTTATCAGAACAGATTTGTTCATGTGAGCAAGTGGTTTGATCAGCTATGGTCAGAGAACTCAGATGCCTTTCCTCTGGTTTATCTCACTCTCTCATTTCCATGAAAGTCTGATACTAATTCATTTTGACAAATTTACCTGAAGCTACCTATGGCTCTACATTGATATGTATCTTGACAAATAAACATTTTTCTAGGTATACTGGGGCTTGACCTTAGGGATTCACTCAAGCCATGGCCAGAATTCCACATCTTAATACATTGGTTCTATCCAAGTCAAGATCTGTATAGCATGTACATAAAATTATAGAGATACAAATTTCTAAAACAAAGGAGGAGGCAACAATGCTGGATAAGAAATGTACTCGTTACCTTGCTCATGTAACTGTAACCCCTCTGTACAGTATTTTCACAATAAAAAACTTATTTTAAAGAAAAGAATAAACTGCATAAAAGCTCAAAAAAAGAAACTTCTAAACACATAGCTTATCAACTTCACTGCAATTTTTGAAAATCAAATAAATTTTGAGTTTGGATCCTTGTTAGAAGTAAACACGAAGTTCATCATTATGGGAAGAGATGAAATAGAATTATAATTTACAAAATACTGTAATTGCCATCTTGAAAAGGAAGTTGATTAGTAAAAGGAAACAATTTAAAATTGGGCATATTCCAATCGAGATGATTTCTCAAGCCTTGGAAAAACGGTGTTGCATACTATTTAAAGTGAGAAAGTGTTCATGTGAATCCTACTACATTGTGTTTCTTTCAAGACACGGAAGCCAGTTCTCTTGTATTCCTTTCACTGTAACTCACTGCTGGTCATGTTGAAGGTGGATTACTAAATTATTAAATGAAAGAATGATATTTGCATGCACACCAAGAAGAATTCTCTGGTTGTTTTCTACTGTGGATCTGGATAAAACTTTGATGTAAGTCAAATTTACATGTCCCTGTTTTCTTTCTTGCCACACAGAGTATCATGAGCCACACAAAGTATTTTACTTTTTTGTGAAATACAAGGATTCTGATGCTTTCAGGAAAAGAAATGGTATTAAATATTGATGCTGTGATATGAAAGTAAGGAAACCTCTCATAGTATGGGAGGGCCTAACAGATTGTGGAAAATAAAGTGGTCCTAGAAGAAGGATTTACAAGTATAGTAACCAGGGTAGAGTGGAAGATGTATAGCAATTGAGAATTGCACAAAGAACTAATAAGATTTGTCTTCCTTTCGACTGCTTGCTCCCCCAGAATGGCTCAAGCTGACATCAAGCTAGAATTAGCTACTTAGTATCAAATGTTATTTTATTTCATTTATTTATATTTTGTGGCAACACTGAGGTTTGAAATCAGGCCTCATACTACTAGCAAGCCACCTGAGCCACTCCCACAGCTCCTTTGGTTGTTAGTATTTTCTGCATATGGTCTTGAAGTTCTGCCAAGGCTGGCCTAGCCCTCAGTCTTCCTGTCTGTGCCATCCGCAGAGCTGGGATTGCAGAGTTAAAGCACTATTCTTACATTATTTGTTGAGATGTTGCTAGATTTTTTGGCTTGGCTGCCCTCCTATGATGATAGCCTTCCCATCACATGCCTATAAGGATCAAATCTCAAAACAAAAATGAATTAATGTACATAAATATAAACTGCACTTGGAAATGTGTCCATGCTGAGTTCCAAGAACTCTTCCATTCTGCTCTGTCCTCTAAATCCACAGACTCACATTAAGCCAGTTCTGTAAACCTCTTTAATTTCAGGGTTGAAAGTCCACCTTTGAGATCCATGACAGTTCACCTTGAACCCATCAATCCCGTGTTGTCTTCGTTACCATGAAAATAAACCTTTTTTCTCTGTCTAAACCAGCATGATGTTGCCAACATCCCTAGAAGGGAAGGCTCCTCCACTGTATTACCTCCCCTCATCAGCAACAGGAACAACCAGGTCAGGGCAGTCCACCTCTGGCTGGGTCTTCCCATAACGTAGATTATCATCATTAGAAGGTGTCCACATTCATTAACCAGCTAACACACCCAAAGGAACTCTCTTACACAATTAAACTCTTTTCACTTCTGGAGTTCATTTTTATAAATATTATCTTACATATCAGATAAACATAGGTATTTTGTGTTTGTGTTCCTTACCTAACAATTTTCTCCTTTGGTTTCACTGTATGTGATGCTTAGAGACCTGTACAATTTATCATGAACTTGTGTATTTTGTGTGGGTTTTTTTTTAACTATCCAGTATGTTTACTTATAGATTTGTAGGCACATTCTAGCTGTCACAAATGAGGGAAAACATGCAGTCTATGTCTCTCTGGGTCTAGTTTACTTCACTTCATATAATTTTTCCAAGCTTTTCCATTTCCATATGAATAGCACAATATCATTCTTTCTGATGGACAAGTAGAATTCCATTGTGTTTTCTTTTTATCTTGTTTGTTCATTTAATCTGTCTTAGGGAGGGCAATGGGGTCGCAGATAGGGAGGGAGAAAGACTGAACAAATGCATTAGCAGTACTCACTAGACACCTTGTTAAAAATGAACTACATTGAGTGGGGATGGGAGGAAAAAACTGAGAGAGAGGGAAGAAAGAGGTGATATTTTTCACAAAGAAATATACCCTTTATAGGATTTATACAACTGTAATCCCTCTGTACATCACCTTTATAATAACAGTAAACATGCATAGGGAAAAAAAAAACATACTAATTTTACTCATTTCACCAGAAATGAGCTCTCACATTGAGGGAATGAAGTAAAAGGGAGCTTTGTTTTTAGGAAGAGGACAGAAGCCAATGGAAGGTAATGGAAAAATCACTGGAAATTCAGAATCTGTTAACAATGTTTTCCAAATATATTTTTTGTCTCTATTGTGGAGTTTGAACTCAGGGCCTAGGTACTTTCCCTAAGCCTCTTTGTACTCAATGCTAGTACTCTACCATTTGAACCACACCACGTCAGGTTTTTGAGTGGTTAATTACAGATAAGAATCTCAGGGGACTTTTCTGCTTGGGCTGGTTTCAAACCTCAATTCTCAGACCCCAGCCTCCTAAGTAGCTAGGATTACAGGTGTGAGCCACCAGTGACCAGCTTCAAATACATTAATTTTATTTTTTATTATCTTTAAGTAGTTGTGCAAAGAGGTTCTCAGTCAACAATAGATCTAGATTGCTATCACACTTTTTATCATTCTCCCTCATCCCTCCCAATTCAAACCCTACCCTCAATTTTCAGTCTCTTTTGTGATCAGGAATCAAAGTATATTTTTAAAATATTTTTAAATAATCATTTATTTAACAGTGTTGCTCTCTCTTTCTTTCTTTCTCACATACACACACACACACACACACACACACACACACACACACACACACACACACACTGACACAGATTTGTAAATTTTAATGGAAAAAAATCCAAAGACAATTTTAACAGGATGGATTTCAGAACCACACAGAATCGAGACATTACCTAACAATGGAATTTTAATGGTAATAAATCTGGAACTGATATGCAGGACATTTATGAGAGGTGAAATTAATCATGTTTTGAAAGTGCTCACAATTTGGAAAGCTGAAATAATAGAAGCTCTAAATATTCTCAGTTAATTTAATTGAAATATAGTTCATTTTTGATTCACTACTCTTTACCGTTTCCTTGCCAACCTTGGACCCTATCAGGTGTCAGGAATGTTAGGAGGTGATGCTAGGCCTGGATGTCACTGTTACCTAGCAATCTATTTCATCAGGTAACTACTAAATTACATCATCAAGGAAAATGATGCAGAGATGACTGATGGATTAATCTTCTTCAAGTGGAAAGTGTTTCTCAGTGTTTCAATGTTGATGGCTAGAATCCCTTTTGGAGAAAAGAATTGAATAAAGAGATTATTAATAGGTCCTAAGTCCTGGACAAGCAGTGGGACCAAAGTTCATCCAACAGGTAGAATGCTAGTATGGACAAAGAAGTGGAAAAGCTGTTTCTATGGCAGGAATTTTAGACAAGAGACCCCAAAGGGCATTGTCTAATCTGAATGTTTTTGTGTTTTGTGTGAAAGGACGTGAGGCCCTGAATGCTCTTGCTCCTGATCATAGAGAGTCTAGCTGGTAGGCCTTAGAGGGGAAAGCTGCCCAACCCACAACAGAATTGATGCTTATGCAGTGCCTTGTAAGGATGCTGTAGTCAGGACTTGGGAATTCCTTGAGTTCCTGGGCTGTTAGCTCTTCAGATGTTCACATTCCTGACCCCACAGTCAAGCCTTGTGCAGAGTTCTCTCTATTTTCCATACCCAGTGTCTTTTCACTGCTCGCTGTCTGTATTTACATTCTCCTGGACAACACAGCCCATTAAAACTGTTGAGATGACCCACATTCCTGAATCTGGATGATCCACTTCACCTAGAATGGAGGTCATCCCAGGGAAGAAATAGAATGAGAAGGGTGGAACCTTTCTTAGATCTCAGGCCCTTGCTTTTACCATTGAAATGATTGGCTAAAGGCTTCACTCTGATTGTGGCTTTTCCTAGTGTGCTCCTGACACCATTCCTCAACTCCATCTCTCAGCTGAGCTCCCCACACCCCCTTATAAAAGGGGCTTCCGAGCTTTATTTCCAGATCCCTAGCTGTGTGATCTTGAGCAAATTGCTTCCAAATTGCTTCCTAATATCAATTTGGGAGACAAATACAAGTGAGTATAGAAATAACAACTGATTGTTACAGTTACTGTGGGGATCAACTAAAATGCGATACTAATGTGTAATATTGACGTTCAAAAGATATGACTTTTGTACCTTGATAAACAAACTTAATGTTTTGTTTCTGTCTTCTTTCTTATTTACTCTTTTTTTTTTTTTACTTACAAACACTGTGGTTTGAACTCAGGACCTCATACTTTCTAGGCAATCATTCTTCTGTTGAACTATGCCCTGAGCCTTTTTGCTTTAATTGTTCTTCAAACAGAATCCTGAGTGTTTTCCTTATGCCTACCTCAGACTGTGATTCTCCTACTTAAAACATCCTATCTAGCTGAGATTACTGACATACATCATCACGCCCAAGATATTTGCTGAGCTGGAGGTCTTGTTATTTGGGCCATGCTGGCCTTGAATTGTTACTCTTCCAGTCTCAACCTCTTGAGTAGCTGAAATTACAGGCATACAACATTACATATTGTGCCATTGTTTCTTTATTGAACAACTAATATATGAGCATAGTAAAAAAAAAAAAAGACTATAAAGAATCGGTAGTTTACTGGGTGCTGGTGGCTCACATCTCTAATCCTAGCTACTCAGGAGACTGAGATTTTCAAATCCTGTTTCAATGCCAACTGAGGCAGGAAAGTCTGTAAGACTCTTATCTGCAATTAACCACCACCAGAAAACTGGAAGTGGAGCTGTGGCTCAAGGTGGTAGAGTACTAGATGTGAGTGAAAATGCTCAGAGACAGCACCTAGGCCCTGAGTTCAAGCCCCACAAATAAAATGAAGGAAAGAAGGAAAGAGAGAGAGAGAAAGAGAGAGAGAGAGGAGAAGGAGAGAAAGAGAGAGAGAGGGAGAGGGAGGGAAGGAGGGAGGAAGGAAGGAATGCAGGGAGAGAGACAAAGAAAGAGAAAGGAAGAGAGGAAGGAAGGAAGGAAGGAAGGAAGGAAGGAAGGAAGGAAGGAAGGAAGGAAGGAAGGAAGGAAGGAAGGAAAGAAGGATAAAAAAGAGAGAGAAAAAGAATCAGTAGGCACAAAATGTAAAAAGTAATTTTCTTTTCTGTTTGATGTCTATTCTCCTATTATCCTGTTTCTGATAACAGAACACAGGAAACAGGGTAATTTATTATTTCACATGTTTATAGTTCTAGAAATGCAAGGCCATGATGCTGACATTGACTGGGTTCTTCTAAGGATTTCATGATAGATGCCCCAATGCCGGCAGTAGCACGTGTAGAAAGATGAGATCGAATCTAGAAAGATGAGATCAACTCATCAGATAAGATGCAGGAAGCCTGAGGTCCCACTGTCTTTAAGAAGACAGTTCCCAATGACCCACACAACTCACATAGGCCCTGCCTCTTCAGATCTCACCAGCTTGTAGTTCCGCCATACTATGGCCTGATTTCTCAACACATGACACCCTGGGAAATACTCAAGTCATTTCCAAATCATAGCACGGTCGAATAATGCTTACAGATATAATCACACAGTCTGTGGTCTTACATGTAGGTAAGTAGCACTCTTAACTTTCACAAGGTAGAAAAAAAGATTTGATCTTTGAAAGCCAATGTTAACTCATGCCCTAGCTTAACTCTCATTAGTTTTTCTGGGTCAAACTTTTTATTATTTTTCTGATACTAGGGTTTGAACTTGGAGCCTTGAGCTCTGGCTCAACCTTCTTAATCATAGCTGGCATTCTACCATTTGAGCTACAGCTTTATTTTGACTTTTTTACTGGTTAATTGTAGATGGAAGACTTTTAATTAGACGTTGATGTTTCTGTTCAGGCTGGCTTTGAACTCCAGTGGTCTGTTTTAGCCTCCTGAATAGTTGGGATTACAGGCATGACCCAGTCATGAGTGCCCATCATTTGCACCAATTTTATGCTTATAAATGAAACTCTTTATTGTCTAAATTATACATATAACTTAAATCTCACTAGTAAGTTTTCTTAAATTTCTTCTTAAAAACATCTCCAAATCTCAGCCGGTCATTGTCACCCTGAAAATGACCTGCTACCAGTCTATTGAATGTGTTGTTTTCTATCACTTCCCCTAAAAGAGGCACCAGCCCTTCCTTTGCAATATGTTCCTCTTCTTAGTCACATGGAATAACCCTTTCTATTTTCAGCCAGGAAAGATTTTTCTATCTAAGCAGAAAGAATAACAAAACTTATTAACTATTGTGCTTGGAGAAAAAGCTTTAGTTTTAGGTTTCAAGTTGATAATGGTTCTTGTATATGTGAGTTCTTCTTGTTTTCTAAGTACTCAGTACTATTCTTTGAAATAAAAAATAATAGACTCATACTAAGAATTTCTGCTCATTTCAAAGTAGATTTGCGAAAACAACATGTGTATCTAGGTCATATTTCTGCCTCCTCCTTGCTTAGTCAATAGTGAGTCCAGAGATTTGAGTCTGTCTACCACAGCTCTGTCCCTTTTGCAGCAGTCCCAAGAAAGGTCTACAAAACACACTCTTTGTAAATTACCATTTCTCTTTTGCAGGATACTCACTCTACTTATCAGAGTTGTACCTTCCTATGTTTATGTCAATCTACACAAGAAACCCACACTGTTCTCCTCAGAACTTGGCCCCACCCTCCTCCTCACCCAGCCTTCCCACACAACCATTTTTCTAAGATCCTAAAACCTTACCAGGGAGGGATCTAGGTTTCATACATAGCCAACCGTTAGCATCTCTTAATGATTCCTAATGGAAACCTGACCTTCTCTGTTCATCCTGATGATGATTCAAGTCATGGAAATAGCTGGTCACTGCTAGATAGCTCAGGCCTGTAATCCTCGCTACTCAGGGGGCTGAGATCTGAGGATCACAATTCAAAACCAGTCTGGGAAAGAAGGTCCACAAGACTCTTATCGCCAGTTAACCATTAGAAAGCCTGAAGCAGTTCAACCACTTTGGAAAGCAGTATGGAGGTTCCTCAAAAGACTCCACATAGAGTTTACCTATGACCCAGCAATCTCACTTTTGGGTATTTACCCAAACAATCACAAACAAGGCCATACTAAAGCTACCAGCACAAATATGTTTATCACAGCATTATTCACCATAGCTAAGTGATGGAACCAACCCAGATACTCTTCAGTAGATGAATGGATCAAGAAAATTATATATATATATATATATATATATATATATATATATATATATATATATATATATATATATATATATATATATATATATATATATATGAGTTCTATGCCTCCATCAGAAAGAATGACATTGCCCCATTGGTTAGGAAATGGAAAGACTTGGAAAAAATTATATTAAGTGAAGTAAGCCAGACTCAAAGAAGCATAGATCCCATGGTTTCCCTCATTTGAAATAACTAGTATATGTCTAGGACAAGCAGAAGAGGTCAAAAGCTATGTACATATGAGCATATAAGCTGATGCTTAGTGAAATGAACCCCAAGATAGGGACACAAGAGATTTTATCTTTCTGGTTGTTCTTTTTAATGTACTTACAATGTACTATGTGATTTCTTTTTGTTTCTTTTTATGTTCTTCCCCCATGACATAATCCCTGTTGTCACTGTATTTGATTATGGTGTCCTGCATCTTTGTATATACATTTTTCTAATTTGGGGAGGAGAAGAGAAATAACAAAATGCTGAAAAATAAGGATACAGGATGCCCCATTGTAACAATGAGATGTACAAGACACTATGTTGAACACGAACTTTACAACTTTGGCGTGGGAGAGGGAGGAGTTGGAGCAGTGGGAAGAAAAGGGATGGTAGGAGAAAAACAAAGGAGGGGATAACAATGTTCAATAGGAAATGGACTCAGTACCTTGCTGATGTGACTGTAACCCCTCTGTACAGTATCTTTACAATAAAATATAATTTTTTTAAAAAAAAGAAAGCCTGAAACAGAGATGTGGTTCAATGGTTCAAGTGTTGGAGTGCTAACATGAGCATAAAATCTCTGGGGCAGTACAAGACACAGGAACAGCATGCATCCCACACACACACACATTTTAATGGAAATATTCCCTTTTTTATATTCTGCTCCTCATACAAGGATTAACAAGGTAGAATGAGATAAAAAAGAAACGGAAATTAAATGTAACAAATGATGCCTGGTGATCCCCTACGACAGGAAAAAATTAGTAAAGCAGATAATGTTTTAGCAATACACTTTTTATTTTGATCATTGTATCTTTAATTAATTCTTAGTCTCTGTCTCACACATATACACAAAAACAGACACACACATACACATACATACTATAATTATCTGTGGCAATGTAAAATAATGTCCCCAGTCTTAGAAACTACATATTAAATTATTTTGTAAAAAAATAGAAAATAAAAAAATAGCACAGTCTTCCAACTTGCTGTCATTTGTCTCAAGCATTATAAATAGGGAAGGTCATAAACAAATTGTAAATCTTGGTAACTAAAATAGAGATGGGATTCTTTACAGATTTTGTCATAAAATTTTGCAATTTAATCCAAAGCAAAAGTTTCAATCATTCAATCAATAGAAGCTGACCCAAAATTTTGATCCTGATCAGCTGGAAGAGAAACAGTAGCACTAGAAATGCCAGAAGAAATTTCTTTTCAAAAATGTTGTTGGGACACATGATTGAATTGTGAAAATGTGAATTTTCAGATGTGACACCTTAGTGAAATCTCATTTCTAGGCAGCCCTGGAACTCCAAATATATCCAAACTTTTCAGAAGAAGAAATGCTAAGAATGGTTGTGGTTACTTTAATAGCCCAGCAAACTAATCAGAAATCCCATTGGATGAGAAAACTCGATGAAATCCATCATTCACAGTTCAGAAAGCTGCAGAAAACGATCTTAAACTCTGATTGTATTCAGGCTGTCCTTTCTTTATATTATGTTGACTCACAAATCTTTATCGTTGGGTGGATGATAGCTGTTACATTAGTTATGTGCACAGAATAAAAGGGGCATTTGATACGTCTACATTATTTTATTTTATTTATCCTGGAAAGCACCAAAGAATATATGCCCTTTAAATTATATTTAGGAAGTAGCTTGAGACTACAGATAGTTCTGCATTTTTATCGACAAGCCTAATTGATTCCCATTCTTGAATGACTGATGTGCAGTCTCTCTCGTAATGTGGAATCCCACCTGTTCTGTAATCATTTCTTTTTTTTTTTGTCCGTCATGGGGCTTGAACTCTGGGTTTGGGCACTGTCCTTGAGCTCTTCAGCTCAAGGTGAGCGCTCTACCACTTGAGCCACAGTGCCACTTCCAGTTTTCTAGTGCTTTATTGGAGTTTGCTGCCTGAGCTGGCCTTGAACCGAGACCCTTAGATCTCAGCCTCCTTAGTAGCTAGGATTACAGACGTGAGCTACTGGCGCCTGGCTCTATAATCATTTTAATCAGTGGCTTGCCACATGGCAAAGGATATGATGTTGCCAGTCTGGAACAGACTGAGATGTTAAGGGTTATTTGTTTTTCTATTTATATGGTACTTATGAATTAAATTTTAGGTGATATTGGTAGTCCAAAGGAGAGTAAAATAGAGTAGGGAATGACTCTCTTGTCTTTAAAAACAATGCTTTTCTACCACTTAAAAACCACTAAACCTCACAACTACATTGCTATAAACATGATTGTTTTCTAAAATCTCAAATAAATGTAAAATGTAAAATTCTTTTTTTCCTACTAAAAATATGTCTTATACAATTATAATGCTTCAGAAACAACTATTTTAAGAAGTGGCTGCTATAAGATTGCCACATACTGGAGGAAATCTCAAAACCTTCAGTCTACAATGCAAAATTCATTTCTTAGATCCCACATCAGTGTATGTGCTCTTGGCTATAGTTATGATAAGTTCTTTGAAGAAAAAGAATAGCTCTAAGAAGTACAGAAAACTGCTCATGAATTCCACTCCAGCATTTTCGTGCCTGTTACTTTCATACCCTGCAGTTTCGTGATTGTCTGAAAATGTTCACAATCAAATTTATTGGAAATGAATTGGTTTTATTGTTTAGCCAAATACCAAAACATATATAAAACCAGTGCCTGTACAAATATGAAACTCCACTCTTACCATTTTAGCACAATGATGAGATGGATCATCATGTATTTCAAAGTCAAATATGTATAGAAAACTATCTTGCTGTGATTTGCATTTGGTAGGAAATCTCAGCAATAGTTTTGACCCCCATCACAAATAAATTTATTTACTCTTCCAATAATTCTTCTACTCATGGAGATTGAAGTAGCACAGGAGAAAAAAACCTAACCAGCATTATGTTTCCATTGTTTCAGAGTATATTTTACAAGGATAGTTCTAGCTTTTATAGAGTGAGAGAGGCTGGAAGCAAATTAATTCTTTTAATCATCTTATGCAATATTTACTAAAGTAAAACTATTACATAAACCATATTTTCTATTTTGTGAATATAGTAATTATATGGTACACATACGGCACAAAATGTGTTACGGTTTAATTAAAAAGAGCATATCTATTATTTATTTCAGTTACATCATTCATTTTTAATGCTAGTGAATAGTGAAATTTTATTTCTAATTCACTTTGCTAGATTCTGTACAGTATTTTAGAACAGCCTATGTCAGTCAAGCAGTTAAACAATAGTGACAACATTACTTGACTACAATTGAGCTCTGTTTAAGTAAGTATAGATGTTAAAATGTATGAATTGTATAAAAAGAGGTAACTCACTGATAAGACAATTATATTAATTAAAACTTTTTTGAAGTTACTGTCTAGATGTGTGGAACTTGGTAATCATCTAAGACAAGAGGTCTACAATAAGTTGAGACTTATAGAGGAAATTGAAGTAAAGATCTTGGTATGGGGTATAGAGGAAGGAAGCGAACTTGCCAGCTTCCAGCTTCCATTCTAATATAACCATTCATGGGCATTTGACTTTACTTGTTTGCTATCAGAAATTTATTTAGTGACTAGACTTTCTTTCTTTAAATTCAGAATAGATTTTATTAACTCTGTGTGTGTTTGTGTATGCATGTATGTGCTGGTCTTCTGGCTTAAATTCAGGGCCTAGACATCGTCCATGAGCTTCTTTTGATAAAGGCTACTAGAGCTCTACCACTTGAGCCACAGATCCACTTCCATCTTTTTGGTGGTTAGTTGGAAATGAGTCTCATGGCCTTTCCTATTAGGTAAAAAGTAAATAATAAACTGACTTTCCCATTTTTGAGCTTTATTTACAAGCAATAGAATGGTAAGCAATAATATTTATAAGCAATAGAAGGGTAAGAAATAAAAAGCTGAGCAGTTACTTCAACACAAGAAAAATAATTTGAAATTTAATTTAACTTGTTTTTATTTAATAACATGGTTACTAGTAGTTTATATATTTTATAAAAAAAAAACCTATCTAATGATACTAAGGACTAATGACTAATGACTTTGTGCATTGAGAAGAACAAATTATGATACAATAAAAAGATAGTACAGCTGGGTGCCGGTGGCTCACGCCTATAATCCTAGCTACTCAGGAGGCTGAGATCTGAGGATCACGGTTCAAAGCCAGCCTGGGCAGGAAAGTCCGTGAGACTCCTATGTCCAAAACACCACTCAGAAGACCAGAAGTGGTGCTGTGGCTCAAGTGGTAGAGCATATATATATATACACATATATATGTTATATATAAAATTTATTCCATACATAATCAGCTTTTATAACTGAGCTACAGAAAAGATTTTGTGATGAGCAGTATTCACATATCAGCAGCAAACCTCATGGAAGATGTACAATGTTAACGCAAAAGGCTAGGAAGACATTTATTTAAGACACAGAGATTGGCTTTTGGAGGCTAAAAATCTAGTAGACACCAAGTATTGGTATATTTATAAAAGTAAGCTCAGTACCTATGACATACCTGGATCACTGTTAAGAATTAGAGCTCATAGGAACTAAACAGAAAAATGTCACAATTTTGCAAATCTAAGACTACTGATGTCAAATGAAAAAAATATAAAATATAGAACGTGATAAAAGAAAAGGTAAAAAAGTAATACAATAATGATATCCATAAATCAACTGAAATTAATTTAATGTATCACATGAGATAAGCTGAAGTGGGAAAGGTTTGTTGCCTCTGTTTGTGACTGCTGGACTCTGAGTTCCTAAAACTGTGTCTGATACATAGTAAGTACTCAAGAAATTTTCTTGAATGATTAAGTAATGTGTCAGATGGCTTGCATTTAAGCCCTATATCTCTTCTGCAAGATTATACATTTCATACACATTGAATTTTTTAAAATGATGTAGCTTAAGCTGTAGCTTAAAGATAAGAGCTATGTTAAAGAAATAGCATAGCCATGATTAAAACATGTTTCCCTAACTTTACTCTTTTTGCTTCAGTGTGAGGATGTTTATTAAGAACAATATACCAAGGTAGAAGACAGGTCTCTAGCCTTTATTCTGCCATTGTTACAGTCAGATAACACTGGGTAAATTACTTAGTTTCTCTGTGGAAATACTCCACTTAGAAAGAGGGAGCAACTCTCACAAGTTGATAAATTAGCAGTAATACTGAGTCTATATTTTTATTGTACCACAGTGATTATAGAGGGCATATATATCCACAGAAAAATTGTTGGAAAACTTGGTGCAATGAATGTACTACACTGATATCAACAATAAGAATCCAGCAGTATAAATGGTGCTATTGGAATAAATAGGAATACATGGAAAGGAAGTACAGAATTTTAAAAAATACCATTAATTAATTAATAATTTAGTAAGATGCTGTTTATTTTAGACACTGCATTGGGATATCCATGAAATTATATCAAGATTACAACTTGCAAGGAGTTGAGAATAAGTGATAGAGTACCAAACCAATCTTGAGCGGAAAAAAACTAAGCAGAAGTATGAGGCCCTGAATTTAGGCCCTAGAAAGAGCTCTGATTAGGGCTGAAAATGTGGCACAATTAGTAGCGTAGCTGCATAGCATGAGGCCCTCCATTCAAACTCTAGTACCTGACCAAAAACAAAACACAAAAAATAACATTTTAAACTTTAGGAATAAAGCTTATAATTGAGGACAGAATATGAAGTGTGCCAAACAGTGGTAAATTAATCAGGACATCAAGGTTCTAGGTGAAATTTGTGTAGACAAGGAAAGTGGAGGGCTGTAGAACATCTGTGCTAAGTGCAAACAGGAGGAGAAGATATGTATAGAGCCTGAAAAAGGCTCCAAAGGAGTAGATAGATAACTGGAACAGTACAAGGTCAAGAGCCAGTAAAGGAGGGACTCCCAGCAAAGCAGAGCAGCCTGGCAGCATCTAATGGAGTGGAAAATCCAACATATTCAACATTGCAAACTTAGCTATGCATGGAGAATGGCTTTAATATCTGATTGAGCAGTTATTATGTATTTGAAGAAAGAGAAAGGAAAAATAGAAAAGATAACATTGCAAAGGTCTAAGAGTAGTGGATTTGCAATGGTCAGGGTGATTGCAATGTAGGGCCAAGCAATGATTTAGAATCCTTTCTCTGTCAAGGAACATAGAAATTACTATAGACAGAAGCAGAATCAGGATGCAAAAATAGTTTTATATAAAGAGAAGGAATTTTTTTTCAGCTGCTTTTAAGACCCATGAAATGTAAAAACATTAGAAATGCTTCAGTAAGCAAAGCCAAGCAGAGCCCTTGCCCTCTCCAAATCTGTCCAACATGGTTGAAGGTAACCACACAAGATGCTTAAAAAGTAGAAATGTTTAAAATGATAACAGGAAGCAGAATAAGAAATTAACAAGAAAAAAGTTGCAGGTCTCTTATTGCTGTTTCTATTCAAAGCTTGATATGGGCCTGTTAAATTCGTTTAACTCATCTTCGTTTAGTTACAGCATGTCTATAATTGCAAGAAAATCGTCCATGTTTTCCTGGTACTAAAACTTATTAACGTAAAGGTTTGAGAAATATTCCCTTATAATGTTCTGAATCTTGGTTGTTTCTGTGGTGATGTTTCCATTCTCATCTCTGAGTTTGTTTATTTGGGTGTGTTCTCTTCTTTTTCTGATAAGATTTGTCAATTTTGTGAATTTTTTCGAAGAAGCAACTCTTTGTTTTGTTGATTCTTTCTATGGTTTTTTGGATTCTAATTCGTTTAGTTCTGATTTAATTTTAATTATTTTTTTCCATCTAGTGGATTGGGGTTTATCTTGCTGCTCTTTTTCAGGGAGGTTCAAATGTCTCATTTAATTGTTGGTTTCAGATCTCTTCAATTTGCTGATGTAGGAACTCAGAGCTATAAACTTGCCTCTGAGTATTGCCTTTGCTATGTCCCAGAGGAGCTGGTAATTTGTGTGCTCATTTTTGTTGAATATCGTGAACATTTGAATTTCATTTCTAATCTCTTCCATGACCCATTGGTGATTCAACAGTGTGTTGTTCAGCCTCCATGTGTTACAGGACTTTCTTTGGTAGCTTTTGGTGTTGAGTGTTGGTGTTAATTTTACTCCCTTTTGGTCAGAGAGAATGCAGGGCATAACTTCAATGTTTCTGAATTTTGACAAGATTGCTTTGTGACTGAAAAAGGAAATCAAAACAGAATTTAAAAAGTGAAAAACCTCCCATGCTCCTGGATTGGAAGTATCAGCATTGTGAAAATGGCAATACTTCCAAAGGCTATCTACAAATTCAATGCAATACCTTTCAGTATGCCAACCTCATTCTTCAAGGAAATAGAAAATCCAAAAATGTATATGAAACAATAAAAGATCCCAAATAACAAAAATGATACTTAACAGAAACAACAGAGCTGAAGGAATATCAGTACCAAATTTCAAACTCTACTACAAAGACATAGTAATCAAAACAGCCATAGACATATAGTCACCTAATCTTCGAGAAGGGAGTTAAAAAAATAGAATGGAAGAAAGACAGCCTCTTTCATAAATGGTGCTGGCAAAATTGGTTAATCACTTGTAGAAAACTAAAGCTAGATCCTTATATATCACCCTGCACCAGAATCAACTCCAAATGGATAAAAGACCTCGGAGTCAGAGCAGACACCCTGAAAACATTACAGGGTGGAAGAGGAGAAACACTAGGTCTCCTTGGCAAAGGACAAAATTTTCTTAATAGAAACCCAGAAACAAAACAAATCAAAGAAAGGTTGGACAAATGGGATTGCATGAAGCTACAGAGCTTCTTCATGGCAAAGAACATAGCTAGCAAGATCAATAGAAAGCCCATGGATTGGGAGAAAATCTTCACTAGCCATACAACAGACAAAGATCGCATATCAAAAATGTACCTGGAACTCAAAAAATTAAATCTCCCAACAACAAATCCTCAAAGAAACAACTGCCCAATAAATAAGTGGGCAAAAGACTTAAAGAGAAACTTCTCTGAAGAGGAAATAAGAATGGCCAATAGATACATGAAGAAATACTCAACCTCTCTAGCCATAAAAGAAATGCAAATCAAAACAACATTGAGATTCCACCTCACCCCAGTTAGAATGGCTATAATCAAGAAATCTGATGACAACAGATGCTGGAGGGGATGTGGCCAGAAGGGAACCTTACTGCATTGTTGGTGGGAGTGTAAACTTGTTCAACCACTTTGGAAAGTAGTATGGAGGTTCCTCAAAAGACTCCACATAGAGCTCCCCTATGACCCAGCAATCCCACTTTTCAGCATTTACCTGAATGATCATAAACAAGACCATACTAAAGCTACCAGCACAACTATGTTTATTGCAGCATTATTTACCATAGCTAAGATATGAACCAACCCAGATGCCCCTCAGTGGATGAACAGATCAAGAAAATGTGGTATATACAATGGAATTTTATGCCTCCGTCAGAAAGAATGGCATTGCCCCATTTGTCAGGAAATGGAAAGACTTGGAAGAAATTATATTAAGTGAAGTAAGCCAGGCCCAAAGAAACATAGGTCCCATGGTTTCCCCTATTTGCAATAACTAGTATATGTCTGGGACAAGCAGAAAAGATCAGATAAGATGATGTTAAGCAAAATGAACCCCAAGATAGGGACACAACTGGTTTTTTTCTTCCTTGCTATTGTTTCTGACATTTTTATAAGGTGCCATGTGATTTATTTTGTTGCTTTGTATGTCTTTCCCCCACAGTATAACCCCTGTTTTCACTGTATTTGATGTTGGTATAATTTGGGGAGGGGAAAGAAAAACAAACAAATCGTTTAAATAGGTATACAGGTGGACCCATTGCAACACTGAGATTCCAAGATGCTATGTTGAAAAATGAACTTTACAATTTAGGCAAGGGGGGGCAGTGTAGTTGAGGAGGTGGGAGGGAAGGGATGGAAGGGGAAAACAAAAGGAGGAGGCAATAATGTTTGATAAGAAATGTACTCATCACCTTGTTCATGTTACTGTAACCCCTCTGTACAATATTTTCACAATAAAAAACTTAATTTAAAGAAAAAAAGAAAAGAGTTGAAGGTGGGTCTCTAGAAATCTCTAATTCCTAAGTTCAAACCCCAATGCCACCAAAAAAGTCAACAAAAAAATGAAGACAGTCAGGTTATATTTATATACAAATGATAAAAGTCAAAATGGAGTATATTAGACATAATATACATGGTTACATATTTTTCCAGTTTTTTTCTACACACAGGAAGGAAAACATAACAAAACATAATGATTTTTAAAATACATATAGTTTTATTGGTTTGAATAATAAGATCATTAAGAAGTCTTTCATGATACCCAAGATTTGAAACTCAGCTTTCTGAAAAATAAAAGATTGTTTTGAAATGTTAATCAATGAACCAAAACATTTCTATCAATCCTAGGTTTCAAAGATAAGAATTACAGCATTAGAAGAGGTTGAGAAAGATGAAGCTAGCATCTGAAGGAAAAAAGAGAAATAGTAAAGGTCAAATTCTGTTGCTTCCAAATAGCTGTGACTCAAATCAAAATGGCACAGAAAACCTCTCAACACAAGAGAGAATACTAGTATTAATAAATATCAGAGAATGAAAGTGAACTATGTAAATAGGTAAGTAATATATTTACTACTATTGTTAGGAAAGGGCCAAGGTCAATACAAACATTAGCACACTTGTGATGATAGGTTAGAAAACACAATGCTTTTCACGACAAAGTCTGAAATCTAAATCATATGTCTGAAGAAAAAAACCTAAGAAAAGAAACCTAGCTACTTGGTTACATGAGGAGTGACTGCTAGGAGCTAAAAACTTAACCTGTGCTATGAACCATCAAAACCCAGAAGCAGACATGTGGTTCAAGTGGTAGAGAACTAGCATTGAGGGGGAAAAAAGCTAAGGGAAAGCACTCAAGTCCTAAATCCAAGCTCCTGGCCTAGTACAAAATAAAATTACATGTTCAGCTACCGCTCCTGGCCTAGTACAAAATAAAATTACATGTTCAGCTACCTATTTATCTTACCTACCCGTCTATAGACTTGAGTATCTACCTATCCAAATCTAGATAGAAAGATATAATTATATAGATAATTATATAGATCTAGCTCTAGATAATAGGTATGTAGATCTATACATAGATATAGATCTATACTACAGATAGATAAATATGGACACAAGAATATACAGATGGATAGGTAGATAAGGAGATGGTAGATAAATAGACAGACAGATAGATAGATAGATAGATAGATAGATAGATAGATAGATAGATAGATAGATAGATAGATAGATAGAGGTTTTCTAGTACTCAGGCCTTAATTTATACCACCATCCTGCCTGAGTCAACATCCCTAAGACAACAGACTATTTATATTTATTAATGGTTCTGCTTCCCTAAAGAACCCCAACAATATACATTAAATATGCATGCCTTCTTAAAACTTCGTCTGTCTTATCAAAGGTTGATAATACAAAAAATGCTAGGGCTTTTTTGGTAATTGACAAATATTAAACTATTTTTTTCTTTTTCTTTTATTGTGAAAATACTGTATAGAGGGGTTACAATTACATGGGCAAGATAATGAGTACATTTCTTATCAAGCATTGTAGCCTCCTCCTTTGTTTCCCCTTCCCATCCCTTCCCATCCTCCCCCTGCCCCCCCACCCAATCCTCCCCGTTCCCCCTCTCCCACCACACCCCTCCTTCCGCACCAAAGTTGTAAAGTTGTTTTTTGACATAACGACTTGTATATCTCATTGTTGCAATGGGTCCACCTGTATCCCTATTTAAACGATTTGTTTTTCCCCTTCCCCTCCACAAATTATACCGACATCAAATACAGTGAAAGCAGGGGTTATATTGTGGGGGAGGGACATACAAAGCAATGAAGAAATAATCTTATAAATGTGTTAGAAACAATCGCATGAAAGAAAAAAACATTTGAATACATATCTTAGGCTATTATAAGAGGTTTAATCATGGTTTTTATACATGCTTATTATGTATTTTTATTATATTCAACTCCCAAGTGCCATTTCTGTACCCAGCACTGTGTTGAATGCTAGAATTTTTAAAGGGTCAATAAATACTCCTTAGGTTATGAGAAGGCATTCTCCTCTGAATAAACAGAAACATAACAGCCAAGTCACTGTCAGTCTTCAGATCACTGACAAAGGTTTCCAGAACAAGGATCAATTTGGGGCAATTGTTGGCTTCCTAATAAACAATTTTTGAATTGGCATATTTACAGACTTAGTCACAGCAAATCTGAAAATCAGAGGGTCCCTAGGAGGGTCAGGACTGTAGCTAGGAGAGAGCAGGTACTTAAAAGTTGCTTTTTCTAAGTATCTATTCTTATTTTTGGCATATAAATGTCCACAGAAGTAATTAACAACAGGGCAGGAACTTGGTATCTCTCTGCCTTCATTTTGTATCTGTCCCAGCCCAGAATCATTCTCTCTGTGATTAGGTTGAAGGTTCTTGGAAGCAAGGAAGGACAAGAGTGATGTATAGCAACTTAGAGCGAAAAGTGAAACTGCTTGTCGTAGACATATACTAGTTATTGCAGATAAGGGAAACCACGGGTCCTGTGTTTCTCTGGGCTTGGCTTACTTCACTTAATAGAATTTTTCCCAAGTCTTTCCATCTTTCCATTTCCTAAGAAATGGAGCAATGTCATTCTTTCTGGTAGAGGCATAGAATTCCTCTGTGTGTGTGTGTGTGTGTGTGTGTGTGTGTGTGTGTGTGTGTGTGTGTGTGTGTGTGTGTGTGTGTGTGTGACATTTTCTTGATCCATTCATCTACTGAGGGGCATCTGGGTTGGTTCCATATCTTAACTATGGAGAAATGCTGCACTAAACATAGTTGTGCTGGTAGCTTTAGTATGGATTTGTTTGTGATCCCAAAAGTGGGATTGCTGAGTCATAGGAGAGCTCTATGTGGAGTCATTTGAGGAACCTCCATACTACTTTCCAAAGTGGTTGAACAAGTTTACACTCCCACCAACAATGCAGTAGGGTTCCTTTCTGGCCACATACCCTCCAGCATCTGTTGTCATCAGATTTCTTGATTGTAGCCATTCTAACTGGGGTGAAGTGGAATCTCAATGTTGTTTTGATTTGCATTTCTTTTATGGCTAGGGAGGTTGAGTATTTCTTCATGTATCTATTGGCCATCCTTCTTTCCTCTTCAGAGAAGTTTTACTTTAAGTCTTTAGCCCACTTATTTATTGGGCAGTTGTTTCTTTGAGGATTTGTTGTTGGGGGATTTAAGTTTTTGAGTTCTAAGTATACTTTAGATATGTGATCTTTGTATGGCTAGTGAAGATCTCCCAATCCATAAGTTTTCTATTGATCTTGCTAGCTATGTGTCTAGGACAAGCAGAAAAGGACAAAAGCTATGTACATATAACCATATATGATGAATCTAAGCGAAATGAATCCCAAGATAGGGGCACAAGAGGTTTTATCTTTCCTGCTATTGTTTTTAATGTATTTATAATGTACTATGTGATTTTTTTTTGCTTCTTGCGTATGTTCTTCCTTCCTGGTATAACCCCTGTTATGACTGTATTTGATTCCAGTGCCCTGCATCTTGTATATACATTTTTCTAATTTGGGGAGGGGAAGGGACATACCAAAATGCTTAAACAAGTATACATTTTGACCCACTGGAACAGTGAGATGCACAAGAAACTATGTTGAAAACAAACTTTACAACTTTTGGGGGAAGGGGAGGAGTTGGAGTGGGGGGGGGGAGGGAAGGGATGGTAGGGGAAAAACAAAGGAAGGGGTAACAATGCTCCATAGGAAATGTACTCAATACCTTACTCATGTAACTGTAACCCCCAGTATCTTTACAATAAAAATATATTTTAAACTAATAAAAATAAATAAACCTGACCCCAAGAAGTGGAACAACAAGCATCTTACAAGACAGACAATCCAACAAATGAGAATAATTACCTACAATAATGAAGCTGTGGGGCTGGGAAGGTGGCTTAGTGGTAGAGCGCTTGCCTTGCATGCATGAGGCCCTGGGTTCGATTCCTCAGCACCACATAAGCAAAAAGAAAAAAGCCAGAAGTGGTGTGTGGCTCAAGTGGTAGAGCGCTAGCCTTGAGCTGAAGAGCTGAGGGACAGTGCCCAGGCTCAGAGTTCAGGTCCCATGACTGGACTGCCCCCTGTCCCCCCCAAAAAAGAAAAAAGAATAATGTTGTGCCATTGAGCTGGAGTAATTATCTCATGGAAACCAGATTAATTCCTACAGGGATGGTAGCCATAATGACTTCTTCAGAAACGTTGTAAAAGCTCTCACAGAATCACAACTCTGCAATGATTAACTGGACTATATCTGTCACTGGGAGTATTGAATATTTATGCATATAGCTCCTCACCTGAGCTGATACTTCCTCGATTTACACTTTGTGTTCCTCTCTGTACCCTGGAAGATGAGCCTCTTCCCATAGTGCACTGTGCCATATGGCAAATCTTTCTCTAGCCTCCTGCACTACCATTCTAGTCTTTAATTTGGATTCTGGAGCCAAGTGGCAAACCCTGACTTGTGGATGCCTTGGAGCTGAGCCAATGACCCAGAGCTCCCTGTTACAATCACATTTGCTGTGTAACCAAGACTAAATCAGAAAGTGAGACTTTGCTGGTCAGATATCAGAGGGGAGGAGAGAATACGTCCTTATTCCAGTACATTAAGGGAAGATGAGTAATCAAGGGCCAAGGATGAGCAACAAAGAAGACTTCATGAAGGGGGAGAAAGGTAAAGAGGTTTCCACATAACAGGACACACACACACACACACACACACACACACACACACACACACACACACACACACACACACATAACTTTATAAGGTGATATTCCCTTAGGGAAAATTGGAAATGCAGTCTCAGAAGTACTTACAATACAAATCCAGATACAAAAGTGACAGAAATATCCCACCTTAAATGGTCTAGATAATTGTTACTTTTCACTGCTTCATTCTGACACTGAAAAAAACAATAAAATGTGGCTTACCCAGTTAGACTCTCTGTTATTACAGTAAAAGCACATCACGCCTAGGTTCCGGAAAGATGCGTTTATCACATAGTGGTACAGTGAGCTCTGGAGAAATGTGTTTTAGAATTCTATGTTTAATTCTTCATGTAATATTATCTCTCTCACTGTGTAAACACAGCCAAGCTTAATCCCCAGAGAAACATTTTTTTTAAAGAAGGCAACCAAGAATATAATATGAAGTGAATGGCAATATTCACGCATGTGAATCTAAGTTCAAGATTCTTCTCTTAAGATGAATCTAGGAAAATCCTGATGGATTGCTAGACAGTTTTCTTACTCTCCCCTCAGTATTTTTTCCAACTTTCACTCCAAGCATGAAAAGACAACCGATCAAGTTCCACAGCACTCCAAGACTGAAAACCCATCACTGTAATGGACATGTTTTCATTCTTTTCCTGTCAGCAGTGAGCTGCGTGATTATGGCAGGTTCTTTGATCATTGCTGCTGTGTTTTCTGTAAACGCCTTGCCTGACAGGAGATATCTCATTAAATCTTCTCAGATTTCCTCCCGTTTTAGTTTTTCCCCCACTCCATTGATTCCACATAGTACTGTGTAGTAAGCATTTTATTTGAGAAGATACTTACCATTCTCATTTTTTTTCAGAACTTTAGTATCAGTGACTATATCCATTATTCTTTCCCTAAATATTGCACGAATCTTGATCTATGGGTGGGAAAAATAAACCTACAGTCTGATGACACCCCTCAATGTATTTAATAACTGAAGAAATAGTCATTGAAACATACTGCATTTATGTGTTTCTAATGTATTATGAGGACATAATCCAAGTTATTGAAATCCACTCACTTGCATACAGAACCAGACTCCAAGAACTTCCCCAAACTTCTGATGACTGGGAATTTAAACTAGCTTCAACATGCCATCTCCTGGCTTTTCTCCCACCCTGAATTTCTCTATCTTTCAATAATTTGAAATTTTTGGAGTAGCAAATCAGAAATTAAGGTTGCTTTTCCCTTAACATATAATCTTAATATATTTTGACTAAATTATTAGATCAGTTTCAGCAATTTCCTTTAAGTTATGATTCTCTATAGTTAAAAAGAACAACAAAGATAACTAATTTCAAAAAGTAAAAGTTTTCCAATACTTCAACTGTAAATGTATTGCCTATTTGATTTCAAGACTTACAAAATTATTTGAGAACTTGTACCTTTCACATATGTCAAAGGATAATTTCTGGTCATTGTTCCAAGTATATAAGAATAACTTTCAAGCCAGGTGCCAGTGGCTCACACCTGTAATCCTGGCTACTCAAGAGACTGAGATCTGATGATTACAGTTCAAAGCCAGCCTGGCCAGGAAAGTTAGTAAAAATCTTATCTCCAATAAACCACAAAAAAACCCAGAAGTGGCACTGTGGCTCAAGTGGTAGAGCGCTAGCCTTGAGCTGGCTGAGAGACAGTGCCCAGGTCCAGAGTTCAAGTCCTACAACTAATCAAAAAGAAAAAAGAAAAAAAAAGAGTAACTTTCAGAACTTAAATTGTAGTATTTTAACAAAATAATATAGTAAAGGAACCAATTGTGCTCTATTCTCATTTAAACAATTGTTTTCTTGTCTAAGAATGGAGATAGCTGATGTAAGATATCTTATTCAAATAAGAAAAGTAAATAGATTTGCAAAGGAAGGGTGACTATTACATGAAAACTCATATTCATGATAAAATAAAAACATCTCATCTAATTCTGTATGTAATTTATATTAAGAGCAACGGCTTTTATTTTATCATGATTAAAAACTTTCATGTTTCACCCACATCACAAAACACCGTCCTTTATTTGCTAATCAATTAGCCCTTCCTAGTTTAATTATGACTTCCTATATCTCAGGATAAAATAAGTAAAAATACTGAGACAAACAAAGAAATATTAACCTAATTATGATTTTGTTTACTATAAACCTGTTGAGGATATTAAGAGATCCATTAAGTGAGGAATGTGCTAAAATAATCTTATGTTTAGTAGGGACTAACAAACCACTACTTAGATAAGATTTCATGCTAAGAGAGGTGGAAAATATCAGAGCCTTGAATCACTCAGCTGGGTAAGAGGGATAATTAAGAGCAAGAATATTTGAAAAGATATGGAGCCAAAATGATAACGAAGGAGAATAAATGATCAAACTTGGCTTTTGGAATTTTGCCAATTAAGCATTTTCAAGATATTTTTAACAATTTGCTGATTTACTATCTAACTACAAAAAATTGATATGAACAGTAAATTCATTATGTATAATCTAATATCATGTAAAAATTATATATTGGTAAGATGGAAGAGGTGCCCCTGGATCAAGATGCATTGTATTCATAAACAGCCATGTTGAATGAAATCACTGATTAAAGATAATAAAAAATTAAATATGTAGAAAGTAAAAGATAAGCCACATTCCAAAAGAAAACATATGTTAGAGTACTAAATATATGAAATTGAGATTGAATAATTTAGTTAGCATTTTGAGTAATTAAAATGCTTCAAAAGTATTTTGTTTCCAATAGAATTTAGTAATAGTCTTACACCTGGATCTTAGGAGAAATGGCCTTACAATTTCAATGATATATTTCTAGTGGAAGTTTCTCCTATGCTTCTAATTATAAAATTGTGAACTCTAGAGAGAGATTAATAGTATAAATAGAATAATCCTCTAATGATATTTTTCTAAAATGGAACCATTTCTAAAATAATAATTAGCCAATTAAAGAGAAAAGCATACCAAGAGAATGTACAAAAATTAATCTGATCATTTAATAGCACAAATTGCTCATGATCTGAATAATTTAAAAAGGGTAAATGAAAAGCTACAAATATGCTAAGATATATTTTAGGGAAGAATATCACATTGCTAGACTAAATTGAATTTTATTCATAGATTTCTGTAGACCAAATCCTTCAGTGCCCTCAGGCAAGTGCACAATTTTACCAGTAAACCACTTTATTACATTTCTAAAAGATGTCAAGTAGTATTTCTAACTGTTGGACAACTCCTGCCTCTATATTTCATAGTACTCTAAAAGAAAATTAAACAACTTTTTGTTGTTGTTGCTGCTGCTGCTGATATTTATAACCTACCTACTCAGTTGACTTAAGTAATTTAAGCTTTGCTATCATATAAACATTTCCTCCAAAGTTGGTTCTCCAAGAAACATAATTATTCCTGTTATCTCCTTTTAGTTAGCCAATAATCCTCAGTTGACCCAATCATTTTCAGCACAAATGACACAAATTGAAACTGTACCCCTATACTCATCAGAGGGTGGCCTATTTTGGTGGTGTTTATCATTTTCAATCTGCCCATGAACATCTCGAAAGCTGTCAGTTACCACCTGCTAAAACTGCAAGCTTTTTAAAATTTGTTATCCAGCACCAGTCATTACTCATCAAAAAGACCCTCAGCCACTATAGCTTTCCGAGTTTCTTTCACCTATTGAATTACTAGGATTTAATCATATTTTCCAGATGGATTCATTTGCATTTTCAAGAAATAAATCTCACTTTGAAATTTATTGCCTATATATTGTAATCTAAATGTGTTTGTACAGCATGAACTCATATTTGCATTTGGAGATTCATAATTTGTTTTAAACACAAGTGGCAATAAGTCTTATAATGTGGTTGAGTATCTCAAACAAATGTTAAAACCACCTAACTTTGAAAGTCTAAAAAGAATGTGCCTACTTTGTGTTTTGCAGTCTTGGATTAAACATGACACAATACTCTTAAACAGCTCCACCAAGAAAATTTTATTGGAATTACTAGATACTATGGTAGGAAATCAGAAGAGTGCTTGTGTCTGTAAAGATAAATAAGAGAAATTTCAAGGCAATGTTTATTTTGTTCTTGTCCTGAAGAAAGCAAAGGAAATTTCTTCTTACATTACTTGTTCATCTTCTTTCTCTTTGTTATAGAGATCTGTGCTCTCTGGATCAAGAAATTGATACCATTTATGATAGCATTAATCTATCACAGACTACTATGATTTGGTCCAATTACAACTTATTTTAATTAAGTTATTCAGTACTTCTTGGGACCAATTGAAAGATATGCCTAAAATCATTAATGAAGGAAGAATAAAACTAGAAATTGCCCAAAACTAAGGAGATACATGCAAAATCCACCTAAAATAAGTTCTGAATTTCAAACACTTGATTTATGAAAGTATTAGGGCAGCAAAATAGCTCAGGAATCCAGAACTAGCTCTCTAAGCAAAATAGAATATCATATAGGAAAATGAATTATGGAAACCAATATTAGGACTACAGAAAACTTAGAATTATTCAGACAAAGTGAATACACAAAGTTACTAAGTGTGTTTATGATACTTCATGGGAAATTGGAATATTAAAGTAAAAGGTAAAACTTTAATCACTTAGTTCCTGTTTTGCAAAATAAGAAAAAGTATACTAGGATAGGAAAATAGTTTTATTTAGAAAGTTAACAGTGAAAGATTAAAGTTTTATCCATGTGACTTACAAATTTTGATTTCTGTATTTCTGAAAGTCCCTTATTATGCACATTCCCTGCTTATTTTCCACTATTTTCATCATGTGCATATTTCCAGCCCTAAAAAATATGTTTTGGTAAAAAGATTTTAGCTTCCACAAGGCATTATTCTGTATAAACAGTCAATTAACCCACCAAATGTTTTAGTTACTTGGAAGTAAAAATAAGATTAGAAAATATTAAATCCTAAATATTTTATGGATTATTTGAAATGACTCTCCAGGAGAAATCAACATCAAAAGTATAATACACACAATATCAAGTTCAGCCACATATAGAATTAGTTGTAGGCCAATAAAATGCTAAGGCATAAATCATTAATCCTTAGATTATATTGGACTTCTACTTTACCATGAGTGCACATTAGTAAAATGTGATGGAACCAAAAGACTAGCTGCCAATTGGAAAATGAGAACAGAAGAAAAAAATAAAATAAAATACAGCTCTGTATACTCACGTTCCATGACAGGTTTCTGTAGAATTATAGCTTTATTAGCTTTGAAACCAAGGTTATTCACAGTGATCAGAAAGAAGTACAAAGCTGGGCGTCTGTGGCTCACGCCTACAATCCTAGCTACTCAGAAGGCTGAAATCTGAGGATCACAGTTCAAAGCCAGCCTGTGCAGGAAAGTCTGTGAGACTCATATCTCCAATAAACCACTAGAAAACCAGAAGTGCCACTGTGGCTCAAGCGGTAGAGCCCTCGCCTTGAGCTGAAGAACACAGGGACAGCACCAGAGTTCAAGCCCCACAACCGATAAAAATTTTAAAATAAATAAATAAAAGAAAGTATAGGGTGGGAACTCTAACACTATACAAAAGCATACATTTATAACATTAGTTTTAGGAATTTTTCACATGTTGTAGTTTAAGTATTCCAAGATTGATTTAATTGAAGCTAAATAAAAGTAAATGTCACTTTTATAAGATCCATAGATAAAACATACTTACATGGAAAATATATAAGCTCTCTTCTTAGAAATAATACAGAAAGGAACTCAGAAGGAAGTAATTGTTAGAATTCAAGGATAATTTTTTCAGATAAATTTTTCATAATCTCCTTTCACATTTAAAGCTTTGGTTGGAAATAAAGGCATTATGTCTTAGTATGCATCAGTGGAAATTTTAAATGGTTTATGATTTATTTATGTTCTCTTTTCTAAAAGAGCAAATGATTTATTTCAAAATACCATGTTTTGTTTCTAGGCTATATTGATGATATTCATTATTCCTTTCAGAGATAACAGGTAGTAGAGAACTACAGGGAAGATATTGGGGACCAGGGCATTTCAGTGAGGTCAACTTTGGTGCTAATTTTCTCCTAGAAGTACCTGACTGAATTGCTGAGCAGAACTTTCAACTGACTCTGAGCTGAGATTTCAGCCAACTCTTGGGGTTAGACAGATAAAAGAGTAAAGCTTAATCTATAGGTTTCAGTGTGTGTCACGAAAACCAAGAATTGTAGTACGTACACACACACACACACACACACACACACACACACATGCACACACACATACACACATACACTTCTAGGCACAGTATAATAAAATTACTTTTTTAAAAAAGCTAAGAGAAAAACTTAAAATGGCCACAGCAAAAAAGAAGATACTACCTTCAAATGGAAGTCAATCAGACTAACCTTATAGAATCTGTGAAAGCCATAATGTAATAAAATAAACTTTCAAACATGAGGGGAAAAAACAACATGTCATATTCAGGAGAAGAAATATCTTTTTCAGTTTTTTTATCGTGAAAATACTGTACAGAGGGATTACAATTACATGGACAAGATAATAAGTAAATTTCTTATCAAGCATTGTAGCATCCTTCAGAAGAAATTCTATCAGTAGACTACACTAAAAATTATGAGAAAGCATGCTTCAGGAAAAATAATTTCAGTTGGAATAGATGGATGAAACTAGAAATAAAGGACAAAGGAAAGATAAATAATATATTTAGGTAATGCTAGTGATATATATGTAATAACTACAGTAATATGAGTAATAATTACAGTAAATAATTATAGTCCAGAGATTTTGATTTTATAGAGGATTATAACACATGACATTTAAGTTGAATGGGGAGAGGGAATGATGTTTCTGTATCTGGGACCCTGTTAATATTAGACATTGGTAAGCTGAATAGATATTTTGCTACAGGTCAGCCACAATAATAGTTATAAAAAAACTGAAAATACCATTCTGATTAGGAAGGAGGATAATCAAAGTGATGAAATTTGTTTATGAGATAGGCTTAAAATAGAATTTTCCACATAGCTGAAAATAAAGTTAGATGAATGGTACAGAAAAATTTGTTAAGTTGCATAGGCTGAATACTAACAGTAATCAAAAAAGCAAGAGCATTTCATTAAACTATAGAACTTTTGTTCATTAATGAAAAGCATTATGAGAGAAAAGGCCAAACTCACAGTAGTGTAAACTATTTGCAAAACTGACCATTGATAAAGACTCCCCTCTGGAATATTTCAAAATATTTTGAAAATAAAGACAAATCATTGAAAACATGGGCAAAAATAATGGAACAGATACATTTCATTCACAACACATCTATATAATCACCAGACACATGTAAAGATGCTCACCATTTGTTTTCTGTAGCGATCCAAGCATCATTTGCATTCACTTTTCAGTTCTGTGCATCACAAGAGAAGCCCTGAGATTCTAGTTCTGAGTTTGCTGATCAAAGTCAAAATCACTTCCTTGCAGTTTAAAATGAAGGGAAGTCCGGGAAAATGGTGGAGGAGAAGCTGGAGGCTAAACAAGCTCTCACATAGAAAGCAGTTTTAGTGTTCCAGTGAACAGCCCTAAGCCAGAGAATCACACCAAGTGTGCTATCACAGAGTTAGGCCAGAGACAGATCTGAGCACTTGCGGCCATAGCCGCCATACCTGCAACACAGAGTCCAGGACAAAGGCGCCAGACATGGCAAGCGAGCAGATTCTACTCAACACCAGCAAGATCTGACAAGAAGGAGATATCTTCATCCTGCAGTTTGCAGACCAGAGAAGACCCAGGAACCAAGGCTCCCGCGTGAGTGGAAGCCTGACATCCTCACTCCTTCTCAGGGAGCAGAGGAGGGAAGGCCACCCCTTCCCCCCCAACTACCAGAGATCTCCATCTTTGATACTGACAAAGGCCTGGCTGAGCAGCTAGCTCCAACTCAGGCCTTGGAAAAAAAAAAAGAGTCATTTAGCAGGTCAAAGGAACCTAAACTGACCTGCTAGGCTCAGCTCCCCCCAGGGAAAAGTCACCCAGATTGGCAGCCAGCCCTAGGAGAAGCTTTCTTCACTGGGTAAACAGAGCCAGAGGCTGCCCCTCCCTACAGTAGCCTTGACAATCAATTGAAATTCAGTAAACATAAACCCTAAGAATGGCTCCAGGCTGGGCTCTGTGAGTGTCTCAGAAGCTAGCTCCTCAGGGAAAAGCTGCTGTTTGCTGAAAGGCCTCAACTCTACCAAGAACCTAGCCTCATCACAGCATCTCCAAACTAGAGGAAACAGCCATCTCCCTCTATTGTGATACTCAAAGCAGATCTCCCTCCCATTGAACTAGCTTGGGAGGAGGATCACAAAATCCTGGGTAAAGCAGAGCATTTTTCTGCCTGCTCAAACAAACTGATTTAAGAAACCATCCAAGCCACAGGAAAATCAAACACCACAATCAGACTAGAGACTCGAACAAGAGACTGGTTATGGACACAAGGGAGATACAGGATCTTCCCATCTGCCCCCCAAAAAAATCAAAGAACTCTTTTTTTTTACCTTTTATAGAAATTTTTTTTCTAAAACTTTTTTTTTAATTTTTAATTTTTAACTTCAAAAAAATTTGTTTTCTATTAACTTTTTTTCTTCCTCTTATAATTTTTATTTTAGGGGAATATGTGTGTGTGTACTTTTTTCTTTTTTTTAAATTTTTTTTGTTTAGCTCTACTGACCATTTGATCCTTGTTTTTCTTTCCTTCTATTCTTTTCACTTTTTCTTCTCTTTCATTCTTCTTTGCATGACTTAATTGCTGTTCTGCTCATCCTCAGATATACCCGTACTCGATTATTAGACCTTAGGCCCCATTGTGTACACACTTAATCCAAAAATGTATTACTCAATTTAAAACCTCTTAACTTAAATTCCTTAATAGCACTACTACCTCTTTGTAACTATATAATATTTTAAGCATTTTTATTTTTAAGTTTTTCACATCTCCTTTCTATCTCTCCCCTTCTCTTAGTCTATCCACGTTCTTCTCTGAAAAAATTACGTTTTCAATTTGCATAATTTTTAAGTGTTGCACTTTTAAATATTTAATTTTTGCTTTTTCTATTTTTTCTTGTCTTTTTTTCTTTTTCTTCTTTTTTTCTCACTCTCTACTATCATTCTATCCAACCTATTTCCCGCTTTGAGATTAGGATTTAGTTAACTCTTCCACTGCCTTTCCACATCCCTCTATGCCTATTTTTACCCACATCTCTCCCTAAACCTAATAATTTCTGTTTGCCAAATTCTTCTTTGCAGTTCGTAGCCCATTAATAAATACTTGTTTGATGTTGAATAGATATATCTGTTGAACTAGATTGTATCTACAGACTTTTGACTATGCAACTACAGACTTTGGTTGATGCTTGCCTTAAAATAGTGTGCTAGCACAAAACTGGTGTTACTTTCACCCCAAATGGGCAGAGCAACCCGGAAAAACAAGAAAAATGGCAAGTCCGGTATCTCAACTCCCACTCATGATAATCATGGGACAGAACAGATAATGAATAATCCAGCGGAGACTTCCCAAAAAGCTCTACAAACACTACTGATAAATATGGTAAATGAAAAGATTGAAAACCTGCAAAGGACTCTGTATGATTGTGATAGGGAGAGAGAGGAGGCAAAACAAAGGTTAATACAGGAATATCATGAGCATGAGGAAGCTACTCAAAGGAATTGTGTGAGCAGCTTGAGAACACTCAAAAAGAAATTAAAGAATGGCATGAACAGGCTGAGATCAGTCAAAGAGGAAGTCAGGAATGGTGTGAGCAGGCTGAGAACAATCAAAGAGAACTACAGGAACTGCATGAACGTGAAGAAGCTAATCAAAGAGTAATACAGGAATTGAGAGACCAGGTAGAGAATACACAAAGATCACTAAAGGCATTCATAGAATCCATAAACAGAGAGCTGAAAGAAGTCAGGGAGACCACAAAAGGAATGCTGAATGGAACCCAACAGAAGGAATGGGAGTCCAAGGAAACCATAACCAATCAACTAAGTGACTTGAGAATAAACACTGAACAACAAATTAAGGAAGTAAAGAAGTTCATACAAGATCTAAAACAAAGCTCCAACAAAGAATTTGAAGCCATCAAAGCCGACCAGCTAGAAGATAAAGAAATAAAAAACAAAGTAGAAAGTCTTGATAGTAGGTTAGACCATGCAGAAGATCTAATTTCGGGGATTGAAGACAGCCTAGATATTATAGAGAAAGAACATACAATCATCCAAGAGAAATCCAAGAAATTTAATAGATCTATTTAACACTTGGAAGACACCATCAGCAGGCCTAATCTGAGGACAATGGGTGTAGAGGATCACCTAAAGACAGAAGTTAATGGTCTAGGGAATTTGTTTAACAGGATCTTAGCAGAAAACTTCCCAAACATGCAAAAAGATAGGCCTATTCAGATACAAGAAGCTTTTACAACTCGAAATAGACCAGACCAGAATAGGACATCCCACCGTCACATTATAATCCACACAGGATCAATTCAGACCAAGGAAAAGATCCTTAAAGCTGTCAAGGAGAAAAGTTCAATCACCTATAAAGGGAAACCAATTAGAATCACCTCAGATTTCTCAGCGGAGACAAACAAAGCAAGCAGAGCCTGGAATGATGTATGCCATGCCCTAAAAACAAACAACTATCAACCAAGAATTCTGTACCCAGCTAAACTATCATTCATAACTGAAGGTCAAATAAAAACCTTCCATAGCAAAGAAAAATTGAAACACTATATCTCCACCAAACCAGCCCTACAAAAGATTCTTAAAGATGTCCTACACATAGAAAACCAACAAGACCACAATAAAGGCCAAGAAACTGCACCCAAACTGAGAGTCCAAGAACCATAGGAAGAACCCAGTTGCCAAAGCCCCCAAGAAGGTGGATAAAATGGCAGGAACTCCCAAATACCTCTCAGTCATATCTCTCAACATTAATGGAGTTAACTCTCCAATTAAGCTACATAGACTGTCTAGTTGGATTAAAAAGCAAGATCCTTCTATCTACTGCCTTCAGGAGTCATATCTTGCCCATAAAAACAAACACATTTTCAAAGTGAAAGGCTGAAACAAAATCTACCAAGGCAAATAGCCCCCATAAACAGGCGGGAGTTGCAATCATAATATCAGATAAAATAGACTTCAAATTAAAATTCATGAGAAGAGATAAAGAAGGTCACCACATACTAATTAAGGGATCTCTCCTTCAGGAGGATATTACAATTCTAAATATCTACTCGCCAAACAATGGAGCACCCAAATTTATCCAAGAAACACTACTTTCCCTCAAATCCCACATACATCCAAAGACATTAATTGTTGGGGATTTTAACACACCACTTTCCCCACTAGATAGATCAACTCAGCAAAAACTCAACAGAGAAACCGCATATCTAAACAAAAGCATAAATCAACTAGATTTAACAGACATCTACATCTACAGCAGCATCAGAATACATATTTTTCTCAGCAGCACATGGAACATTTTCCAAAATAGACCACATTTTAGGCCACAAAGCAAACTTGTCTAAATTCAGAAACATTGAAGTTATACCTTGCATTCTCTCAGACCACAAGGGAATAAAATTAGAGCTCAACACCAAAAGCCACCAAAGAATATCCTGTAACACATGGAGGCTGAACAACACACTGCTGAATCACGAGTGGGTCATGGAAGAGATTAGAAAGGAAATTCAAATGTTCATGTTATTCAACAAAAATGAACACACAAATTACCAGCTCCTCTGGGACACAGCAAAGGCAGTATTCAAAGGCAAGTTTATAGCTCTGAGCTCCTACATCAATAAATTGGAGAGATCTGAAACCAACAATTTAATGAGACATCTGAGCCTCCTTGAAAAAGAGCAGCAAGATAAACCCCAATCCAGTAGATGGAAAGAAATAATTAAAATTAAATCAGAATTAAATGAATTAGAATTTTAAAAAACTACAGAAAGAATCAACAAAACAAAGAGTTGGTTCTTCGAAAAAATTCACAAAATTGACAGACCCTTAGCAAATCTTATCAGAAAAAGAAGAGAACACACCCAAATTAATAAATTCAGAGATGAGAATGGAAACATCACCACAGAAACAACCAAGATTCAGAACATTACAAGGGAATACTTCTCAAAACTTTATGCTAATAAGTTTGAGAACTTGACAGAAATGGACCTTTTCCTAGCAAATACTGACATGCTGAAACTAAACCAAGATGAGTTAAACCATCTTAACAGACCCATATTAAGCATTGAAATAGAAACAGCAATAAAAGGCCTCTCATCTAAGAAAAGCCCAGGACCAGATGGCTTTACAGCGGAATTCTACAAGGCCTTTACAGCAGAGCTCACACCAATACTCCTCCAACTCTTCAATGAAATTGAAAGAGAAAGTGTACTACCGAACTCATTCTATGAAGCCATCATAACTCTCATCCCAAAACCAGGCAAGAACTCATCAAAGAAAGAGAACTATAGACCCATTTCTTTGATGAACATTGATGCAAAACTTCTCAACAAAATTCTGGCCAATCGATTTCAACAATTCATCCAAAAACTAATACACCACGATGAAACAGGATTCAATTCAGGGATGCAAAGCTGGTTCAATATACACAAATCAATTAACATAATTCATCACATCAAAAGAGCAAGGCTAAGAACCACATGGTTATCTCAATAGATCCAGAAAAAACATTTAACAAGATCCCACACCCCTTTATGATGAAGGTTTTGGAAAAATTAGGAATCCATGGAACATTCCTCAATAAAATAAAGGCTGTATATGACAAACCTACAGTCAGCATTATACTCATTGGTGAAAAACTAAAGCCCTTTCCTCTAAACTCAGGAACAAGACAAGGATGTCCACTCTCTCCACTTCTCTTCAATCTAGTATTAGAATGCCTAGCTACAGCAATAAGACAAGACGCAAACATAAAGGGATCCAAATAGGGAAAGAAGAAGTAAAACTCTCCCTCTTTACAGATGACATGATCTTGTATTTAAAGAATCCCATAGACTCCACTCCTAAATTACTCAAGCTGATTCAAAACTTTGGCAAAGTAGTAGGGTATAAAATTACCTCTCAAAAATCAATGACTTTTCTGTATGCCAACAATGAGAAAAGTGTGGCTGAAATTAGGAAAGCAACTCCATTCATAATAGCCCAACAAAAAATAAAATACCTAGAAATTAACTTAACCAAAGACGTGAAGGACCTCTATGATGAAAACTTTAAAAACTTGAAAAAGGAAATCAAAACAGAACTTAGAAAGTGGCAAAAACTCCCATGCTCCTGGATTGGAAAGATCACCATCATGAAAATGGCTATACTTCCCATAGCTATCTACATATTCAATGCGATACCTATCAATATTCCAACCCCATTCTTCAATGAAATAGAAGATGCAATCCAAAAATTCATAGGGAACAATAAAAGATCCCAAAAAGCAAAAATGATCCTCAACAGAAAGAACAGTGCTGAAGGAATATCAATACCAAATTTCAAACTCTACTACAAAGCCATAGTAATCAAAACAGCTTGGTACTGGCACAAGAACAGACATCAGGACCAATGGAATAGAACTGAAAACCCAGAAATGAACCTACAGACCTATAGCCATCTAATCTTCAATAAGGGAGCTAAAAAAAATAGAAAGGAAGAAAGACAGCCTATTCAGTAGAGCATTATATTTCACCCTGCACCAGAATCAACTCCAAATGGATCAAAGACCTCAGAGTCAAAGCAGACACTCTGAAAACATGACAGGATGGAATAGGAGAAACCCTAGGTCTCCTTGGCACAGGCCAAAATTTTCTTAATATAGACCCAGAAACACAACAAATCAAAGAAAGGTTGGACAAATGGGATAGCATGAAGTTGCAGAGCTTCTGCATGGCAAAGGACATAGCTAGCAAGATCAATAGAAAGCCCACAGATTGGGAGAATATCTTCACTAGCCATACAACAGACAAGGGTCTCATATCTAAAATATACCTTGAACTCAAATAATTAAATCCCCCAACAACAAATCCTCAAAGAAACAACTGCCCAATAAATAAGTGGGCTAAAGACTTAAAGAGAAACTTCTGTGAAGAGGAAAGAAGGATGGTCAATAGACACATGAAGATATCCTCAACCTCCCTAGCCATAAAAGAAATGCAAATCAAAACATTGAGATACCACCTCACCCTAGTTAGAATGGCTATAATCAAGAACTCTAATAACAACAGATGCTGGAGGGGATGTGGACAGAAGGGAACCTTACTGCATTGTTGGTGGTAGTGTAAACTTGTTCAACCACTTTAGAAAGCAGTGTGGAGGTTCCTCAAAAGACTCCACATAGAGCTCCCCTATGACCCAGCAATCTCACTTTTGGGCATTTACCCAAATGTTCACAAACAAGACCACACTAAAGCTACCAGCACAACTATGTTTATTGCAGCCTTATTTACCATAGCTAAGATATGGAAACAACCCAGATGCCCCTCAGTAAAGGAATGGATCAAGAAAATGTGGTATATATACACACTGGAATTCTATGCCTCCATCAGAAAGAATGACATTGCCCCATTTGTTAGGAAATGGAAAGACTTGGAAAAAATTATTTTAAGTGAAGTAAGCCAGGCCCAAAGAAACATAGGTCCCATGGTTTCCCTTATTTGCAATATCTAGTATATGTTTGAGTCAAGCAGAAAGGTTCAGATAAGTTGATGTTAGGGAAATGAACCCTAGATATGTATTCAAATGTTTTTTTTTCATGCGATCCTTTCTAACACATTTATAAGATGATTTCTTTGTTGCTTTGTATGTCCCTCCCCCATGGTATAACCCCTGCTTTCACTGTATTTGATGTTGTTATAATTTGTGGAGGGGAAGGGAAAAAACAAATCGTTTAACTGGGATACATGTGGACCCATTGCAACAATGAGACATTCAAGTTGTTATGTCAAAAAGGAACTTTACAACCTTGTGGGGGGGAGGGGGTGGCGGGGAAGGTTGGGTGGGGAGACCAGGGGAGGATGGGGTGGGAAGGGGAAACAAAGGAGGAAGCTACAATGCTTGATAAGAAATGTACTCATTATCTTGCCCATGTAATTGTAACCCCTCTGTACAGTATTTTCACAATTTAAAAAATAAATACATAAAATAAAAATGAAGGGAAGCTCAGCCAGAGGGCCAAAAGCGCAGAATGACATTTTATAGATGCCACATGGAAGCCTGTGATAAACAATTCTAGGTATTTTCCAACTAAACTCCTCCATGTGTGAACAACAGAATTAATACAGGAATCTACAAAAGCTCTGTTCATAATAGCAAGACAATGGGAATGACCCATATGCCCCACTAACAAAATTGTTTTAAGACAGGGTCTCATAATATAGCCAGAATGGTCTCAAACTCACTATGGAGTAGCTCAGATGGACCTCAAACTCATGACCCTTCTGTGTCAGCCACTAAGGACAGGATTACAGACATGTTCCACCATACCAGCTCTTACTTGCCATCTTAAATCATCCTTTCAAATTTACTTTTCAATTTTTTTATTTTATTTTTTGTGCCAGTCCTGAGGTTTGAACTCAGGGCCTACGCATTGTCCCTGAGCATTTTTGTTCAAGACTAGCAGTTTACCACAAGACATACCTCCACTTGCAGCATTTTTTTCGGGGGAGGGGGGAAGGGTAGTTAATTGGAGATAAGAGTCTCATGGGCTTTCCTGTCTTGTCTGTCTTCCAACCACAGTCTTCAGATCTTAACCTCTTGGGTAGTTAGGCTTACAGTTTTGAGCAACCATACAAGACAAAAATTTTATTTTTATTTTTAAGTAATTTTACAAAGGGGTTGTTGTTCAACAAATTGGTATATGGATACAATGAATCTTGATTAATGCTTTAAATTTTTTCTTCCTTGAAGCTAAATGTATGTGATCTGTATTCAACTACAAAAAGAAAAAAAAAAGAAACCTGAATAATGCAATAACAGAAAAATGAAGAAACTAAACTCTATGTCTTCACTACCTAAGGAAATTCTACACATCCTTCAAAGTTTGCATAATTATCACTTCTGTAAGCTTCCTTGGCTACCAAGCACAAATACAGTTTTAGTTGTGCAATGCTTGGATGAAGAAAGAAAAGTATTAACTAACTGGGCTGCATTTTCACTTTTCCTTTTTTTTTGTTTTTGTGTATATGCTTTTCCTAAGACGACTTGAGAGTTCTAACAGAAAACAAACAAACAAAAAACACAACTCACCTGTACAGGGGAACAACCTAGCAGAAGGGATGTTGCTATGCACAAGGTGGTGGCTAAGACAAATAGGCTGTTGCTTCAGTTTTCTTTCTGACAAGGAAGAGGCATGCTCTGGTAGTCAGTGTCTCACTTTCCAACTCCCCAGGTGGGATTCCTCAGCTTGCAGGGGCAATGCTGAGTGAAAACACTGATGGTAAAAAGCCAGCCGCAGCAGTTTAATTTGGGTCAGTGGGGTCCCTGCTGTCCACTGACAGAGACTGCAGAATAAACTCCACTTGGCAGTTTTATTAAAACCTCTCTTTACCTTCTGGCCCCCAAGTTGCCTCTGTGCCATCTTTGTCCCACTTTCTACATACCTATTTAGCCTGGATGATTAAAATGGCAGCCAAAGCGGAGTCTAACCTCCATCCTCACTCTTGAAGGCTGATAGGTCCTCTCTCTCCTCTCCTCTCTCTCTCTCTCTCTCTCTCTCTCTCTCTCTCTCTCTCTCTCTCTCTCTCTCTCTCTCTCTCTCTCTCTCATCTTTTGGTGCAGGCCCTGGGGCTTAAACTTAGTGCCTGGACATTGTCCCTGAGCTTTGTTACTCCAGGCTAACACTCTACCACTTGAGCCACAGCTCTACTTCTGGCATTTTCTCACTGACTTTCCTGAGAGGGCTGGCTTCCAACTGTGATCCCCAGATCTTAGGATTACAGACATGAGCCCAGCAATTTGGGTCATCTTTTAAAGGCATAAGCCTCATAAGGATGGAACCTTGTCAAAGCCCCACAATATTTCCAATATACTTATAACAGAATTCAGCCTCTCTTTCATGGTCTGAGAGCTCCAAATTATTGCTGCCTGCTTAATCTGTAATATCATCATCAACTACCTTATCCTTACCCGTTGTTCGACAACCCCAACAAATGCCAACCTCAGCAACTTGTATTTTTCTCTTTCTGCTGCACTATCCTTTCATCAAATACCTGTGGTTTTCTCTCTGATTTCTCTCCAGTAATACTGTGCTTAGTCTTCCACTCTCATTTCTCCATAGGCTCTGCCTATTTCTGCTTCTAGCACTTAATAATCATCTCACATTGCATTATCCATTTTATATTTTATTGTGTTGACATATCTTTTCCTCCTTCTTTAGAATGTGACTGCCATGGTTTCCTATCTTGTTGCATGCATCCAGGATAGTGCATCACACAAAATAGGTAATTCAATAAAATTAAGTAAATGCATGAATAAATACAATAGATCCACTTACTAAAACAAAAAAACTCTTTAGACAAAGACCTCCTGATTTTCTCACCTGGATGATTTTGCTACTGGCTAGTGGCTCCATCTCCTTTTTTTTTTTTTTTTTTTTTTTGCTAGTCCTAGGGCTTGAACTGAGGGCCTGGGCACAGTCTCTGAGATGCTTTTGCTCAAGACTAGCACTCTACCACTTGAGCCACCGTGCCACTTCCAGGTTTTTCTGTTTATGTGGTACTGAGAAATCAAACCTAGGGCTCCACGCATGCTTGGCAAACACACTATCACTAGGCCACATTCCTAACCCATCCATCTTCTCTTTAGTATCTTTTGCGAACCTAAGGGGCTGCCCTGAATCAGTTGCTGCTTTTTGTTTTCTTGTTGTTGTGTGTTGGTCATCAGGGCCTAAGCACTGTTTCTGAGCACTTTTGCTCCAGGTTAGTTCTCTCACTTTGAGCCACAGCTACAGTTACAGTTTTCTGGTGATCAATTGGAGATGAGTGTCTCACAGGCTCCGGGCTGGATTTGAATCGTTATCCTCAGATCTCACCTTCCGGAGTAGATAGCTTCATAGGTGTGAGCCATAAGCACCCAGTTCAATTGCTGTTTTTTAAGATGCTGCAAGATAACGTTTCACACCAGCACAACTATGTTTATTGCAGGCAGCATTATTTACCATAGGTAAGATATGGAACCAACCCAGATGCCCCTCAGTAGATGAATGGATCAAGAAAATGTGGTTTATATATATATATATATATATATATATATATATATATATATAATATATACACACACACACACACACACACACACACACACACACACACACAATGGAATTCCATGCCTCCATCAGAAAGAATGACATTGTCCCATTTGTTAGGAAATGGAAAGACTTGGAAAAATTATATTAAGTGAAGAAAGCCAGGCCCAAAGAAACGTAGGTCCCATGGTTTCCTTTATCTGTAATAACCAGTATATGTCTATGACCAGCAGAAAAGGTCAAAAGCTATATAACCATATAAGATGATGCTCAGCGAAATGAACCCCAAGATAGGGACACAAGTGGTTTTCTCTTTCTTGCTGTCATGTTAAATGTATTTATAATGTACTATGTGATTTTTTAAATTTCTTTTGTATGTTCTTCCCCCATTGTATAACCCCTGTTTTCTCTGTATTTTATTCTGGTGCCCTGAATCACATATATACATTTTTCTAATTTGGGGAGGGGAAGAGAAATAACAAAATGCTGAAATAAGGTTGACCCATTGTAATAATGAGATATACAAGACACTATGTTGAAAACGAACTTTACAACCTCGGGGGTGGGGAGAGGGAGGAGTTGGGGAGGTAAGGCAGGAAGGGATGGTAGGGGAAAAACAAAGGAGGAGGTTACAATGCTCGATAGGAAATGGACTCATTGCCTTACTCACATAACTGTAACCCCTCTATACAGTATTTTTACAATAAAATATATACAAAAAATAAAAAATAAAAAGATAGCACTTCACTATACCATTCCTCTGAATAATTCCTCTGCTTAGAAACTTGTTCACTTGGTTCTCTATTCCCTATGTATTTAGTTTCTGCTCACCCATCAAATTTACCTAAATTTTATCTTCTTTCTAAAATTCTCCTCAAAAACTTGAAGTTTTCTTCAATTTCTAACAAATATGGTTTGCTTGGACCCACACTTGCAATTCTTTTTTATTTTGGTCAGTCATGGGGCTTGAACTCTGGGCCCCGGCGCTGTCGCTCAGCTCTTCTGCTGAAGGCAAGCACTCTACCACTTCAGTCACAGCACCGCTTCTGGTTTTCTAGTGGTTAATTAGAGATAAGAGTCTCGTGGACTTTCATCCCCAAGCTGGCTTTGAACCATGATTCTCAGATCTTGTCCTCCTTAGTAGCTTGGATTAAAGGTGTGAGCCATCAGTGCCCAGCCCACACTTGCAATTCTAGAATAGTGTGTATTCCTTGTTTCCACCCTGGAGACAAACTGCCCAACTAGTAACCTGCACATAGGTAGGACTTCAACGTATATGCCAAGGACGTTCCAGCCCCAGAAAACCTTTGCTTAGTTATTTCAACATTGTCCTTGGTCTAAGTGATTTTTCAGATACTTCTGTTTCACTAGTCTATTCCTAAAATCCGGTGCTTATCTTCATCCTTTTCCCTGGCCAGGACATGTGAAAACATGCTCACCAACTATCTAAATCAAAACCACCCAAGGAAGAAGCTACTATCTTAAGATTTCCGAGGTGCGAGGATGGGAAGAGGAAACAAAGGAGGAGGCTACAATGCTTGATAAGAAATGTACTCATTATCTTGCCCATGTAATTGTAACTCCTCTGTACAGTATTTTCACATTAAAATAAATAAATAAATAAATAAGATTTCACAGGTAAAATATAAATAAAGCAGTGAAACAAAACACAAATTAATACCTCAAGAAACCATACTTACAATCCAGTAATAAAAAAAAAATACAACCTACTTCTAGGTCTTCAAGGGTAGATAAAGAAGTTACTTGCAAATAAATTTGATTATGACAGTGCCATTCTGTTTTTGTGCAAATACAAAGAAAACCCCCATATGAGGAAGCACCCATAACTATTGAATGCTGTCATTCTCAGTGACTCTGAGCCCAATTTCCTCATCCTGACAGTTCACTGGAGAATAAGAAAATCGGTAGAAGGAACAATGCTTGAAAACTGAGAAGAAAATGGTTGAAACTTTCCTTGCTTCTTCAGGACATTCACAATTGTGGATAAGTCAGTTCTGGAGAAGGTCTGCTTCTGGGTTAGGAATCAAAATCCTCATGACAAGTAACTATGAGCAACAACTACAAGAAGCCTAAAGGCTGGACATAGTTCCAGCTAGAAAGTGTAATAGAGGGAGTGACAATGAACTAAGTACATTTCTCTGCATGTACAAGATACCACGACCAGCTTCCCTCCCCCTTGTACAACTGATGTGTGCTAATAAAAATGTAGAGGGAGAACGAACATCTACAATACCCTCAGTACCTAGCAAACCGTTGCTGAGCTTGGTAATGAATGGTGTATGCATCTTAAATTTCATGCTCAGTTGCCTTGCTGAAGCCTGTGAAAAATGTTTTTCTCAGGAAGGCATCACCAGGATGTGGAAAATGTCTGCAAAATTCCAAAACAACAACTTCCCCAATGAATCTACTTTAGCAACCAAAGAAATATGAGACCCCTTTGTAATTCAGACATACCTGTTTGAGCCTACATACATTTCATGTTATTTGAAAACTCAGAAAGAATAAAGACAAATGGAAACTTGTACAATTAATTGAAAAAAGTTATAGCCACCTGACCCAAAAGGATAAAGCAGAGGACACTATTCTGACATATTTATCAGACAGACTAGGTTCCTTGTCCACCTAATTTACATCTTGTTCGCAATCCCAGCATAGGAGAAAAAAGCTGAATAACGTTATTGGGTACATAGTTTCATCTTTTTCATTTCAACATCCTATTGGAAATAGAATATTCATATCTGTATGTTTTATCTGGGCAATGCTCTGTCTTTCATTGTTCAGTGTTTTAAAACAATTTTTCTAGTAGCCAGATTACACCTGCAGTATTAATTTTAATTTTCTCTTTCTCCTTATCCCTTATTTCTTATAGTTCTCAAATTTTGGAATGTTTCAGCAAACTGCAATTAAACTGTATATTCAAGTTAGAAATGTTCCTCTCTCCCTCTGTCCAAAAAAAATGCCCTATATGGATTTCATTTAAATAATCAATGAAAACTGAGGTTTTGTGGGGAGGTTTTTTTGCAAATATTTATTTTAAAAATGTCTGTGTCTACCTTGATTGTGTTGGTAATTAAAGAAGGAAGATGTTGGGTTATGTTTTGTTTGAAGAGTTCCAGTGCAGTTTTCCTCTGGCGTGAGTTGAAGCAGATTTGAAGGAACCGTGTTCCCACTGGCATTGCTCATATGAGGACTCTTGGAGGCACTCACTGCTTTGACTTTGAGCAATCGCTTATAAGCAGCCGACTTAGAGCGAGGCATCGGCCCTCTCTCATTGCCACAGATGCATTGATCTTTGGGGAGAAATGTGACACAATTGTGAGCACAAGGTAAGCGGGATCTCACACGGAAATACATCACACCCCAGCCCATGAAACACGGAAAGAAAGATCGCCATGTGGGACTTCTCTAAATCAGAAAGGAAATTTTTTACAAGCCTCCTCCCACATGTCAATATCCATCACCCAAAGAACCAGGAAAGCCTTAGGCAAGCAGTAATTACTTCAGAGTCAGCAGAGGCTGGCAGGTTCACTGACACCCGCCACTGGAACGGATTCCATCCGGATGGTATAAATGTCTTCCTTCTAAGCTACCTAGTATAAGTGCCTGTCTCTCACCATCTCTCTGTTCATATAGAGAATAAAAAATAGTCAAATTTTTGAGCTACTCTTGGGAAAGACTAAGTGTGTTTTAAGGTGGTCTCAAAGTAAGGACTGGTCAAAAGTTGATGTCCTCTCCAAGTACAGCTTCACATACATTATGCGTATGCCCCTGCAATCAGAAAGCCATATGCTAGCCTGAGGCAAAACTTGTCAACAATTTTTCTTCACTCATATTCTTTTCTGATTACAGTGAATCTATTGGTTGTCTCTAAAGCCCTCTCAACTTAATAATGAGAGAGATATTTGGACTTATTTTATCATCAATTATTTTATGCCTTTCAAGAGAATAGAAAATTACTATTTTGTTTGTATCATCTGATTAGCAGTCATGATTTTTTGGGGGGTCCAGTCGTGGGGCCTGAACTCTGGGCCTGGGCGCTGTCCCTCAGCTCTTCAGCTCAAGGCTAGCGCTCTACCACATGAGCCACAGAGCCACTTCCGGCTTTTTTCTTTTTAGCAATCATGATTTTTACTGTAGGCCTTTTTTAGAACTGTCTCTTCACTGACTTTGGAGCAAGGACTGCACAATGTGTGATAGCCCAGGTATTACCTTTAGGCCTCAGAAAAGAAGGAATTAAGTCAGTCCTCTCTTTACTCATGATTATTGTAAAAAACTGGAACTATCATATATAAATGTCACCTACTTCAGAGCACTTAGTTCATCAATTTCTAGCTCACATTTGTAACTTCATCAAGGTCTCAGACTAAATCATAGTTATCTTCCCTCCTCTGTGATAATTCTATGTGATATGAATGTGCTATGAACCTGATCTAATTAATTTAATATCTGAATGTTTCCTTATCCTGCCCCTCATTTGTGAAATCTGAAGCTGCAGTATTTGTGCTGCAACCATACATTGGCAAGAAGGCAGGCAAATAGGAAAGAGGAGTGTCTGCACTAGGCTGTGGAGCGCAGAGAGGCGCAGTCTGCAGGAAGCAATGTTGAAATTTAACATTCAAGCAGTGTTTAACACCTAAACAAGGAGATGATGAGAAAGATGGAATGGGAGGAGAGGTGACACTAAGGGAAGCAGAGGAAATCCTAGTTGGTTCAAATATCACAGATAACAGGAAGGAGCTGTGGAAGTAACTTACTGATTACTAACTGTAAGGTGCATGGAGACAGTGGGAGTAATAGGAAATGAAAATCAAAGTCGATAAGGGCATGATCTTCAAATCTGCAATGCTAAATCATTTTAATCTTATTAGTGACCAGTGCTAAATTATCACAAGATGTTGAGTCAAAAAGAACAAATTCTCTATTTAAGAATTGTTTCTTTCAACAAACATATGGGTTTTCCACCTCAAGGAATGTTTCATTTCTCTGCAGATATTTTGATTCTGTCACTCCTCAGACTTAGCACAGTCTCCATAGGTTCAAAGCTAATAGAACTGGCTTCACTTCAGATGAAATCACAAATACTTAGTCCCCAGGTTATACTCATTTCTATCTAACTGGAAAAAATAAGGGTTCCCACTATCTCCTTAGGTTTGATAATTTGTCATAATAGCTCATAGGATTCCAGGAAATACTTTATTTTATATTATGAGCACATTATTAAAGATATAAATGAGCATCCAGATGAAGAGATAGGTAAAGTGAGGTCTGAAAAGCTCCTAAATGCACTAGCTTAGGAGCCCCATCGTGAAATTGGAGGTGACTTCTCTCTGCATGTGAATGACTTCTCTAATTCACATCTCTTAGAAACCTTGTAGTTTGAGGTTTTATAGAAACTCCGTTGTGTAGGCATTGACTTAATCAACCTTTTTATAGAGGAGAGGGCTTGGGAGTAGATTTTTTTGTTGCTTTGTATGTCCCTCCCCCATGGTACAACCCCTGTTTTCACTGTATTTGATGTTAGTATAATTTGGGGAGGGAAAGGGAAAAAACAAAGTGTTTAAATAGGGATACAGGTGGATCCATTGCAACAATGTACAAGACACTATGTTGAAAAATGAACTTTAAAATTTAGGCAAGTGAGGGGCTGGGAAGGTGGCTCAGTGGTAGAGCGCTTGCCTTGCATGCATGAGGCCCTGGGTTTGATTCCCAGCACCACATAAGCAAAAAGAAAAAAAGCTGGAAGTGGCGCTATGGCTCAAGCGCTAGCCTTGAGCTGAAGAGCTGAGGGACAGCACCCAGGCCCAGAGTTCAGGCCCCACGACCAGACCCAAAAAAGAAATTTAGGCAGGTGGGAGGGAGTGTAGTTGAGGAGGTGGGAGAGAAGGGATGGTAGGGGAAAAACAAAGGAGACAACAATGCTTGATAAGAAATGTACTCATTGGGGCTGAGAAGGTAGAGCACTTGCCTTGCATGCATGAGGCTCTGGATTCGATTCCTCAGCACCACATAGCAGAAAAAAAGCCAGAAGTGGTGCTGTGGCTCAAGTGGTAGAGGGCTAGTCTTGAGCTGAAGAGCTGAGGGACAGCACCCAGGCCTAGAGTTCAGACCCCACAACCGGACACCCCTCCCCCCAAAAAAGAAATGTACTCATTACTTTGCTCATGTAACTGTAACCCCTCTGTACAGTAATTTCACAATAAAAAACTTATTTTTAAAAAAGGGAAGGGCAACTTTTAATAGCATGGCAACTATCCCCAATCCCACCCCCTCCCCATCTTGAAGCTGTCTATCCAGGTCATCTCTCGCTCTATCCAAGAGTCGTCTTCTTAGCACAAACTTTGGTAAGGTTAAAAGGGTTAACTATAATAACAGAAGATGCTCCACTTATTTCTATAATTCAGGAAATTACAAAGGTTTCAGAAGCTCTAAGCAAGGAACCAAGATTTTGAATATAATTCTATGTCACAGATATTAAACAGAAAATTGAAAGGATGAGATGTTTGGGAGAAGTTTGAATAAGATTACAAGTGTTATTTTTATAATTCTGAGAAGTATGAATTTTTCTCTGTTTGACTATTCTCCCAAGTCTCTTCTTTTTTCTATTTTCCGGATTTTTACACACACAATTCAGGAAAATTTTCATATGTATGTCTCAATTTTCTTTTTTTAATAGCTTTTTGTCTATGTCTTTCTGTGCTACCATTTAGTAATTTATTTAAATATATTTTCATAATCAGTATTTTATTCTTTGTATCCAGACTGTTGTTTAACTAATCTAATAGATTTTAATTTAACTGCTTATGTTTTCAATTTCTGGAAATTTTATTTTGTCACTTACAGGATATTCTACTGCTGCTATGTAAATTGTATTGCTGTTCATGAATTCTAAGCAATCTAAATTACACAGTTTGATACAACATTTTCTTGATCCATTCATCTACTAAGGGGCATCTGGGTTGGTTCCATATCTTAGCTATGGTACATAATGCTACAATAAACATAGTAGTGCTGGTAGCTTTAATTGTGATCATTTGGTAAATGCCCAAAAGTGGGATTACTGGGTCATAGGAGAATTCTATGTGGAGTCTTGAGGAACCTTGATACTTCTTTCCAAAGTGGTTGAACAAATTTACACTCCCACCAACAATGTAGTAAGGTTCCCTTCTGTCCGCATCCCCTCCAGCATCTGTTGTTATTAGAGTTCTTGATTATAGAATTCTAACTGGGGTGAGGTGGTATCTCAATGTTGTTTTGATTCGCATTGCTTTTAAGGCTAGAGAGGTTGAGCATTTCTTCATGTGTCTATTGGTCATCCTTCTTTCCTCTTCAGAGAAGCTTCTCTTTAAGTCTTTAGCCTACTTACTTATTAGGCAGTTGTTTCTTTGAGGATTTGTTGTTGGGGGATTTAATTTTTTGACTTCCAGGTATCAGAAAGAATGACATTGCCCCATTTGTTAGGAAATGGAAAGACTTGGAAAAAATTATATTCAGTGAAATAACCCAGGCCCAAAGAAATATAGGTCCCATGGTTTCCCTTATTTGCAATGACTAGTATATGCCTGAGACAAACAGAAACTGTCAGACCCCAAGATAAGGATTCAAATGTGTTTTTCTTTCTTGAGATTGTTTCCAACATATTTATAAGATGATTTCTTTGTTGCTTTGTATGTACCTTCCCCCAGGGTATAAGCCCTACTTTCACTGTATTTGATGCTGATATAATTTGTGGAGGGGAAGGGAAAAAACAAACTGTTTAAATAGGGTTAAAGTTGGACCTATTACAAAATGAGATGTACAAGACGTTTTGTCAAAAAATGAACTTTAAGGGGCTGGGAAGGTGGCTCAGTGGTAGAGCGCTTGCATGGTATGCATGAGGCCCTGGGTTCGATTCCTCAGCACCACATAAGCAAAAAGAAAAAAGCCAGAAGTGGCACTGTGGCTCAAGTGGTAGAGCGCTAGCCTTGAGCTAAAGAGCTGAGGGACAGTGCCCAGGCCCAGAGTTCAAGCCCCATGACCGGACCCCCCCCAAAAATTAAAAAAAACAAAACGACCTTTACAACTTTGGCCGGGTGGGGGACTGGGGGGTGGTGTTAGGGGACTGTGGAGTGGAGAGGGGAAGGGATGGTATGGGGAAACCAAGGAGGAGGCAACTATGCTTGATAAGAAATGTACTCATTATTTTGCCCATGTAATTGTAACCCCTCTGTATGGTATTTTCACAATAATAAATAAATAAATACATAAATTACACAGTTTGATTTCCCTGAGTTCTCTTCTAATATTAAGTATAATTTTGTATCTATTTTTGCTTTCTTTTGATTCAATCTCATTATACTAAATAATATATATAATATTTAATTCTCTCTATATATTTTGGTTTTGAGCTTCTATTTAGAATGAAGTATATTTTGTGAATGCTTTTGTGCATAATCCTTCATAATATAATTAATTTAAACTTTACTCTGGGACAACTTATATTTCAACTCTCATTAGAATCTTTTTGGGATGTAGTTTACTTGATTCTTTTATCTTTCTGTTTCTTAATTCTAAAGACTATCAAAGAATCAAGCCTATTCTCATAAATGATGCTGTCTAAAGCTTTAATCTAGCAAAAGTAGAAGTCTTACAACTTCTGTTGACGCTAGATTATCTGCTTTGATATATTGCTCTTACAAGAGTGCTATGTGTTGATGTCTATGTCCCCTCAAGACTTACATATTGTAAACTAAAATCCAAGATTGCAACTTGGGGTCCCTAAGAATTACCTATGAAGACATGATCTTCAGGAATAAGAGATTTGGATTACCACCCTTATGAGAGTGCTATCTGGCTTTTACATCTTCTCTATGATGTTATAGCATTTTTGCCCCTTCTGCCATGTAAGGGATCATTCCAAGGAATTTTCAAAGTAAAGATCTGGCCTTACCTGACAAATTTTTCAGATTATCAATCATAGCATATGTGCCATTCAGGATTAAAAATATTCCTCTTCAGCTGCGTAATAGTGATTCCAGCATGTAATCCTAACTACTCAGGAAAATGAGAAATAACCAGCAAAAAGCTAGGCTGTAAATGTGGTTCAAGTAGTAGAGTACCAGTCATGAGCAAGCTAAACAAGCACAAGTTCAAATACTAACAATCTGAAAAAAGAAAAAAATAATCCTCCTCAGATTTATTTTTTTTTTGGGGGTCCAGTCATGGGGCCTGAACTCTGGGCCTGGGTGCTGTCCCTCAGCTCTTCAGCTCAAGGCTAGCACTCTACCACTTGAACCACAGCGCCACTTCTGGCTTTTTTCTTTTTGCTTATGTGGTGCTGAGGAATCAAACCCAGTGCCTCAGGCATGCAAGGCAAGCGCTCTACCACTGAGCCACCTTCCCAGCTTCAAATTTAATTTTTTAAACAACCAGATAACCCTAAATTTTCCTACATAATTGTATATTTTTCTTTACTCTTGAACAGTTTTCAAAGAAATATATAAATGATAACTATTATTTTCTACATATGTTCCATGTACTAAATGTTTTAATATTTATAAAGTGATTATTCAAATACCATTCCAAGAATACTGTGTCAAGATAAAATGTCAAAAAGCATGTTCAGTCTTACTGCTCTGTCCAGTTTCCTCTAATTAGGAAAATCAGGCCTATTGCTTTCTGTTAAATCAATTTCCACCATAGAAATGTAGAAAATAACAGTAATACATTTCACTCAATAAAGAAGCTACACAATAATTCAAGAATTCTTTGGTCTAAATGTTCTATAGTCATTTCACATAAGCTGAGTCTTATCCATCTCAAAAGATACCTTTACATTCTTCAAAGTCAATCAAGAAAGAAAAAACCAGTAGCTAGCATAGTATGTCTCTTGAGAACCATTATTATGGAAACTGAAAATATCCAGTAAAATCCATAGATCATAAACTCGATGGTGCTTTTTATGTACCTAGTGATGTCAATAAAGGAAGCAAGGTTGACACAAGGCGAAAAGAGGTATGGACAAGAAGAAGCAGAGTGTGCAGGTCATTATCCCAGGAAGGAAGTCTTAGACCTTTCTCAAATAAGCACATGAAAAATGCTCTGGTTGAGCTCTGGCTTCTGACACGTGATTCTGAGAAACTCAGTGGCTGTTTTAATGCTCAAGGATGTAAGAACCAATAGAAAACAGCTTGGGAAAGTGACTTGCACTGATCACACAAAATAATTACAAATCCTTCAGATCATCTAGTTTCAAGACTTCCCTAACAATCTCTAATTCATCCTATATATATATACTTTCTACAAGCAATCAAGTCTGTAATCAATGTCACATATATAGTTTCACCTCTTTAGATTCTTTTTGTCAAGAATATTTACCTTAATTTTTATTCCTACAATGGCACTAACTTTTTGATAAATTCTGAATTTACCTAAGTGAATTAAGCATTACAATTAGGGGTGAAAGCAAAATGTAGTCAGAGATTGAAGAAATTAATCGTATGGCTCAGAGAGATTGTAGAGGAGGAATGGAATTTAGCTAGGACCTTGAAAAATAGATATAAACTATCGAGTGCTTTTAAAAGAAAATTGTTAGAACCATGAGCCTAAGCAAAAGTAGGAATTGTTGAAGAGTTGGAAGAAAATGTAATATATTAATCAGAGTACTTCCAGGAAACAGAGAGAAACCTTATGTAGACATAGAAAGAAGAGACTTATTATGAGGATTCTGCAATTATAGAGGACAAACAGTTTGGGGATCTGCCAATGAATAAGCTAGAAAACCTGCAGTTCAATGATGCCGCTGCAGTTTAAACCCAAAGGCCAAAGAACCACAGGAATCAGTGACATAAATCCCATTCCAAGTCTGAAGGCCCAACAACCAGCATTCTTGATGTTGGAAGGCAGAAGATACGAATATTCTAATCCCAGAGAAAAATCAAATGTGCTCTTTCTCTACCATTGGATTCTGTTTTGGCAGTCAACAAAATTGGAAGATGCCCAACCACACGGTAGGGAAGCAGTTTGTCAGTCCATGTATCCAACTGCTAATGTTCTGGAAACACACTCAGGGACCCCCATAAATGTTGTCTCAGCAGTATGGAGGGATCCCATAAGAAATCTTGCAGTGGTTGACACCATTATTTTTATTGATTTTTAAAGACAATCTTTAAAGTCAATAAGAATATCTCAGATGAAAGCAGAAATATACTTAAGTGTAAACAGAGATTCTTTCTTCTAAGAATCTGATGAGGAAAGCTACTTAAATGAGCTTTAACTATGCTCCCAAAGCTAAACTGGCATATCTGGGCCCCAGGCTGGTTGTCTTACCCAAGAGTAGCCTATGTGTGCATTTGAGTGTCTGTAAATATAGTATCAAGCAGTAGGTTTCCCAGACATAAAAAGCATTGTTATTTGTGGAGCACATGGGCAGCAAAGATGGTGCTGAGAGGGGGTTGAGTGGGCAGAGCCCAATTTACTGTAGAGCACATAGGCAGCCAAGATGGCGCTGGGAGAGAGTAGAGTGGGCAGAGCCCAATTGATCTGCGGATCAGTGCCTAACCAGCCTATGAAAGTTTAGGTGCATGATAGGGTGTGACCTTGACAGTGATTGGTTCCTCTTCCTCCCTTGCCATGCCACCCGCCCTTTTTGTCTTTAAAAGGGGCTGCTCTCTGTTAATAAAAGAATTTTTTCTACCTGCTGGATTTGGCTCCCCGCTGTGTCTGATTGCCTCCCGGGCTGAGGGAGGCGGTGAGTGCCTCACTTACCTTTCCTCGGACCCCGTCCATCTTTCGTGGGACGGAGGAAGACCCAACAGTTATTCCCTACACAACCAGCTTGCTTTGTTTTGGAATTCTTCTTCCTTATTAAGCTTAAATATTAAATAGAAAAAATAAAAACCAAAATTATAGTAGAAATAACCAAATACATAGAGGCAAAAATAGAATATGGAAGAAAAAACAATCACTTTAATAAAAAGAAATTACACAATAAACTTCCTCATCTTCCTTTTTTTTTCTCCAATAGGTAACACACATGAGTAATAAAGTTAAATGATTTTAAAAGGCAAATGCTTCAGAGAAAATTTTAATCAAATCTACTGCCCTTCAACCACTCAATTATTTTTCCCAAAGAAACCACTGTCACTGATTGAGTGTTCATTGTTTCAGAAGTATCCTATATAGAAACTGTACAAAAAATAATTTATATAGCAGGATTTAAAGCTGAATTTTTAGAAAAAGAAGTTGCAAAGTTGTTCTGTTGTTGTTTGAAAACTTGGATGTGGGGACTTTTCTCACTCTAAGCTCAGTAATAAAAATACTTAGTGTATCAACACTATTTCTGCAAACAACTTGATGAATTCCTTCCAGGAATCTGAAATTTTTATCTACAGTGGAGGGAGGGATAGCTCAGTCGCCATTCCCAATAGAAACCTTGGCTATGGAATGTCTAATGAGCCTCCCTGGTAGATAACATTTAAAAACACATCATAGTTTGTAGGTGGAGGAAACAATATGTCTTGGGAACTCATGTGAAAAGGACTGCCCTGATTTCCTCCAGATCTTATTCATGTGCCTTCACTGACTTCACTTTGTATCTTTTACTTCAATAAATTGAAGCTGTGGATATAAGCAGTACTAAGTGCAATGGATCTTCCTAGCAAGTCCCTGAACAGACCAGGTGCTGATGGCTCATACCTATAATCATAGCTGTTCCAAAACACTGTTATCTCCAATTCACCAGCAAAAAGCCATAAGTAGAGTTGTGGTCCAAGTGGTAATAAAGCGCCAGCCTTGAACAAAAGAAAAAGAAAAAGAAAAAAATAGAGTGTGAGGCTCTCCAGTACCACAATCAAATATATGTACTTTAACAAGGACAAACTTACATACACTTTTCTGAACTTTCTTTCCTTTACATGGCATGTCTTAGAAATATCTCTTATCCGTAGGTATACAACTAATTTCTTTGTGTGGGGGGGGCAGGGGGGCGGGTCATGGGGCCTGAACTCTGGGCCTGGGCACTGTCCTTCAGCCCTTTAGTTCAAGGCTAGTGCTCTAGCTCTAGCTCTTGAGCCACAGCACCACTTCTGGGTTTTTTTCTGCTTATATGGTGCTGAGGAATCAAACCCAAGGCTTCATGCATACAAGGCAAGCACCCTACCACTGAGCCACCTTCCCAGCCCTTAATTTCTTTTTTTTAACAACTAAGTAGTATTTTGGTTTATGCTCCAAATCTTTATTTAGTTCTTTATGAGCATTTGCAAGTATCTAATCCTTTACTATATGAAAGTTCAGCAGTGATTTATCTTTATAAAGCGATCATCTATCCTGCTTTAATGGATCTAAATGTTCAAAAACAAAAACTAAGAATTCTCAGGTCAAAAAGGACATACAATTTTTGTAATACTTACCTATTATATTTTGTGCTTGATCATAAATTGTGCTTGATTTATCTTTATCATTATATGGAAATTTCTGTTTCCCTTAGACTTCGCCAACAGTGAATAAAAACAAATTTGGAAGAAATAATACAGTAGTTCCAACTGACATTGCTCTTATTAATGAGGCTAGGATTTTATATGTATATATATATATATATAATTTATAGTATATAGGTGAATTGTTTCATTTTTATTTGTTAAATATCTTATGTTAGATAATTTTTTATTCTACTCTTGAAATTTTTCTCAGTAACTTGTAGGTCTTCATACAAGTAGTTAAAAAATTTTCCCCAGAGTATTATTTATCTATTGCCTTTTCTTTTGTGCCAGTCCTGGACTTTACCTCAGGGCCTGGGTGCTGTCCATGAGCTCAAGGCTAGTGCTCTACCACTTGAGGTACAGTGCCCCTTCCAACTTTTTCTGAGTAGGTATATTGGAGATAAGAGTCACAGACTTTTCTGCCTGGACTTGCATAGGACCATGATCCTAAGATCTCAGTCCTTGAGTAGTTAGGATTATAGTCATGAGCCAATGGCACCTGGCTAATATCTATTGTATTTTACAATAAATTTTATAACAAATTTAAAGGCAGATAATTTTTTAGTTATATACATTTTCCTTGCGTTACAATCCTTAATGCAAATAATGCACTTATATTACAGGCTTTTGGCCTGAAATATGGAAATATTTAATAATTGATATGGAAATACATAATAATAAGACAATATTCTAAAGTTTACTTGGTATGGATGACTGCTCAGCTCTGTGCATCTGCTTTGCCATTGCTGATTTGCCACTAAGAACGTTAACATCCACATGGCACTTTCCGAGGGCAGCATATTTCAATTGCTTTGGCACTAGTACAGAAATAAATCTTAATCTCAGTCTCAAGTTGGCATTTCATCTGGCTATTATAAATTACTTGAATTCTTTTACAAGCAAATTTGATTTAGAACCCTCTAGAAGAAACTGATGGACAGGCTGTGACAATGGCCAACATCTATACTCATTATAAATTTAAGAAATGCATATCAGGATTTTCTCAATATTCTAATAATGTGTCTTACAGGAAATACAGTCAAGAAAAACATTAAACCTCAGTGCATATGCTATCCACTGATACAAAATGTAACATGTTTTCAGTGGTTCCAAATTTAAACACAAAAGTTTGTTCTCATAAAGTGACTATCTCTCACCTCTCTCTCCTTCTGACTCCCTCCTTTTACCTCTGACTCCTTTTACCTTGTGACTCCTTTTCCTTCTCATCTCACAGTTTCTCTCCCTCAATTCATCCACATACCTCTCTTACTAACAGTCTGTCATAAACAATACGAGATCTAAATTGTGTGGCTCTCTGTGCTTTACACGTGTGCTATAAGAAGGGGATTGTGCCTATAACTTCAGCTGAAAAACAAGAAAATTAAGTATGCAAACTATTATCAAATTAAACCTGCATTACAAAATGAAGGAGCAGAGACAAAAGTTCAGCTGGGTCTGTTTCTATCCCATACTCTTCCCTGGAGCTTTGCTTTCTTATTATATTTAAGTGTAGATCATCACACTGTATTTCACCTTTGTGATTTTTTTTTGTCCCCCTATTTCCATCCTGACAATTTCACCATTACATACAATTAAAAGCTAAATAACCAGGGCTGGCAAAGTGGCTCAGTGGTAGAGTGCTTGCCTTGCATGCATGAGGCCCTCAGTTCAATTCCTCAGCACCACATAAGCAGAAAAAGCTGCAAGTGGCGCTGTGGCTCCAGTGGTAGACGAGCTCTCCACTTGAGCTGAAGAGCTCAGGGACAGTCCCAGGCCCAGAGTTCAAGCCCCATGACCGATGGGAAGGGGAAACAAAGAGAAGGCAGCAATGCTTGATAAGAAATGTACTCGTTATCATGCCCATGTAATTGTAACTCCTCTGTATGGTATTCTCTCAATAAAAAAAAATCATGAATTAAAAAAACAACTAAATAACCTAAAACTTCATGAAGTCCAATGTAGAAGTAATCGTTATTATGCACAAATGCCATGCCTCATGGGAAATCAGTCATTGATGTATTTTATGTTTCTCACCAGTTTTATGTTAGTGAAATTATTTTGTAACAGGCAAATAGTTTCCTATCTCCTCTACCACAAAATTATAATGCCCCTTCTATATTAGGCAAAATTAGATCCTCATTAAGAAGCACACAGTGCTTGACTAGATGGCATAAATTCTTAAATATGAGCCCTTTAGTTTCAAAACCCAGCTAGATTATTGTTTAATTTTTTTCCTAGATCTCCTTTGGGATATTTTATTTTCAGTTCTCCGCTTAGGGAAAGTACTCTGGCTGTATTCACCCCCTTGTGTCAACCTCTTGTGTTTGTCCCTCCCTCTTCTCCCTGGTCCCTTTTTCTTCCTATATCTATTTTTTTTTAAATAAAGATTCTGTGTATGAGAAAAAAAGCACAAAATACTTGTCTTGGTGGATCTAGCTAATTTCAATTGACAAACCAAGCTCTACTTCAATCATTGTTGATTCAAGTGACAAAATTTTACTTATGTTTATTTGAGTAAAATAATTGATCATGTTTTAGGTTTTATTTTATTTCATTATAACTTTTATGTTATAGGTGATGTAGAGAAGGGTTATATTTACATAGGTCAGGTAACGAGTTCTTTTCTTTTTGAACAATGTCACCCTCTCCCTCATTTTCTTTTGTTCATTTTTTATATGAAAGTAATAGGCCATTGTTTTTGTATGCCACAATTTCTATATTCATTCTTTTATTAATGGGCACTAAAGTTGATTGCATGGATTTTCAATTATGAAATTATAAATTATTATTCATGGTGGTACTACCAAGATGTATGTGCGGGTATCTCTTTTACATGCTGACCTTGGGTCCTTCAGATATAACCCAAGGAGTGGTATAGCTGGATCTTATAGTAGATCCCTAATTTTTTTAGTTCTTAAAATAACCTTTATACTGATTTCCCTGGTGGCTTCACTAATTTACATTTCCACCAACAGTGGAAAAGATTCCTTCCTCAATCCTCCACAGCATTTTTGTTTGTTTTCTTGATGGTAGTCATTCTGACTAGGATGAGATCCAATCTCAGTGTAGGTTCTATCTGAATATCCTTAATAGAAAAGGATGTTGCACATTTTTTAAAGTATTTATTGGCTATTAGTATAAAAGGTGCTTAAAGTTGTTTTTATGCTGAGAAATTTTGAATCCTTACTTGGGGCCACAAACTAGGAGCAAGATAAAAGGCATCAAGATCTTCTATTTTGTATCCATGTCCTCTGCCTTGACCATTCTGTCTTGGAGATACAATTGAGAAGAGTGGATAAGAGACTAGACCAGCTGTCAAGGGTCAGTGACTTATTGTAACAATGTCTTACCTGACCTGACCAAGGAATGCCAGGCCACCCCTGACATCCCCCCCCCCAAAAAAAACACACCCTGTGACCTTGACTGTTTAAATATGCATACTGTTTGCCCTACCTCCAGTTCTTCCTATTTATCATGTAGCAAATGTCTCCACTCCAGGTTGGTTTAACTGAAGTGCTCTCTTCAGCAGTCTCTGTACTTGGTGTATAGAAGCAAATAGGTAGACCTGACATTTGGAACTCCTGGAGTTTGAGCCTGGGGACTGAAACTTCTGTTCATTCATACTTATTCATTTCATAACGGTTTGATTCATTCGTCCACTTGTTGATTGGATTATTAGATCTTTGGGTATTTCTTTTATGGAGATCTTTATATATTCCCATATGCATGAAGAATTTTTCCCATTCTGTAGGTTGTCTCTTCACTATAATTGCTTCCTTTGCCCCATGGGAGATTTTTTTAAATCATGGTAATTTTACTTTGTAATTCCTACTATTAAATATTGGAGTACTATTCAAAAAGTCTTTGTGTATGCCTATATCTTCAAGTATGTCCCTGTGTTTTCACCTAGTAGTTTCAAACTTTTGGGTCTTACAGTAAACCCTTAGATCCATTTTTAATTGATTTTTATCCAGGGTGAAAAAAACAGTGGAAGTTTCTTTTTCTTACTTCCTTTTTAATTTAATTTTTTTTGCAATATTGTGGTTTAAAATCAGGGCTTCATGCTTGCCAGGATGGTTGGCGACTTGAGTTCTTCTGGTTATTTTTGGAATATGTAGTCTAGTAAACTTTTCTGCCCAGGATAGCTTAGAACCACAATCTTCCATATTTTAACCATCTAAGCAGCTTAGATTACAAATCTGAGCCCCTCTTGAGTTTTACTCTTATACATGTGGATATCCAATTTGCCCAGACTTTTTATTGAAGAGGCTTTTGCTTCTCCAATACATGTTTTTAACTTTTTGATAGCAATTAGGGTATGGTAGTTGTGTGGTTTAATTTCTGGGTCTTCTTTTCTTCACCATTTGATCTAGATAGGTTTAATAAGAAAAGTCTCTGATTAAATGTTACACTAAAGCAAACACTTGTATATGAAATTCCACTAACTTGAAAAAAATTACTTTGATAATCATTTCAATACTGTACAATCTAAATATAACACAATTTTTAAAGTTTTTATTCTATAATATGAGAAGATTGGTATTAATAATAAAATTAAGCATTGCTAATAGGAAAGTAGAATTAGTCATGAAACATCCCTCAAATTTTCTTAATAGTTATCAAATAACTACTATCCAACAAAACTAAAATGCTTAGTGATAGCAACCATATCCTCCAATATAATTTAAATTATCAGAAATCATTACAATAAAGTTGGGCACCAGTGGCTCATGCCTGTCATCCTAGCTACTCAGGAGGCTGAGATCTGAGGATCGTGGTTCAAAGCCAGCCTGGCAGGAAAGTCCGTGAGACTCTTATCTCCAAAAAGCCACTCAGAAAACCAGAAATGGTGCTGTGGCTAACGTGATAGAGTGTTCGCCTTGAGCTGAAGATCTCAGGGACAGCGCCCAGGCTGAGTTCAAACCCCACGACCCACGACACAAAAGAAAAAGAAAAGAAAAAGAAATAATTACAATGAAACTATGACATTTTCTTCATTCCTAAGCTGTTTGTCATTTTATTTCTAAATAACATTTTTTAAAAGTTGTATTTTCTTCTTTTCCATCTTTCTAAATTCTTTCACCAAACCAGTTTCCACAGAGTTGCCTGCTCCTAATGAGGCATTATATTGTGTCTCTCTGCCTAGCTACTATATTGTGCCTCTCTGCCTAGCTACTAGCTGTCTCCTATTTTAGTGGTGTCCTTATATTTGCTGTGGTGTGTGTGTGTGTGTGTGCTGGTCCAGAGGCTTGACTCTTGATCCCAGAGCCTGGATGTTGTCCTGGAGTGATTTTGCTCAAAGCTATAATGCTCTATCACTTGAGCCACAGCTTCATGGTAGCTAAATGGAGAAAAGAATCTCTTGTACTTTCTTGCCTGGGCTGGCTGTGAACCACAATCCTAAGATCTCAGCCTCCAGGTGTGGTCCACTGACACCCAGTGATATTTGCTTTCCTTATCAAACAAACAAAAGAAATCATAATGATTTCTAATCATAAATCATTAATAATAACAAGTGGCTGCTAACCGTCTCTATAATACTTAACAAGTGTCTAAGTCATTATAACTTCAGCCTATGATTTTCACTCAAATGAATTCAGCCTTTATTCTTTTCACTTTTCAAAACAAAGTATCAACATGTTTTGTCAGTTTTCTATGCTTTGTTTGGGTTTGTATGTTTTGATTTGTATTTTTTTCCTTTGCTTGATCTTATCCTGTAATAGCTTCAGTAACATAAAGCAAATTGTCACAGAAATGCACCAGGTTAGTCTTCATACCTTCCTAATTTTTATTTTAACTCATTCATCTATAAAATGAATACTTGGACTAGATGATTTCCAAAATCCTTCCAGCTTGTACATGCCATGTGTTTCAAATTGACAGAAAACAGTGCACTGCCCAAGCATAGAAAACAATTTTCAGGCTCAAATACATTCTTCAAAATTCAAAGCCCAACATTTTCTGCCTTAATATTTTGCCCAGGGGTTTGCATATTCTCTTACTTAAGTAAGGACACTTCCTTTACAAAACTCTCACAAATTATCAGCAAATGTCATTTTACAGGTACACAGGAAGAGTATTTTAGTATTATGATCTAACCAAGAGTTAAAACTTAATACAGCTTGAAAACAGTTGTTTGTGTTCCACCCATCACATATTTGCCTTTCCATCTTCCCTGACAGTTAACTTTCCTTCCCCTTACCTCAAATCTTACACCACAGTAATGTGTCATTTATCTCAAGAGAAAACTCCTACGGGTATTTTGCTAGAATTTCAGTCAGGTTTACAGCTCACTCATTTTGTTTACTACATTCTTTAATGTATTTCTTGGCAGATGGTAAAAGTGAAGTAATTAAGGAATACAGCTTTATTACTGATTATGGATTGGATATTTATGACCAGAAGGTAATTTATAATCTTTGATTCTAAATACCATTATCCAAAGCAAAATGTTTTATTTACACATTGTAAGGCATGGTAACAAGATATTAAGGTGCACTGAATGAAAAATACAGATATGTAATAAATAATAAAATAAATGTTGACATTTATCCCTAAATTTTCTTATCTCCAAGTTCTTAAATAAAAACTTTAAAGCAATGACTTTTCATTTCCATTTTTTCAAGACAATTGAAAGAGAAGGACAATGGGTGAGTAATAGACCTGCTACTCAAGAGAGCAGGCAATAAAGACCCAGGGGCAAAGCAAAATAAATACAAAATTTGGGTAGAAAACTTCCTAGAGAGAAAGAGGGAGTCACCTAGCATTTCAAAGCCAGCAATCTAGACATTTTCAAAGGAGGGAAGGAAATCATAATTCAGAGCCAGCTTAGCTTATGTGTTTGATTTTTGCAAGGACCAGCAAAACTAAACTCAAAATAGTGAAAACATGACTGGCTTTGTTTATGAGGAAAGCTGTAGGTATTAGAATGGCCCAGTAAAAATTCATGGGTCCAACGGTCATATCAAAGTTGAAAGGAATATTTAGAAGAACCTTACAATACATGAGCACAAGACTTTTCCTTACAATGGGTCCTATTATTATGAAAAATGTTCTTATAAAGACAAGAATGACATGGTTCTTCATTTTGGAGATCACAGTAATAACATAATAAGAACTGAGAAAGGATTCTGTTTTTATTTCTCAACTCAGGGTGTACATTTTTGAGTAGAATGGCAGGAAGGAGTTCCTTCTTTCTTAAATCATCTTTGTATATGAAAGGATCATTGTTTCTTTTAAAAATTATTATTTATTTTCATCAAATGCCAGTATAATCAAAATACTAAGATTGTTATTGCTTAATGTTTTGGCAAAATTAAATGGCATTATAACGGATAAAATGATAGGAAAATGTGATTGAGATGATGGGTACTGACTTTCCCTACAGATATGCCAAGTATGAACCCCTATTCATGTACCAAACTACACATACAAGGGCTGAAGAAATTAGGTAAGAGACCACAGTACTTGCTTTTCCTTCAACAAAATGAGAACACTTAAACACACTGAGCAGAACAACACTTTCTTCTCAGGGAAGGGAGAGAGAGCTTACTTGAAGTCCAAGTCACAGAACAGAACCATCATGGTAAAACTCATACTTGAAAAAGCCCTGTGACTTCCCCCAACACCAGGCAAAGACCTGAAGATGGAACTGTTAGTGCAAGTGGCAAAGGGACTGCCCCCATCACTCACCCTGCCACCTCAGGAAACAGAGCCGGGAACAGAATACCACCTGCTTGGAACACAGAATGAAAGCTAGCGCCGAGTTTTGTCTGAAGTTTAGTTTCAGGCACACAACAGCCAGACCAAATTCCCAATAAAAATGTCAAGAAACCTGTGCTCCTGTGGGGCAGACTTAAGTTTCTGCTATGTCTGTTTAATTCTTGGAGTGGAGCGTGCTTTCTTCCAATGACCATTCGGATCCCTAAAGCTATGAGATTCAGGCTTAACTCAGCTTAGCACCCACATTGATGGCGGTAGAACTCCGCGCCCTTGGGCAGAATCATTATCACCAGATTAATGCCCACAGTCTCAACTGTAGTACTTGTATGTGTTTTCTTTAAATCAGCTACATTTAAAAAATAGAAAGTGATGAACACAAGAATCTTCCTCACTTATACATAGTCTGTAGAAAAGCAGAGGGCAAAACGACTTTAAAATTCCTCTCAACATTAAATTCTTTATTATATGTTAAATTGACTAGAACAGATAACTCGGATTATACAAGGAACACACAACAAAAATGATCACAGATGTATTCACAGGAATTAAGCGATGTTAGATCTCTTCTTCCATCATCAACAAAGGTTTTTATTTTTCATGTTCTGATACCGGAGAAAGAATACCACAGTTCAAGTATGATATTAAATGGCGGGGAGGTAAAGAATCTCAGGGTCAGAAAGACATCCGGGGATGTTAAGGTGTATGGCAAGTAGAGTGTCTGTGGCATCCAAAGAGGGCAAGTAAAGATTTTTCTGCCTCCAAAGGGGAAAAAGCTATAAATCAAGATTATTTTTGAAAAAAATTCCCTAAACTTTCAAAATATTGACAATCAATCCTGCACTGGACAACAGTGTTCCAACAACTAAGAGTACATTTTCATGCTGAAGGTCACTAGAATCAATCGCACAGGTACAAGGTTGTAAGGCTGCTCAAAGTGAAGTAATTGAAGAGCAATCTCTAACCGTAAAAGCTTTTTCTGGTGACATAGATGTTTCTCTGAAGAAATTGTATCAGAGACAGGGTTTCCCTGGAAAACACCATTTTTATAATCACCTACAATGCTTGCTTATCCACATTCAAGTTGAGCATTCTCGCTTATGCATACAAAAGTATAATAGAGTGATTGTTGTGTGTCTGCAAATAGTGTCTGCCTTTCCCTCACATTTTGCTTTATTGCCATACATCCCAAGTCAAGAGATCGAGAGAAGATGGTAAGGAGACAATGATCTAGAGAGAAGAGTATCTTCACATTTGCCAGAAAGGGTAAAGCTCAGAAGTTAAATTAGGCACAAAGCAAGTGGAGATCTCAGTCACTTTTAAAGTAGGCTGAATAATGTTATGCAATGTAAATTTCGTATTAGAAAGCAGACTTTAAAAGCTACCTTTAGCAATAGTTAATTTAGCATATATCATGTTTTCTCTGTTGGTATGAATACATAGTTTATGGTGTATGCCATAGGTTGGTGAATTTATCAGCATGACAACAGAAAAACGATGCGAACTATGAAAACTTTTATTATCTCTTGCACAAAATTCACATGAAAATTCATGAATTCCACAAAATCTTGAGACATGCAGCAAAATTTAAAGGAAAGAAAATATGATTGCTTTGTTTTAGGTTTCTTTTATTTCTAACACACACACACACACACACACACACACACACACACACACACATGACTGGCTAGAGTCCATAACTAGTTTAAAGCAGGAAGAGAGAAAACCTGTCTTTGCCTTAAATCACCGGAGAAGAAACAAAGATGGACCAATTCTATCAGGTTTTAAAAGCCTAAAGAGGGAAACACTCTATAGCCTAGTGCAAAAGTCCATTGTTTTTCATTATTCCAAGAACACTAAATTTGAGACACTGAAAGAGGTAAAGCTTCAAATTACAAAGCAGCAATGGACCAGAAATAGTGGCTCTAAATTTCCAATTTGTACTTCGGAAGTTATACTAAAGTTGTATTATAGTTATTTATATACAATGAAACACCCATTTGAGGATATGTTTTGAGAAAATTAGTTAATAACAGGTAATATGCTACATTCTCAGGATTTTCAAATGCTTTCTCCTTTGTCTTCCCAACCAATACCTCCTGACTCCGAGACATTTACAACCATTGATGTATTGTCACTGTAGTCTTACCTTTTCTAGGAATTCAGGAATATGGAATCATATATCTCACATATACATATATCATATATATGGAATTTTTGTGTTTGACTTCTCTGAGTCTGGTGCTGTCCCTGAGCTACAGTGCTCATAGCTAGAGCTTTATTTCTTTGAGATTTTTAGTGATTAGGGGCAAGAATCTCAGGGATTTTCTTGCTCCAGCTAGCTTCAAACAGTGATCCTAAGATCTCAGCATCTTGAGTACCTAGAATTACAGACATGAGCCATTGCTATTGATTTTTCTAAAAGTACAGTGATTCTTCAGTCTCTAATAGGTTGTGTAACCCATTCTGATATTGTTTTTAATACTTATTAGGAAGCTGCTGTGTTAACTCAACTCCCCTTCCACAACTCACACATACAATTCTTTCTATTCTTTATCTGTTTTTTCTCCCTTCTTTGGAATAAAGTCTATATTCCTTTATACTAGTTGTCAATGAAAATCAAATGTTCCTCCATGAAGCTTCCCATGAGACTTTTAGGCCTTCCCCATCCTTGACTACACTATTATGTACTACCATACCCTTCTCGTATTTACAATTGCTGCATATGTTCATGTATTTTGCATAGTACACCACCTGCTTGCCTAGGTCAATTGGCATGACCTGGCAGTTAAAATTTTCATCTTTCCTGACAAGGAGCCTGTAAATTCCGTGGGGACAGGAATCATACATCTGGTCCTCCCACGGTGTTGAATGAGCACTTAAAGCTGCCACTATTACATCCACTCCTCCTCTGCTACAGCTGCTCCTCCTACTCCCCTGTTCCTTTAATTCACACTCCTAAGTTATCTGTTACCATTTCAAATGGTTACTTTTTCTAGATACAGCGCCAAATGTCTCCTATGTGTCACTGAATGTAGTTCTCACGACAACATTCATAATGTTTATCCTCACTTCAGTGCCATGGAAGTCTAGAGACAGAAAGGCAGAGTCTAGGGTCATAAAGCTAGTGAGCAGCAGGCCAGGCTCTGCCTGAATCCAGGCCTTCAGTTCACATGCAGCCTGTGTGTTCTGTAGATAAGCCTTGCGGACTTGGACACATGGATTTTCTCATATATGAAACAATGTTGCAAAAACATCAAGAGACTTTCTGTACCCATGTCACTGAGATCTCTCTAATTTTAATGACTCACATCACTACCATGCAATTAGGAAGACAAAGAAATCAACACCACAGTTCTATTAGCTAGCTATAGGTTTTTGTTTGACCTTTGCCTATTTTCTTAATGTTGACTTTTTCTGTTCCAGAGTTCAATCCAAATCTCCAACCACATATCATTTTCATATTTCCTTAATATCCTACCATCTGTGATGCTTGTTCAGTCCTCTCTTGTCATTCAGGTCACTGATGCTCTCAGTAGTATTGCACAGGTATTTTTATTATATCCTTGGATATTGATTTGTCCAATAATGTTGTATGTATATATTGAGTTTATGGATTATTGACAGGAATAATATAGGAGTGAGACTTTATTCATAATACCTAATATTAATAACTACTTGAACAGCACCAAGGAAATCCACAGATGGGCAATTGGAATTATCTCTGTTCTTTTATGGATACAATGAATATTTTTATGAACATACAAAGTCTCTCAAGTGTGAGTAAATATATGACTAATTTCTAGAGGCAGGATTTCTGGATAATGTAGTTGTATATTAAGCTGTTGCCAATAAAGTTAATACCAGTTTCCAGTTTCATTCTTTATGCTTGCCCTACCAATTTTTGAATAGACCATCTTTTCTTCTTGATTTTAAAATGTGGCTGTTTTCATTTTACTTTATAGTATAATACTTTATACACTGTGATCATCTTCCTTGGCAATATATTTCCATCCATTTGAAAACCAGAATGCTATTCAAGGTTCTTAAATAATTCCGCACCAGAAAAATATCAGCAAATGTTCATGAAATGAATGTGAAAAAATGGTTAGGTGAGCTTTAATTTCAGGTTATTCTGTTCTGTATAACTGAATAAATGATGGTCAAAACATACAAAGAGATAAAACAAAATGTAAAAAATTGCTTATGTACCTCTTAACCAAGCATCCATCATTAAACAAATCATTATTAAGACCCATTCACCGTAAGCATGGGACTTGTAGATGTTAAACTCTACTCATCCTACACAATTTACACAGAGATGCCTTTTAGTTAGAATCGGGGAAGGGTAGGGAGGGAAGAAGAGCTGGTCCTAGCGGCTACAAATGCATTTTATAAACTTCACAATGTACTAAAGTGTTAGGTGTAGAGGTGAAATTGAATAAAGCTCAGCCACATTTCAAACTATTGAAGAAGGAAAACATCCACCTGGTGACACTTAAATGATTTTGTTTTGCCTAGTAGTTAGCGTGGCAGAGTGGAGGGCACTGTTCATGCAGGTAACTGATTATCTCTTGAAATTCTGACTTGAAGATTCTGTACTTAATGTAAACTATTTGGTAAATGAGAGTTAACGTAAAGACCTTCCTTCTAAGACAAGCTTCTCATTCAACCTAATTGGTTCACGGCAAAGCTACTGCAATGCAAAGATTACTCGGGCAAGGGAACAGTAGGTTACATTCAGGGTGATCTTAGCCTCTTACAGCAACTCGACAGTCCCTGTGGGGGGATAGACTAAGCTTTCTCTTTACAGCCCAAATCAGAATTACTGTGGATCCTGAGGCACTGTAAACACCTGAACAGAAGAGATTGGGAAAAACCTAGTTAGAGGAAATATAGTAATTAGAGGATTATAAATTATACTTTTCATTGGCCAAAGACCATTATTGAGTTAATCCATAAGAGAGTTCTTATAAACAACTATGTCAAAGAGTACTATTTTAAGTAAAATATATTGATCATTGTTAACATGTATGTAAACAAACTGCCATAGAATTTTCAAAATTTTAACTTCAAATGTCTTCCACTGACCATCTCCTTTGTAATTAATGCTGCTTTATTGAGGGGAAAATACAAAATAAAATAAAAAATTGTCATACCATATTATTTCTTAATTATCTTTTTGTTGTTGTTTTTTGTCAGTCATGGAGTTTGAATTCTGGGCTGAGTGCTGTCCCTGAGCACTTTATCCCAAGGGAAGTACTCTACCATGTGAGCCACAACATCACTTCCAGTTTTCTAGTAATTAGTTGGAGATAAGAAGCTCACAGACTTAACCACCCAGGCTGGCTTTGAACCACAATTCTCAGATCTCGGCCTTCTGAGTATCTAGGATTACAATCATGAGCCACCTGCTCCAGGCTTCCTAATTATCCTTATAATTGATACACGTGAGGCTTTGATGATGGTTTGGGCTTGATACTAGGCTTTTTTCACATTTTGATGTATTATCCAAATGTTTTAATTAAGTTCAATTATTTATATTCAATTTGGAGAAGCCAATCACTACTACTGGTTTTTAATTTTCTTTTTAATCCAAGGTTGCCTGAGCAAATATTAAACAAATTATTAAGAGATTGAGACTAACACACACATCCCTTTTTGGTGATGGATGCTGAGATCTGAAAATGAAAACAGCCTTAGATAATTTATCTGGATATATACAGACCAGCCTTAGATATTTTATCTGGATATATCCAGACTTTTGGCACAATACAGTCTATCAGAGAGGAGATGACCCTTCATGATGAACCCTGACTCACTCTTTATTTTCCTCAAAAGCAGTTTTAGCCTGAATGGTTCAGATAAGAATGTCAGCATTCCAATACCACACAGATTCTGTACCCATTGATAGTTTTAATTTCCAAAATATCTGTTCTATATCTCATGTTTGAATTTCATCTCTTTGATGGAAAGTTGTCCATGCAAAGCATTTTGTTCCTGTCTAAACAAAATCATGAACTTAGAATACATGAACAGTTTAGTTGTTTGGGTTTTAAATATTTGAAAGCTTATAACTACCTCTCAAAGCTGTAAGCTATTTAAACCTCTAAATATAGTAATGAGCAATAAACACACACAGTTTGATACTTAATAACCCATATGCACTCTCGTTTAAAGTGATTGCATCATAATGAGTTTTGCCTCATAGCTGGAGAAACTTATCTAAATATATGTCATTGGTATTTCAGATTAAATCAGAATTTTGAGTGAGAATGTTTTTGGAGATTAAAAACTCTTGGAGTATAGTTTGTTATTAGAGAATACTGTCATTATTAAATAATCTTCACTCATTCTGGGCCATGGAAAATAGGTCAAGAGATTATACCACATTTTTTCTATTACTGCATATTTGAAAGCTGCCAAGGCATTCTGCCCAGAGCCCTGCAGACTGAAAGGCAGAACTAATTTTGAAGTACCTAGCAAAGGTTGCAGACTTTCAATCTATGTGAGTGTCGAAGAACACAGTTTGCTCAGATAATCCTGTCTTGATTTTATGCAATTTTATATGGTCATAGAAATAACCTCTTTTTTTATAAGCTATGTTCTTTCTGAGAGGCAAGTGCTCATTTTGTCCAAATTGCATCTAATAAACAGCAGCTTCATAAGAAATGAGGAGGTCATCCTTTGATCACAAGTTAATAGATAAACTTGGAGTGTGAAGAGTATCAATTCTACTTACTTTGAAGGAAGTGGGTAGAATTTCAGCTTTGCTCCTCCAAGGATTCTAAAAGAGTAGCCTTTGCTTAAAGAAGGTGACCTTTTCCCCTTCCCCTTCCCTCTCTTACAGCCTCTTTGACACAGAGACTCAGTATAAAATCATCAGTGCTAAGAGCTAGAAAGTGATCTTCCCTGCTCCACTCTCTGAAACAAGATACATATGGATATTTTAGTGATATGTAGGTAGCAATAGGTTAGATAAGTTAAATGAGAAAACCCTGAGCTATTTCAATCAAGGAAGATACTGATACTTGTGACATACAAAGGATCATAACTTCTAAGTTTCTTCTCATAGAGCAACCTCTGTCAATTCACACTCTTCTAGAAATTTCCTCTTCTGATAAACAGTCTATCACAGATTCTTACTGAGCAACCCTTTTGTGATGCTCAGTAAGAGACATTCTACAAACAACTAGGGAAGATGAAAAGAGCAAGAACATGTACATGGAGGGTCCTGGCTTTCAAGAAGATCATAACTGAGAACTCACAGTGCCACAAATAGCCATAAGAAAATGGACAGAGAGTAAAGGCTACATTCTACCGATATCAATAGACAGAACTTCACCCAGGAGAGTTTTTCATCTTGTGATCCCGAAGCTCTCTCGTGGGAATATTAATACATGATTCCAAGATAAAAACAAGACAAACCAATATTGCAAATGGGTTATGCTTATTTAGAGACTGCATTTTATTCAAGCATATATCCTCTTCAGTGACAACAATTTTTGTAAAAAGCTGGTTATGTTCACCTCTACTTGGCTGATCATGAAAGCATAGTTCTGACACTACACAGAACACCTGCTATTCAGGCACTTATTATCGAATGTGTCACCAGTCCATTTCAACAAAATTTAGACACTAAAAATAAAATGAATGAATGCATGAGCAAATTTCATTAATTTAAATTTATGATTTTTAAGTAATAACCCATCCCTTCAATACCTTGAGAGTTGTGTCTGGAAGCCAAGAACTGGCTCAGAAATGGATTCAAATACATGTGTCATGGCTTTTGGGGAAAAGAGTTGCTATGTCTAAATTCCAATTCCAAATATCTTACAAATAAACATTGTGTTCAAAAATAGCCTGATTCACAGAGAACTAGTAAAATATAGATAAGAACAGGACCCAGTATCAGCAGTGGCCACTTTGTGCAATGAGCCATGGGTAGTGCATTTCATACACTGGGAAACACTTCGTGAGAAGTGAGAAGCATCTTTAAGGTCATCATTGTGAGCTAAACACTACGGACCTCATTCTTCACTTTGTGCAATGCAAAACCACATGCCTCCAGTTTACACCAGAAAATAAATGCGATTTTGCTTTATGACTCCTGGTTTATACCAAATCATGCTATTCTCTTCCTATCTACTTTTGTGTACTTGCTTTGATTTTTCCATATTACACACACACACACACACACACACACACACACACACACACACACACACACACACACATACATACACACAAAAACACAAACACATACATATGATTTTTGTTCAGCACTCCTCTTTCATTTTAAATTAATTTATGCTTGGAACTTAATGTGCATCTATTTTCTTCATATTGTAAAATATTATTTTATACAATCATATGCACATAGCTATTGAGCCTTTGGTCACCCACTCCTAAGCATTTTAACCTCCCCTTCTTATTTGCTTACTCAGCAGTATCCTGAAAATTAAGTTTTTTTAAGTATAGTCAAGATATTTTAAAAGCATAGCTGGACACACTGTCAAGGACTATACGAGAATGTGATGAGGCAACCACAAATAAAGGGATAAAGGAACTCTAACAGAAGGAGAAAAGAGTCCAATGAAAAGATAGATACCAGTTAAAGCAGTTGAAAGAAAAGTCCAAAACCCAACTCCAGGAGGTAAGGCAATCTATTAAAGACTTAAGCGAAAACATCAATAGAGAGCTGGCCACCATTAAGAAAGACCAGGAAGAAGGGAGATAAATAGCAAAGTAAAAAGCCTTGCAAGCAGAATGGAGGAAGAACAAAGAATCTCTGAGACAGAAGATCATTTAGATTCCATAGAGAAAGAGCACAGATATTCATAACAAAGCCAAGAAGCATGATAGATCATTGCAGGAGCGAAAAAATACTATCAGAAAGCCTAATTTGAGGAAGGTATTGAGGAAGGCCTGGAGAGGGAAGCCAATGGATTTGGAAACATTCAGCAGAATCCTAGCTGAGAACTTCCCAAATATTCAAAAGGACAAGCCCATCCAGATACAAGAAGCTTTTAGAACCCCAAATAGACCAGACCAGAGTAGTACAGGATCAATAGCTACTAAGGAAAGAATTCTTAAAACTTCCAGGGAGAAGAGAACAATCACATATAAATGAAAGCCAATCCAAATAACCTCAAACTTCTCAGCAGAGACCATGAAAGCAAGGAGAGCATGGAATGAGGTATGCCATGCATTAAAGACAAATAACTACCAACCAATAAACTCTCATTCATAGCTGAAGGACAAATAAAATCTTTCCACAGCAAGGAAAAACTGAAACAATATATTGCTACCAAACAATATATTACTACCAATTTTTTTGCAAAAAAATCTCAAAGACCTTCTACACATAGAAAACCAACAAGGACAACATATTGGCAGTTAAGAGGCCCACAAACAGAGAGCTACATAATCTCATCAAGAACAGTCAAGGCACAGCCCACCCAAAAAAATGGATGAAAATGCAGGAACAAACAGCTCCCAGTCCTAACTCTAAACATCAATGGATTCAACTCCCCAATTAAATGACACAGACTGACCAGTTGGATCAAAATATGAGATCCATCTTTGTACTGTCTTCAAGAGACACATCTTATCCAATATATATTTATATATATATATATATATATATATATGGAAAATAAAAGGCTGGAATAAAATCTATCAAGCAAATGGCCCGCATAAAAAGGCAGGAGTTGCAATCCTAATATCAGATAACATAGACTTCAAATTAAAATTAGGAAGAAGAGATAAAGAAGGTCTTTACATACTAATTATGGGATTAGTACTTCAAGAAGGATATTACAATACTAAATATCTGTTCAACAAATAATGGAGCACCCAAATTTATCCAAGAAACACTAGCTTCCCTAAAATCTCACATAGATCCAAAAACATTAATTGCTGGGGGACTTTAACACACCAAACTCCCCACAGATAGATCAACCTGGCAAACCTCAACAAAGAAACCTCAGAACTAAACATCTGCATTGATTAACTAGACTTAATAGACATCTACAGAATATTTCACCCAGCAGCATCATAATACATGCTCTTCTCTGAAGCACATAGGACATTCTTCAAAATAGACTACATTTTAGGTCATAAAGTAAATTTATCCAAATTCAGAAGCATTGCAATTATGCCCTATCTTCTCTCAATGGAACAAAATTAGAATTCAATACCAAAAGCCAACAAAGAAAATCCTGTAACAGATGGAGGCTGAACAACACACTGTTGAACCACCAATGGGTCATAGAGGAGATTAGAAAGGAAATTCAAATGTTCATGATATTTAACAAAAATGAGCACACGACCAGCTCTTCTGGGATACAGCAAAGGCAATACTCAGAGGAAAGTTTATAAATCTGAGTTCCTACATCAACAAATTAGAAAGAACAGAAACTAACAATTTAACGAGGCACCTGAAGCTCCTTGAAAAAGAGCAACAAGTAAAACCCCAATCCACTAGATGGAAAGAAATAATTAAAATTAAATTAGAATTAAATTAATTAGAGTTCAAAAAACATAGAAAAAATAAACAAAACAAAGGGTTGGTTCCTCAAAAAAATTAACAAAATTGACAGAACCTTAGCAAATCTTACCAGAAAAAGAAGAGACCACAACCAAATAAACAAACTCAGAGATGAGAATGGAAAAATCACCACAGAAACAACCAAGATTCAGAACAGTATAATGGAATATTTCTCAAACCTTTATGCTAATAGGTATGAGAATCTGCAAAAAAAAAAAAAAAAAAGGATGAATTTCTAGCAAATATTGACATGTCCAAACTAAAGCAAGATGATTTAAACCAACTTAAAAGGACCATATTAAACATCAAAATAGAAACAGCAATGAGACCTCCCACCTAAGAAAAGCTGAGGAACAGATGGATTTACAGCTGAATTCTACAAGGTCTTCAAAGTTGAACACGTACCAATACTCTTCCAACTCTTCAATGAAATTGAAAGTGAAAGTTCACTACCAAACTCTTTCTATGAAGCAATCATAACCCTCATCCCAAAACCAGACAGGGACTCAACAAAGAAAAAGAACTATAGACCCATTTCTTTGATGAACAGCAATGCAAAACTTCTCAACAAAATTTTGGCCAATTGATTTCAACAACTCATCCAAAAACTCATACACCATGATCAAACAGGATTCATTTCAGGGATGCAAAGCTGATTCAATATACACAAATCAATCAATGTAATTCATTACAAGAGCAAAGATAAGAACCATATGATTACTTCAATATATGCAGAAAAAGCATTTGACAAGATCCGACACCCCTTTATGATGAAAGCTCTGGAAAAAACAGGAATCCATTGAACATTCCTTAATATAATAAAGGTGATGAATGACCAACCTACAGCCAGCATTATACTAAATGTGAAAAGCTAAAGCCATTTCCTCTAAATTCAGGAACGAGAGAAGAATGTCCACTCTCTCCACTTCTCTTCAATATAGTATTAGAATGCCTAGCTAGAGCAATAAGACAAGATGCAAACATAAAGCAGATCCAAATAGGGAAAGATGAAGTAAAACTCTTCCTTTTTGCAGATGATATGATCTTATGTTTAAAGCACCCATGGACACCTCTCCCAAGTTACTTGAGCTGATCAGAAACGTTGGCAAAGTAGCAGGGTATAAAATTAACACTCAGAAAACTATGGTTTTTCTCTATGCCAATAACAAGAAGAATGTGGCTGAAATCAGGAAAGCAACTCCTTTGAAATACCCCACAAAAAATAAAATATCTAAGAGTTAACGAAAGAAGTGAAGCACCTCTATGATGAAAACTTTAAAAACCTAAAAAAGGAAAATAATTCTGAACTAAGGAAGTGGGAAAACGTCCCATGCTCCTGGATTGGGAAGATTAACATCATGAAAATAACAATACTGCCAAAGTCTATCTACAAATTCAGTGAGATACTTATCAATATCCCAACCTCATTCTTTTTTGTTTCAGTCTAGTATTTTAATTATTTTTTATTGTAAAGATACTGTAAAAGGGGTTACAGTTACATGTGAAATGTAATGAGTACATTTCCTATCAAGCATTGTTACCCCCTCCTTTGTTTTTCCCCTATGATCCCTTCCCATATACCCAACTCCTCTCTCCATTCCTGCTTCCTCCCCTACACAAGCTGTAAAGTTTGTTTTCAACATAGTGTCTCTTAAATCTCATTGTTACAATGAGTCAACCTGTATCCTTGTTTTGGCATTTTGCTATTTCCCTTCCCCTTCCATGTTTTTTTTAATGTATATACAAGATGCAGGTACCAGAATCAAATACATTGAAGGGTACCAGAATCAAATATAGATCATGGGGGAAGAACATACAAGAGGAGCAAAAAATGATACAGCACAGTACAAGTACATTAAAAACAACAGCAACAAAGATGAAAACCTCTTGTGTCCCCATCTTGGGGTTCATTTCGCTTAGCATCACTAACCTCATTCTTCAATAAAATAGAAGTAGCAATCCAAACATTCATATGAAACAATAAAAGACCCTGAATAGAAAAAAACAATCCATAGCAAAAATAGAAGAAGGAATCCAAAAATTCATATGGAACAATAAAAGACCCTGAATAGAAAAAAAAACAATCCATAACAGAAAGAACAGTGCTGGAGGAATATCAAATTTCAAATGCTACTACAAAGACATAGTAATCAAAACAGCTTGGTACTGGCGCAAGATCAAACCTGAGGACCAATGGAATAGAACTGAGACCCAGAAATGAACCCACACACCTATAGCCACCTAATTTTTGATAAGGAAGCTAAAAAAAAGGAAGAAAGACAGCCTCTTCAGTAAACAATGCTGGCAAAATTGGTTAAACACCTGTAGAATACTGAAGCTAGATTCCTATATATCATCCTGCACCAAAATCAACTCCAAATAGATCAAAACCCTCAAAGTCAAAGAATAAAATATTACAGGAAGGAACAGGAGAAACTTTGGGCTCATTGGCACAGGCTGAAACTTTCTTAATAAAGACCCAGAAACACAAATAAAAGAAAGGTTGGACAAAGTGGCGCTGTAGCTCAAGTGGTAGAGCGCTCACCTTGAGCTGAAGAGCTGAGGGACAGCGCCCAGGCCCAGAGTTCAAGCCCCATGACTGACAAAAAAAAAAAAAGGTTGGACAAATGGGATTGCATGAAACTGCAGAGCTTCTGCATGGCAAAGGACATAGCTAGCAAGATCAATAGAAAGCCCACAGATTGGAAGAAGCTCTTCACTAGCCATAAAATGTACAAGGGCCTCATATCTAAACTATGCTTTGAACTCAAAAAATTAAATCCCCCAACAACAAATCCTCAAAGAAACAGCTGCCCAAGTAGTAAGTGGGCTAAAGTGTTAAAGAGAGACTTCTCCGAAGAGGAAATAAGAATGGCCGATAGACACATGAAGAAATGCTTAACTTCTCTAGCTATAAAAGAAATGAATATCAAAACAACATTGAGATTCCACCTCACCCCAGTTCAAATGTCTATAATCAAGAAATCTAATAACAACAGATGCTGGAGAGGATGTGGACAGAAGGGAACCCTACTGCATTGTTGGTGGTAGTGTAACCTTGTTCAAGCACTTTAGAAAGCAGTATGAATGTCCCTCAAAAAACTGCACATAGGGGCTGGAAAGGTGACTCAGTGGTAGAACACTTGCCTTGCATGCCTGATGCCCTGGGTTCAATTCCTCAGCACCACATAAGCAGAAAAAGCCAGAAGTGGTGCTGTGGCTCAAGTGGTAGAACACTAGCCTTGATCTTAATAGCTGGACAGCACCTAGGCCCAGAGTTCAGTCCCCACAACTGACAAAAAAATAAAATAAAAAGAAGAGGACTATACATAGGGCTCCCCTATGACCCAACAATCTCACTTTTGGACATTTATCCAAATGATCACAAACAAGGCAGTACAATTATGTTTATCACAGCATTATTCACCATAGCTAAGATATGGAACCAACTCAGATGCTCCTCAGTAGATGAATGGATCAAGAAATGTGGTATATATCCACAATGGAATTCTATGCCTCCATCAGAAAGAATGACACTGCCCCATTGGTTAGGAAATGGAAAGACTTGGAAAAAATTATATTAGGTGAAGTAAGCCAGGCCCAAAGAAACATAGGTCCCATGGTCTCCCTTATTTGCCATAACTAGTATATGTCTAGGACAAGCAGAAAAGGTCAAAAGCTATGTACATATGATCATATAAGATGAAACTAAGTGAAATGAACCCCAAGATAGGGACACGAGAGTTTTTATCTTTGTTGCTGTTGTTTTTAATGCATTTATAATGTACTATCTTATGTTTTTTTGTTTCTTGCATATGTTCTTCCCCATGATATAACCCCTGTTTTCACTCTATATGATTCTGGTACCCTTCGTCTTGTATATACATTTTTCTAATTTGGGGAGGGGAAGGGAAATAACAAAATGCTGAAATAAGGATACAGATTGAAAACAGGGGTTAACATCATCTTATATTGTCATATGTACTAGCTATTGCAAATAACGGAAGCCATGGGACCTATGTTTCTTTGGGCCTGGCTTGCTTCACTTAATATAATTTTTTCCAAGTCTTTCCATGTCCTAACAAATGGGGCAATGTCATTCTTTCTGATAGAGGCATAGAATTCCATTGCATAAGGGATGGTAGGGGAAAAACAAAGGAGAAGTAACAATGCATGAAAGGAAATGTATTCATTACCTTACTCATGTAACTGTAACCCCTCTGTACAGTATCTTTATAAAAATTATATATTGAAAATATTCTCTCATTGTCATATTTCAAAACTGAGAGAAATAACATGAAATTTAACACTGTGTCAGTGCTTTCATTTTCAAAGAAAATGTACTGTGCTGATTAGTGTTTCGTTCCTCAGGGAGGTGGAGCCACACTGGATAATCCACTGAAGTACCTGCGAGACTGTTGCCTACTCCCAGGATGTTATAAGGGTGTTTTCCAATGAGATTAGCATTAAAACCAGTGGACTCAGAAAAGCAGATTGGCATCCTCATTGTTAGGCAAGCATCATCTAAGCCTTTGTGGGCCTGAACAGAACAAAAAGCAGAGGAAACAATGCACCTGTAATCCTTGCTATCAGGAGGCTGACATCTAAGGATCATAGTCTGAAGCCAACCCAAGCAGGAAAGCTTGTGAGATTCATCCCCAGAAAAACTATTTTAAAAGCCTGAAGTGGAGCTGTGGCTCAAGTAGTAGAGCTCTAACCTTAAGCATAAAAGCTCAGGGACAGATAGCACTCAGGCACTGAGTTCAAGCTCCAACAGCAGCTAAAAGAAAAGGACAATAAAAAGAGTAATTTGGTCCTTTTTTTTCTTCCTGCCTGAGTATTAAGCTAGGAAGTTACTCTTTTCTTTCCCATAGAGTGGAAATTAAAACATTGGCTCTCTTGGATTTTAGATGTCCAGCTTGCATATAGCAGATCATGAACCCAATCCAGCACTCAACATCCCTGAACATAAAAGACAAAATTATATATAAACACATATATGTATATAGTCACATATATGTTCAAACATGTTCTTACATTATTTATACATACATTTACATATTCATAGATATTCATAGATACATGTATATAAATGTATATTTATATGTATATAAATGTATATAAGTGTATCCTTTTGATTCTAGTTCTCTGGTAAATCCTAGTCCATAAACAAATTTTCAGCATAGTCTGGGTATTCACTTTAGAAAGTCTCCTATCTACACATGCTGCCCACTTTGGAAGCTCTGCCCTTTCATGTGTCCACAAGCTCTTAGAATCTGATAAGGTACAAAAGGCCCTATTTTGGGGCATTTCTGAGAGTGTCATCGACTCCCAGTGAGGCATTCTAGTCTATATTGAAAAGCTGTCTTACTAGAAAACATCGTTGCACAGAAGACAATGTATTTGCTTTCTTCTCTACACAAACATAAGTTTCTGCTGGACATAATTTTCAAATGCTAAATTCTGATTACTTAACAGTGGACTTATGCAGGTTCTCTTGTAACTCTGATTTCAACTGTGCTTAATTTTTTTTAATTTTTATTTTTTATTGTGAAAATACTGTACAGAGGGGTTACAATTACACAGGCAAGATAATGAGTACATTTCTTATCAAGCATTGTAGCCTCCTCCTTTGTTTCCCCTCCCCATCCCCTCCCATCCTCCCCGTGCCCTCCCACACAATCCTCCCCGCCCTCCCCACCAAAGTTGTAAAGTTCGTTTTCGACATAATGACTTGTATATCTCATTGTTGCAGTGGGTCCACCTGCATCCCTATTTAAACGACTTGATTTTCCATTTCCCCTCCACAAATTATACCAACATCAAATACAGTGAAAGCAGGGGTTATACTGTGGGAAAGAGACATACAAAGCAACAAAGAAATAATCTTATAAATGTGTTAGAAACAATTGCATGAAAGAAAAAAAAAACATTTGAATACATATCTTACGGTTCATTTCCCTAACATCACCTTATCTGTCCTTTTCTGCTTGACACAGACATATACTAGATATTGCAAATAAGGGAAATCATGGGACCTATGTTTCTTTGGGCCTGGCTTACTTCACTTAATATGTTTTTTTCCAAGTCTTTCCATTTCCTAACAAATGGGGCAATGTCATTCTTTCTGATGGAGGCATAGAATTCCAGTGTGTATATATACCACATTTTCTTGATCCATTCATCTACTGAGGGGCATCTGGGTTGGTTCCATATCTTAGCTATAGTAAATAATGCTGCAATGAACATAGTCATGCTGGTAGCTTTAGTGTGGTCTTGTTTGTAAACATTTGGGTAAATGCCCAAAAGTGGGATTGCTGGGTCATAGGGAAGCTCTATGTGGAGTCTTTTGAGGAACCTCCACACTACTTTCCAAAGTGGTTGAACAAGTTTACACTCCCACCAACAATGCAACATCCCCTCCAGCATCTGTTGTTTAATTAGAGTTCTTTATTTTAGCCATTCTAACTGGGGTGAGGTGGTATCTTAATGTTGTTTTGATTTGCATTTCTTTTATGGCTAGAGAGGTTGAGCATTTCTTCATGTGTCTATTGGCCATCCTTCTTTCCTCTTCAGAGAAGTTTCTCTTTAAATCTTTAGCCCACTTATTTATCAGGCAGTTGTTTCTTGTTGGGGGCTTTAATTTTTTGAGTTCCAAGTATATTTTAGATATGAGACCCTTTTCTGTTGTATGGCTAGTGAAGATCTTCTCCCAATCCATGGGCTTTCTATTGATCTTACTAGGTATATCCTTTGCCATGCAGAAGCTCTGCAACTTCATGCAATCCCATTTGTCCACCTTTACTTTGATTTGTTGTGTTTCTGGATCTCTATTAAGAAAATTTTGGCCTGCACCAAGGAGACCTAGGGTTTCTCTTATTCCATCCTTTAATGTTTTCAGAGTGTCTGTTTTGACTCCAAGGTCTTAAGGATCTAGCTTTAGTTTTCTACAAGTTGTTAACCAGTTTTGCCAGCACCATTTACTGAAGAGGCTGTCTTTCTTCCATTCTATTTTTTAGCTCCCTTATTGAAGATTAGATGGCTATAGGTCTGTAGGTTCATTTCTGGGTTTTCAATTCTATTCCATTGGTCCTGAGGTCTGTTCTTATGCCCGTAACAAGCTGTTTTGATTAGTATGGCTTTGTAGTAGAGTTTGAAATTTGGTATTGATATTCCTCCAGCAGTGTTCTTCTGTTGAGGAGTGTTTTTGCTATTCAGGGTCTTTTATTGTTCCCTATGAATTTTTTGGATTGCCTCTTCTCTTTCCTTGAAGAATGAGGTTGGAATTTTGATAGGTATTACATTGAATTTGTAGATAGCCTTGGGAAGTATTGCCATTTTCACGATGTTGATCTTTCCAATCCAGGAGCATGGGAGTTTTTGCCACTTTCTAAGTTCCGTCCTGATATCCTTTTTCAAGTTTTTTAAGTTTTCATCATAGAGGTCATTCACTTCTTTGGCTAAGTTAATTCCTAGGTATTTTATTTTTTGTGGGGCTATTACGAATGGAGTTGCTTTCCTAATTTCAGCCACACTTTTCTCATTGTTGGCATACAGAAAAGCCATTGATTTTTGGGGGTTAATTTTATAACCTGCTACTTTGCCAAAGTTTTGAATCAGCTTGAGTAATTTGGGAGTAGAGTCTATGGGATTCTTTAAATACAAGATCATGTCATCTGCAAAGAGGGAGAGCATTACTTCTTTCCCTATTTGGATCCCCTTTATGTTTGCCTCTTGTCTTATTGCTGTAGCTAGGCAGTCTAATACTAGGTTGAAGAGAAGTAGAGAGAGTGGACATCCTTGTCTTGTTCCTGAGTTGAGGAAATGGCTTTAGTTTTTCACCATTAAGTATAATGCTGGCTGTAGGTTTGCCATATACAGTCTTTATTGTATTGAAGAATGTTCCATGGATTCCTAATTTTTCTAAAACCTTCATCATAAAGGGGTGTTGGATCTTGTCAAATGCTTTTTCTACATCTATTGAGATAACCATGTGGTTCTTATCCTTGCTCCTGTTGATGTGATGAATTATATTAATTGTTTTGTGTATATTGAACCAGCTTTGCATCCCTGACAACTGTGCTTAATTTTTTATGGTCAGAAATCCATGGTGGTGTTTCAGATGGAGAGCAGAAGAGTCCCAGGAGTGATCACTGACTGAAGTAAAGGATACTGGCCTTTGGCAGCAACTCACTGACTGCATTTTAAATATTAATCATCTATTTCTTCATGGAGCCAAGATTGAAGATACAAAGGTTAACAAGACACACTTACCTTTTCCTTGAGCAACTTATAGCTTAGTTCATGAGACAGAAATCTGAGGAATTAAGCTAGGGCTTGATGTTTAAGAAGAAAAGTAAAGATCTGAAGCAATAAGAAGATGCTCTCTGCCATATTAATAAGGCAAATTCAACAATTTTGGATAGCATTTTAAAGAAAAGGTATTTTCTGAGTTGAATTTTAAGAAGAGTAATTAAAGGCAAGACAAGGCAAGGTAAGGCAATATAGAACAGGACAAGGGAGGGGTTGGGAGGGAAAGAGAAAATAAAGAGAAGGGAAAGGAATATAAAGGAAGGGAATGTAATGGAAGGCAATGTAAAGGAAGGGAAGTAAAAGAAAAGGAAAGAGAAAAAAAGGGAAGGGAAGAATGTAAGGATTGGAGTCATATAAACCTCTTAAAGACCTACCGAGGTAGTGCTCAACCTTGGTATGATTAGCATTTGAAGCTAGATAACTTTTTTCTGAGTGGCTGTCTTGTACATTGCATAATGTTTGGCAGCATACTTGACTCTACCCCCTAGATTTCAATAACACACACATACATACTCAGAGTTGTACCCCCCTCCAAATATCTCCAGACATGGCTACATATTCCCTGGAGTGGCAGGTAAAATCATCCCGAGTTGACAGCTAGAAACAGCTGACCTACAATATACTAAATGAAGTATCGAATGTTAGAAGTGACTGGCTGTTAGTAGCCAGTAACTCAGAGAGATTGAGACTTGATTTTGAAGAACATTATATTTCAGGTTAAAAATTATACTGAATGGCAGCATTGCTTACAGGTAATCTCGTTTTTATTCACATTAATGTGCAATATCTCTCCAATTAAACTCACTGCTTAATAAGGATCTTTGAGGAGTTTGATGCCAGATATCAAATACTAATCTAGTATATGTCTTACTGCACACTACATACTCCTCTCCAAATCCCAATCTTGCATGATCCTATTGCCAGGAAATTTTTGAATGCAAACATTAACACCATTCCATTCTTCTGTCTCTAGAAAAGAAAAAAAAAGAATCACAAAATTAATTAGAGCCAAAGCAATAGGCACATTCAAACTATTTTATTGCATCAATAATTGAATGCAAAAGCCAATTTTGAAGCCAGAGGGAAAAGGAGAAAGCAACAAACAGAGACAGAGACAGAAGAAGACAAGAAAGATGGATGGAAAAGAAAGATGAAGCATCTATCAATAAAGAAATAAAAGCATGTCTCATATAGTTAGAAAATAGTCTATGAAGAATAAAAAGTAAAGGCCTCTGTTGGGGAAAATTCACATGTTCCTAAGTATGTGCTAGGATGAAAAAGTTGTGATATATTGCTGGAAAGTTACTTTTGTTAAAATAGATGATCAATTTTTAATACATTTTTATTATAAAAATACTGTATAGTGGGGATACAGTTACATGAGCAAGGTAATGAGTACATTTCCTATCAAGCATTGTTGCTTCCTCCTATTTTTCCCCTACCATCCCTTCCCTCCCACCTCCTCAACTATACTCCTCCCCCCCCACCTAAATTGTAATGTTCATTTTTCAACATGGTGTCTTGTACATCTTGTTGTTACCATGAGTCAACCTGTATCCCTATTTAAGCATTTCATTTTTTCCCTTCCCCTCCCCAAATTAGAGAAGTGTATATATAAGATGCAGGGCACCGACATCAAATACAATGAGAACAGGGGTTATACCATGGGGGAGGAACATACAAAAAAAATCACACGGTACATTATAAATACATTACAACAATAGCAAAAACGAAAAAAAACACTTGTGTCTCTATCTTGGGGTTCATTTCACTGAATATCATCATATCTAGTTATATGTACATAGCTTTTGACCTTTTCTGCTTGTAGATGATCAATTCTTTTTAATGACTAACAGAAGAAAAAAATATGAATGTTAAATTGAGAACTCTTGCCAGGATTTAAAGGCAAAGGCTAAGATACACTTAAGATCAAGTTCACTAATGTTTTGCTTTGAGTATGTCTATCATTCAGGCCAGACCTTTGAAAGTGACACCATAAAGCAGATGCTTGGTAAGAATCAAAAGAAAATTTGATGTTGGTATAATTTGTGGAGGAGATGGGGAAAAACAAGTTGTTTAAGGATACGGGTGGACCCCATGCAACTATGAGAAGTACAAGTTGCCATGTCAAAAACGAACTTTACAACTTTGGTGCGGGGGGGGGGGGGGGGGGGGTTGGGGGGTAGGGGGATGCTGGGAAGGGATGTGAAGGGTAAACAAAGGAGGAGGCTGCAATGCTTGATAAGAAATGTACTCATTATCTTGCCCATGTAATTGTAACCCCTCTGTACAGTATGTTCACAAAAAATAAAAATAAAAATAAATAAATAGAAAGAATCAAAAGAAAAAAGTTACAGTGCAAATAAGTTTCCAACATTTTCAAGGCAGTGTCCTATGTACAACATCAAGTGCAGGGTGAAGACAATGGTAATGTCCATGTGGAGACACTATTCAAAGGGAACTTTCCCTGTCAATGTAGATGTTGGCCAATTAGATGTTTTATACTTCATTTTGCAACAGAAAAAAATAGACCACAGAAAAATAGACATCTATAGATAGTTCCTCAAAGAGTTATCTAGCAGCCATAAATATCCTAGGGTTTCACTGAGAAAGAAGATTTTATGAATCTATTACATCTGATTAAATTGTACTATCCTTTATTTTCTCTAGGAGAGATTTTTTTAAAAAGACAAAGTCATGAACTCCACATAGTGCAATGTATCATATTGTATGGACTTTTATACCACTTTTGTTAAGCTTATTGTTTAATCTCTTGCTTTACACTCTACTGGAATATCTTATTACTATTTTATATCAGAACATGCTGTAATAGTGTTTATTATTGTGTCGATGATCCTGAAATAAAGCATTTGAGAATTGGGCTGGGAAGGTGGCTCAGTGGTAGAGCACTTGCCTTGCATGCTCAAGGCCCTGGGTTCAATTCTTCAGCACCACATAAGCAAAAAGAAAAAAAACGGAAGTAGCGCTGTGGCTCAAGTGGTAGAGCGCTAGCCTTGAGCTGAAGAGCTGAGGGACAGCGCCCAGGCCCAGAGTTCAGGCCCCACAACCGGACCCTCCCCCCAAAAAAAAAAGTATTTGAGAATTAAGTTCTTTGTCAGAAAGATAACTTCCAGGGCTGGGAAGGTGGCCCAGTGGTAGAGTGCTTGCCTTGCATGCATGAGGCCCTGGGTTCGATTCCTCAGCACCACATAAGCAAAAAGCCGGAAGTGACGCTGTAGCTCAAGTGGTAGAGCGCTAGCCTTGAGCTGAAGAGCTGAGGGACAGCGCCCAGGCCCAGAGTTCAGGCCCCACAACCGGACCCCCCCCCCCAAAAAAAAAGAAAGATAACTTCCAGGTTTTTAGTATGATTTTAATAAAATATCTTGAAATTACCTTCATTTCAGCATAAGATTCCTTAATCAGAAACAAATTTATAGTAACAGCCAAACACAGAGCTAACTGTTCTTTCATTTTATCACTTTTAGAATTGTAGAAGCTCCACTCTTAGAACTTATAGCAAATAGACGTTCCAGAGCTGATGCTCTATTTGTTATTACAGACCCTTACATCCTTAGAACTTAAAGTTGGAAGAATTTAAAAGTCAAGTTTACAAAGCAAAAATACATTGAATATAGACTGTTCCAACTACATAATTTATTTTGCTCTATAATTTTAGGGTAAAAATATTTGACCATCATAGAAAACTGAACAAATCAAAAAGTTACAAAGAGAGAGAAGTGTCACCCCAATTGCATCCTTCTTAATATTTCACACCAAAAAGAATGTGTATAATGATTCAGTTGATAAGCTTTATTTCCTGTCTCTCCTGATAAATGAAGCATTAAAGCTTGCATACAGATAGATATATCAAACTCTGGCCATCTCTAAAATAACAACACAACCATGTCTCAGGATGTGTGTTTCATAAACATTTAAAGACAAGCATACTGATCACACAGTGCTAAAACAGAACAATAAAAAAAATCCACAAGTTTATCTAACCAGTGTTGTATTTGTATACATGTGCAAAGATCAGAAGGATGGTAACGGACATTTGTGTATCCTTGTACACATTTCCAGATCATTCTTATCTCCTTAAGATAAATTTTTGAAGGTTTTACTAAATGTTTTTGAAATTTTCCCATTTGTGTTAACTTATATTGGAAAAAATAACTTGATCAAATTTGAACATTTATTGAGCTATCTAAATCAGCCCAGATGCCTTTTAGTAGAAGAATGGATCAAGAAAATATTTGATCTCACTTTAAAGCTACTATTTCTATTCATTGTCTCCAAATCTCTTTGCTCATTCTCCTAATATTCAATCTCTCTAGCTCTCTGGGTATCCATCAAAACCTCTCCTTACAATTGTATACAGTAATCCCATGTTCCTAACTCCAAGAGTCAATTCTCTATCATTTTACTAGGTCTAGCAATCAAGATTTTATAAGTTAAATTTTTCCTTCATTTTTATATAATTGCATAAATTGAATCCACAGAAATGTCCCTCACTGAACGTTGCCAGCATCTTTCATTAATTATATTCCACATCCATTAACCTCTTAGTTATAGAGTCAGTCACAATCAAAATTTGGTTCTCCGCTTCTCCTTCTGTATCAGCTCCAATAGAGATCTCAATCATTTTATTAGTCACAAATGCTGTTTCGAGGAGAATGGCTCCCACTGGAGTATCACTAGTCTAAGGACATCTGTGAAGAACAACATTGTGAATCCAGCTTTTTGAACATGTCCTCTTAAAAGTCTGACTTCTCAAACCTGGCACATCCATGGCTGAACTGCTTATCTGCTTCCACCAAACTTTCTTTTACAACATTGCTTCTTTCTACATTTATGACAATGCCAACTATCAACTCACACACCAGAATCCTTAGAATCATATTTGGCTCTTCTAACTCTTCTTCTGACTTCTAACACATCTCACTCTTAATCTATGACAGAATTGTTATTTTCTTTGTTGTTCTATATGCAAAATATACCCAGAAAATAAGAACGAAAATAAGAAAAGAGTTGACAAAGAGAAAATTTAATTTTGAAAAGAGTGATAGTGTTTAAAGCTAGTATTTAAGAAATCTGGGAGGAAAAAGGAAATATTTAAATTACCAACAGTAGGAACAAATATTCAACAGTAACTAAAATGATAAGAAAAATATTCACAAATATGTAAAATGCTAGAAAACTAAATAAGATGGCTAAATTCCTTGAAAAACAAATCTTACCAAATAAGATATTAAAAAATCAAAGATTGGGGCTGGGAAGGTGGCTCAGTGGTAGTGCGCTTGCCTTGCATGCCTGATGCCCTGGGTGCGATTCCTCAGCACCACATAAGCAGAAAAAGCCAGAAGTGGCGTTGTGGCTCCAGTGGTAGAGCGCTAGCCTTGAGCTGAAGAGCTGAGGGACAGCGCCCAGGCCCAGAGTTGAGGCCCCACGACCAGACACCCCCCCAAAAAAAAGATATTAAAATAAGAAAATAAGCTAATCTTTTTGATAAAAATAATCTCAAAAATCTTAAATTACATATTGGCAAATACTTTTAATTTTGGATGAATATCCTGGCCAATGGTAGTAGTCAAGAGAAATAACTTCATAAGGCTTGGAAATAAAAAGATAAAGGCCAGTGTTGACAGATCAGATAATTGTGTCTGCAAAAGAATTAGTAGAAATAATGCAAAAGTTTTACAAAGATATTTGGTCCAAAGTTAACATATGTCTGAGACAAGCAGAAATGGTCAGCTAAGTTTATGTTAAACAAAATGAATCCCAAATTAAAGACTCAAATGTTTTTTCTTTCTTGCTGTTGTATTTCTTTGTTGCTTTGTTTGTCCCTCCCCCACAGTATAACCCCTGCTTTCACTGTATTTGATGTCGGTATAATTTGTGAAGGGGAAGGGAAAAAAACAAATTGTTTAAATAGGGATACAGGTGGACCCATTGCAACATTGAGATGTACAAGATGTATGTCAAAAATGAACTTTGCAACTTTGGCGCTTGGGGGGAAGGGTGTGGGGGGAAATGGGAAGGGATGGGAAGGGGAAACAAAGGAGGAGGCAACAATACTTGATAAGAAATGCACTCATTACCTTGCCCATGTAATTGTAACCCTTCTGTACAGTATTTTCACAATAAAAAAGAAAGAAATTTTTTGTTTTGTTTTGGTCCAGTCATGGGGCCTGAACTCTGGGCCTGGGCACTGTCCCTCAGCTCTTCAGCTCAAGGCTAGTGCTCTACCACTTGAGCCACAGCGCCACTTGCAGCTTTTTTCTTTTTGCTTGTGTGGTGCTGAGGAATCAAACCCAGGGCCTCAGGCATGCAAGGCAAGCGCTCTACCACTGAGCCACCTTCCCAGCACCAGAAAGAAATGTTTTAAGGAACAGAGTATATGCCTAAGAGGGACAAGACTATGAGTTCAAAATCTTAATACCACTACAGATAGAAATGTTTCATACACCAAAAATATAAGATAAAATTTTTTGAATGTTTTTTCAATATCCCTAGAGCATAAATATCTCAGAATAATTTAATGCCACTTGGCATCCAAACACTGATTAAGGTGGAGCTGAGAAATTCTTTGGCCACAATTCTGAGATATCAGCCTCCTAAGTGGCTAGGATTAGAGGATTGAGCCACCTTTCCAAGTAAGAATAATATCCTTAGTAAAAGGAGTTGGATGTTGAAGAAACGTGAACAAATTTCTAAATTCACATTGTCTTAGCAACATAAGAACATATCCCAGTTCTGGGCAGATGGCATGGCTTGTCTATAATCCCAGGTGTTCAAGAGACAAAAGTAGAAGGGTCACAGTCTGAGGCAGGCCTGTGCAAAAGTAGGAAACTATCTGAAAAATAAACTAAAGGAAAGAGATTGCAAGAGTGACTGACATTGCACAGCACTCAAACATGGGGTCTTAAATCTCTAGTACCACCAAAGTAATAACAATCATTCCCTTTCTCAATTAAATACCCATCAATTTAAATAATAATAATAAACATTAATCTTCACTTCAGTCCAGAAACAAAAATTTAAGGCCAAATGAAATATCAGTGAATGACAGTTAAAACAATACATTGTATTCAGACTCACAGGAACATGGGATTTAAATGGGGATGGTTTTTGTAGGCAGATTCTTATCTAGACTGTAAACATTAGGTCTATAAATCAAAATAGAAAAGGAAGAAATCTACACTGTTTGACTTTTCATTCTCCATAGCATTAGCATTCTCTATTTATTACATCTTTTGTTCTACCCACTGCAGAGTAGAAATGTTGCATCCCAATAATCTTATGCCTACTATGTGTTAAATGAATAAAGAATGTGAATTAGTTAAACAGACAGCTCCATCTAAAATGTACTCCTGTGCCTAAAACTTACTTCACATATTCTGTCAAGAAGAGCTATCTATTTACCAAAGGAAACAAACTAGACTCCTAACTGAATAGCTCCTTTCACTCAGTTACAAGTAGATTGATAAAAGGTACAGACTTGTTTTAACTTATTGAAGGAATGTGGTTAACCATTAGCAAGCCTTACTGGTACCTTTAGAAGGACTTACTGGTTTACCCCTTATTTAGCTAAAACCCAGTAACTTTAATTTCATCTGTAACTTAAAAAAGTGTTTTATGTGTCCAGACGTGATTTTTTTCTAAATGCTTGTTTTCCTTTTGAGAGTCTGGAATTTGAGTTGCTGATGACCTTCTTCTGATAGACAATATTTGACATATATTATCATAATCGTAAGCTAAAGAAAGTGAGACATGTCTCCCTCGTGCCTTCAAGGAGCAAGGACTCTTAGATGCTTGTATTCTAAAATTCCCCTCTATGTCCTTTCTCTTCCCAGGTTTGCTTTGTATCATTTTGGTATAGTAAATAACAGAGTTTCAGTAGTCAGTACAGGAAGTTTCCTGACACAGATAAGAGGACCCAACTCCCTAAGGGCATTAGACAGAAGGAACTTGATGTCCGAAGAAAAATTTTGTTGAAGAAAATGTTAAAAATCTTTGTTGTAAATGCTTCTTAATGTTTGTTTATTCTCTGAAAAAAAAACTGAATCTGTCAGGAGGCTTGCTCCTGATACACTCATTCCTTGAGCCTCGTTGCCTGGATGGTTTGCTGTCAGCTTCTTGACAACTAGCTGGACTGCACCTATGTCAGGCTGGCTACTTTGAACACTTTATGGACAGCTTTAGGAAACCAGTCCAGTTGTAAAGACCGCTGTGACCCTGGATGGGGCTGCTGCTGGGATTTGTGCTTTATGAGACCTTGATCCAGGCTTCACTGCTCCAGATGGCTTGCACCTGCCCCAAAGTTCATTTGAGTCATAGCAAATCCCAATGACTTCCAGAAAGCCATTCCAGAGAACCTACCTCTGCAGCTACTCACACTGGGGTTTGGGAGGATATTTCCCCCAGTGACTCAACAAGCAACCTATGATTGGCAGAAATGAGGCTATGCAGGTGTTTTATAGAGCCTAAGATGGATGGCACCAGGAGCTGTGCCCAACCTGCCATGACCCTTTTGTAACTCTGTAAGTAGCCTGCCTTTCAGTCTTCTCAGGTTAATCTGGAAGACTGCTGTTCACTACACATTTTGCACTTCAACATTAGGTCACAATAATTGATTGCTTACTTATGGTCTTTATCCTAAGGCGAGTGGGCAGAGATGATTAGACAAAAAGTGAAACCCCTGGAGTTTGGGTCCTGGCATCTACCTGCAAGGGCTAGGGAGCTGTTGGAGATTTACTCCCAAGGCTAGCTGCCCAGGGGGATTCCCATATCCATAAGACCTTGATTCACTGAGCAGTTAAGAGGCAGTTAGATCTCCAGAAGAATAGACTAGGTTATGTCTTCCAGTTAGGTCTCTGGAGACTAGCCAGGAGCAGAAACCACCGACACAGTGAAGGACTATGGAGGTGCTACAAAGGAAGGCAAGGAGCCATGGAAAACTGACATTGCAGAAGGCAAGAGGCTGCAAAGAACAGAGACTGTAGAAGGCTAAGGGGTTTCAAAGAGCAGAACAGAACCAAGGATTGTTACATAGTGGGTTAAGAGTTTGGGGTTCCAACAAGGGATACTCAGTAGCTGTAACCCTAGTAACTACATTCTGGATGCTAACACTCAAAGCCCAGATCTATTAGCTTCTGACTTAGGAACCAACATCCCTAAGTCTCTGGCTTTGAAAGCACAAAGAAATAAGCATCTTGGTTTTAACAATCTGAAGCTTAATCCACTGGCGGGAGGGGAAGAAAATGGAAGTGATAAGGAGAAAGAAGCGTTGTTTAAACTGTGGGCTGGTGACTCACGCCTGTAATCCTAGCTACTCAGGAGGCTGAGATCTGAGGCTCGCTCTTCAAAGCCAGCAGTGGCAGCAAAGTCCGAGAGACACCTATCTCCAATAAACCACTAGAACACCAGAAGTGGCATTGTGGCTCAAGTGGTGGAGTGCTCGCCTTGAGCTGAAGAGCTGAGGGACAGCGCCCTAGCCAGAGTTCAAGCCCCATGATGGACAAAAGAAGAAGAAGGAGGAGGAGGAGAAGGAGGAGGAGGAGGAAGAGGAGGAGGAGGAGGGGGAAGGGGGGAGGAGGGGGAGGAGGGGGAGGAGGGGGAAGAAGGGGAAGAAGAAGAGGAAGAAGGGGAAGAAGAAGGGGAAGAAGAGGAAGAAGGAGGAGAAGGAGAAGAAGAAGAAGAAAGAAGAAGAAGAAGAAGAAGAAGAAGAAGAAGAAGAAGAAGAAGAAGAAGAAGAAGAAGAAGAAGGAGAAGGAGAAGGAGAAGGAGAAGGAGAAGGAGAAGGAGAAGGAGAAGGAGAAGAGGAAGAAGAAGAAGATGCATAAATGAATTTGTTAAAGTAAACCCTTTGTATAACTAATAGATGTCAATAATATGAATAATAATAGGTGTAGCTGCTGCAACTGACTTGGGTAGAGGAGAGCTGAAAAGGAGAATGGTGTCTGAGTTATAATGATAAAGACACAATGTATATAGAAATGGACTGATTAAAATGAAATACCCTTGTACAGCTAATTGATGTCAATAATAATAATCATAATAATAATAGTCATAGTAGCAGCCGTAGTAGTAGTAGCAACTATAAAAGGGTGACTGTCTGGCAGGGCGAAACATCCAGAAGGGAGAAAATGAAAGGAAAGAATGATGAGGTCAACCAATAGTATTCACTGTGATCAGAGTACATTGTATATATGTGTGAACGTAGCTTAATAAAACCCACTAAATACTGTAACAATGGAGGTGGGGGACAAAGAAAGAGTAATAAGGGGGTAAATTTGATCAAGCATAGAAATATCACAACTATTTCCCTTTGTGTGACTAAGGTATGCTATTAAAAAGGTAAAAGGTAAAAGGAAATTCCATTAATCATTAAACAAAAAGAAAAACAAAACTGGAAAGCAGTTTTTATTTAATACCTGTAGAACAAAATACATTCTTTTTTACTTACAAAATTTTTCAGATCAAAGAATAAACAAATGAAAACCCTTAAGTCAGCTATTTAAAAAATAACTTAGAAACCAGAGAGCCTCCAACACTAAAATGTAGTTCTTTGCCTATTCACCATTTCCACTGGAATATAGCAATTTTTGCAACATTGCTAGGAAACCACTAAACCTGGGTTTAGAGACCTTTTACACTAATTATAAACAAATGAAGTAGAGACCTTTTACACACTAATTATAAACAAATGAAGTAGAAAATTTTTAACAAATTCTTTTCATTTTATTTAAAGTGACTTAGGAAAAAATGTTCAGTTTGAGATGAAAGAGAACTGTGCATTAAAGATATGCTGCAGCACCAAAGGCAGAACTTGAACATCAAAAATGTGCAGAATACACACTCAACGTGAATGCTAAATTCCTCTAGAAATTTTAAAACAGACTTCATAGTAAGAAATAGATACCTGAACCAAACACCAATGGCTCACACCTTTAATCCTAGCTGAGCAAGAGGCTGATACCCAGAGGATCATGGATGGAAGCAAGCCAGGGCAGAAAAGTCTACTAGACAGCATCTCTAATCAGCCATTAAAATGCCAAACTGAAGGTGTGACTTAGGTGGTAGAAAAGTAGACAAGAGCAGGAAATTCAAGAAAAACAAAATACCAGGCCTTGAGTTCAAGCTCTAATATAAGAGGGAGGGATGGAAAGAGGGATGAAGGGAGGAATGCAGGGTGGGGAGGGAGGGTGGGGAGGAGGAGATGAGGGAAAAGGGAGAGAAGAGAGAGAACAAAGGTAGAATAAAATGAAGCAGATATGAGGAGTATACTGTCTAGTCTACAGAAGACAAGAGCCATCAGCAATGACAGATTAGGCCATGCAGGAATGGGAGCATCGTAACAGCTAGGTAGTTGAATACAGAAGGGAACTCATAAGTAAGTAATTCTTCCAAATTGTAAAGTTTGGAAACATACTAAAACAATTTTTTTTTCTTTTTGGTCACTCATGGGGCTTGGGCATTGTCCCTGCACTCTTCAGCTCAAGGCAAGTGCTCTGCCATTTCAGCCACAGCACCATTTCCCATTTTCTAGTGGTTTATTGGAGGTAAGAGTCTTACAGATTTTCTTGCCCAGGCTGGCTTTGAAGAGCAATCCCTAGATCTCAGCCTCCTGAGTAGCAAGGATTACAGGCTTGAGCTACCGGTGCCCAGCTAAAACATTTTTTTTTTTTTGGGTCCGGTCGTGGGGACTGAACTCTGAGCATAGGCGCTGTCCCTCAGCTCTTCAGCTCAAGGCTAGCATGCTACCACTTGAGCCATAGCACCACTTCCGGTTTTTTTTTTCTGCTTAGGTGGTACTGAGGAATCGAACCCAGGGCCTCATGCATGCAAGGCAAACGCTCTACCACTGAGCCACCTTCTCAGCCCTGCTAAAACAATTTTTTAAGAGAAAGCAATTGTATGCAGTCCCTTAGTTTACAATCTCTCATGTCTGCCATGCAAAAAATTATATGTCTGAATGTTTACCTAATTTCAAAAGGCATCACCAACAAAAAAAAAGAAATATAAACCAAATTTCAATTAAAATCTAGGATCATTGCACAGTATAATCTTAGCAGTGATTTGCTTTCAGGTAATTCAATTAGGAAAGAGTTCATGAGCAATGGCAAATCACATTAAAGCCAACAACTTCATTAGAGTAGTTTGAATAAATTAACATGACCAGGATATCTATGATCTCATTCCCTGGAATTAACCTTTCCTTTCATACAGAAGCAAAGGAAAGAGTCTATATTTCTTTGGCTCAAGACACAAGTAGACAAGAGGTGAGGCCCATAGCAGAAACAAGCTTATGCATGCTCAATAATCCTACAACTTTCTCCATTCCCTAGGATGAACAGTTCTTAAAAATGTACTTCAAATATTTTGGGCTTGTCAGGTACTTGAACCACAGATTTCAGACATTATTTCAACCTGTGTCTTCTATTGCTATGTGCCATTTGTCTGAGTTGTCAATTGATCTGCTTTCCAGATTCATCCAAGAAAAATGTGCCTTTGTAAAATATTCTATTATGTTTTTAGTAGGCTCCCAGTGGAAGTTTGAATCTTCTAAATCAGACTGCTGGTCCAAGCATGAGCTCAAAATCCTGCTCATTTTTAATATAATGTGATTGTAAATTGATGATTTATTTTCTTGTCGAGAAACAGCTGAGTAGGAGGTTGGAAAACAAGATAATCAGAAGTAAAAATCTCTCATGCCATTATCTCAAGTACGCATGATGGTAACTATTTTGGGCAGTTTATTTTCTTCTCTTTCCTTATTTTCAAGGTTTTATTTCAATGAAAACATCTCCTTACTAAAAAATAAACCATTTTTCTTTCAGAAATTATGTCTCTGACTTGTGTGCTGTGTTGCTTTTCCTAGTAGGAAATCTCTAAATGTTGATCTCTTCTCATGTTCTAGAGAAAAGGTAAAATAAGCAAATTCCATTTTTATACCTGTATATATGTGTATGTTTATACAGTGTGTATATGTCTATATACATATATATATATATAATGTTCAAGAGTAGATGCTTGCTTTAATTACACATGGTAATTTTATTCATTATATTTCGCTATTTTTCTATCATTTCTTTTAGAATGTATACCACCTTTCTCATAATTTTGATAGTGCTCTGAATGAAGTTTAAAACAATAACATGAAAAATACATTACAATCACTGTTGGGGAAAACAGTCTGTCATTAGTATCTCTTCACTGAGTGTTCAGTTCCTTCTCAGGTAACAGTGAGAGACTGTTCTTGGTTAAGGGGAGTGGTTTCATGAGGTCATGGTTCTTATATCAGGTTGCTCAAGTTCCCAGCACTCATCATGGAAGTAATTGAAGTTAGTAATGGTCTAAGTTGTCAGAAGACCAGAAAAATCTGCCCTGGGATGATTTTTGCCACATACTGCTTCCATGCTTTCTGAAAAATGTCTACACTCAGCATCAGGACTTTGCATAGTTCCTCATTCTGTGACCCAATTTTAAGTACAAATAAACTGGAACAATAATACATCAAGTGTCTCACAAGTGTGCCTAAACTGTGCTATCAGATTACTTCCCGCTGTGACATGAGGCTTCATGGCATTCTTTATTTAACTTTACTGGCTCCTCAGGAGGTACCGTGAAGGGATAGGCTGAAATTTAACTTTACCTATTTCCTATATTCAGCATCTTTGCATCAGTGAAAAGCATTTCATCAGTATAAATTCACCAAGAATGCACTCTGCTAATATGCATATGGTAATATTACATTCATTTTTTTAAACTTAAATTTGCCCTGAAAAATATTTTTAATGTTTTGAAATTGAACCCAGAATTTTTGCAAGCTATGCAAGGACTATAAATCTGCTTCAGCTAGCAACACCTCCAGCCTATTGGTTTTCTTAATTTTTAAGGTAGTTTGGCCCTGAACTCACTCAAATTTTAGAGTACCTCCTGAGTAGCTGGGATTACAAATGTGTGACATCATGCCTGGCTTATAAATTACATTTTATATCTTTTGAATCTCGTGATTGAAGACTTCTTCCTGGTTTCTACAACTTGAGAAGTTCTGGGGGAAAAAACAAACCTTTTCTTACTCCAAAAAGGAAAGTATGTTTTTTTATTATAACTATAAAGTAGTAGAGATCAGTGGAAAAAATACCAAAATTAAAAAATAGCAGAACCAGGCTCTAGATTCAGCTGGTTTTAGCTTAGAGCTTTGTGAACAATCATCTTTACTCTCCTGGTGGACTTTATCCCTAAGTGTATTTAGTATGTATTCAAATGTCTCTTCTTGGAATCTGTGGGAGAAAAAAGTAAGAACACATATAAGACAGTTAATTTAAAATGAAACTAGGAAGAGTGGATCTAGATCTCTGGAGACCCTGGATGTCAGCTTTCACTTTCAGCTGAGATGAGTAAGGTGGTTATATGATGTGCAGGTTAAAATCCCAAACTCCCATGGAACCTTCAGGGCCAGTTTGTTTACCAAGGGTTTTTACCTGGTGTACCTTGTTAGGCTGGCTTGACTCTGTGACCACAGAGTCATATACAGCACCCCTGGGAACTTCTTCCTAGATTCCTCCCACAAACCTGGCAGTTAAATTCAGACAGTGTGCCCTTGAGCAAACAGAGATCCTGTAAAGCCTGTACTGGGTATCTATCAGATCCTCAGTATTTGTCTGCACAAATTTTCCTGCTGCTCTACTTGCCAGCAAATAAAACTAGGTCTATTAAATCCAGTGTTTCCTTTCAAGCACCCAAACTTGTGGAATCTTTGCAGTGTCTATTATATAGACTCTGGTTATCTTTTCAATATTAAACATGCATGGTTCATCAGAATCAACCTTTGAAATTCCTCTTTCTGAGCTTAAGAGTGATGGTAACCACACCCTACTATCACATCAAATACTGCCTTTCTTTGGTTAACAAATGACTTCCATCTTACAAAACCTTCTCCCCAAAATTAAATACGTATTTATATATAATATATAGAATTAAATGTATACATATATGTGTATATATTTATATACATATGTTAATTCATATAAACATATTTTCTGTACTCTGACACCTGCACATTGTATGCAATCACAATAATATTGATGGATATTTATACACCTATATAAATATAATGTACATAAGAAGGCAACAGACATTATGTTTACAATCATAACATTGATGAATACATTGATTTATATGGCATATCTAATATATCATTAGTAGATACGTTAGCTGAGTATTAACTATCCAAAATTTTGATATAGTTAATATTTCACTAGATAAGAATTTTAGAAATATGAGAAACAATGTTGCCACTTTAAGTTGTGCCTCTTAAAGAGTTAAGGACATAAGAATTTGAGGATTTAACAACAGCAAGTCACAAAGGAAGCATTGGCTGGATATTAAGAACAAGAAGCTTTGAGACACAGCTGCGAGAAAAGAGGGTATCAAAATAAACAAAGGCAATCCCTTAAAGATACAGTCAAGCAGGCTGATTGATTCAGTGGTTCCATTTGGGATTCTTACGTTCCTTAAGCATGCTGAATATAGCATGTCCTCTGGCATGCTGGGGTCTTTTGATCTACATTAGTGGGACATGTCTGTTCCATCCCGATTAACCAATCATACCAGGTGCCTCCAGACAAGGCACTGCTTAGTAGACAATTGTGCCAGTGGCCAAGCATTTCTCTGGCTGTAAATTGCATACAAAGGGAACAAGTTTACACTTCTAGAAAAGAATTAATGAGAGTCAATGAATCCTCCTAGGAAAAGAGACAAACAGTGAATCTGTGAAACTTACAGCAACTTCCAGAACTGTATACGGAACCTCAGACTTGACAGAAGGAATGAGTAGTCCCCAATGGAGAAATCAAAAAGATCTATTTAATCGTTTTGTAGGAAGAGACATTTTCCAGGTAATAACATTCCTATCCCCATCACTGGTCTTGGTCCTCCCTTCTCCTTCAGAGTACTTCATGTTGATCTTATGACACTTAAAACGGTTCCATTTATTAGTGTATGGGAATTTGAGAGAGAATCATGCCTTTGCCACTACTGTCTACCTAACTCATATAAAGATTTACTTATAACTCAGGGACTTCAAGGATTTTCTATATTTGTGATATTTAACTTCATTTTAAAATTGATTTAATAATCAGAAGAGTTTTCTGTCATTTTTGGTTTATATTTTTCCCATTGGAAACTATTTGAACTTCTTACAGTGTTAAGTGTCTCATGTGAAACAAGAATTATGTAATTGTTGTACTGAATAACTGACCACAAAGAGACCGAAAAGAATTCTGAATCAAATCCCAGGATATCTACTGTTTAAGTTCATAGAAGCAGAACACCTTCTAATTAAATGATTTAGTTTCATGTTTTTATGACTGAATAATACCAGATAAATAAAAGGAAGACAGCATGGTCCACTTGAAAAATTTCAGCCTGAATTCAGTTTACTGGGCTCTCTTATTTATTTTTGAACTATAATGTCTATGCAGATTATAATCTTTGAGCATAGCCCAGGACCATATAATTATTTGACTCACCATTAGAGATCTGTATAGTGTTCAGACTACCTACCCTACAGCTATAACACAAAACTAATGATCAATTTCCAAGTACTGTAAAGCCATGGAGCAAGGCAAAAGACACCCTTACTCACAATGCTTAAGGTACAGGCAGCTTTTCCTAAATCCTAGTCAACTCATTAGGGTTCATTTCTCTATTTCATTCCCACCAACCTTGTTTCACAGGTCTGGACACCTTTTTATCTCCTGCCCTGTTTTTCCCAGGATGCCTCAGTGCATGTGACACTCCCTTTATTTCTTCCTTGTACCTCGCTACCTTACCCAGCACCTTCCCTCCCAGAGGACCTGCAGCCCTGGATATCTACTTCATTCCAGAACTGCTTTGAATTTCCTACATGTCTATCAAAACTTTATGTATAATTTCGACTGTACTACTTACACTGAAATTCAAGTTCTATTCTTGCTCTCTTTCCTGTACTAATCTGAGCTGCAGCTCAGCCTCATCCTTCCCAACACACTACCTACTTGGTGTCCTGCTGTAGGTGTTTCAGCCCTCTTGCAGGTCCCTGACACTCACCTAGGAACAATTCCATTTAAAAATTCTTCATACTGCCCGGCGCCGGTGGCTCACGCCTGTAATCCTAGCTACTCAGGAGGCTGAGATCTGAGGATCGTGATTCAAAGCCAGCCCGGGCAGGAAAGTCCGTGAAATTCTTATCTCCAATAAACCACCAGAAAAAAAAAGCTGAAAAGTTGAGGGACAGTGCCCAGGCCCAGAGTTCAAGCCCCACGACTGAACAAAAAATAATTTCTCACACTTCCACTTCTAGCTATTATGAATGGTGCTGCAGTGTACATAAAAGTATTGATATCTATTTTGTATTTTGAGTTAATTGGTTTGGTTAACTACCCCAAAAGTGGAATTCCCCCATTATATAAGGCTTTAACTTTTTGAGGAACTTTTGAATTCTTTTCCACAACGTTTTCCATAACACCTTAAATCATTTTACATCCCAACCAAATTTGTGTGGGTATTCCAACTTACATTGTAGATTTAAATTTTCGTTTAGGGAATATTTCTTATACCAAGTGTCCTTAACACAATATAGCAAAATAAATTGCTCTGACTTCAATTTCTAATATCTTGTAGTCATCTGCTTCTAAGACACCAACTAGAAGGTATTTCAAAGGTTTTTGCAGGCCAGTCTTTATGGTCTGACATTTCTTGACATTGTACTGCCCCTCCTTTCATTCATTGAACTCTTCCTGGTTTGATGAAAGATTTTGTAAAGCTCATGCTTACAAAGCTGTTTTCTGCCAGAATAAGTAGTAATTTCCTGTCAAACTGGGTTTTAGGGCTTCTAAAGGCAAGTGAAACGTTCTGTACATTTCAGACACATGCTTTTTCTACCTTCCCTTTGCTCCCTATTGATTCAATACGGTTAGATTGCCACTTACCCACCTCTTTCACTTAGGTCATCTTCATTTGCAGCAGGACTGGCAACCTGCCTCATCTTTTCTTCTGACTTCTGCCAACCTCCCCACACCCCTAAGATTTGGAGCAGGCAACCTTGGAGGTAGGATAGGAGAATAGAATGGGTCAGACACCTGTGAACCAGAAAATTAGCCTAAAAGCCAGAGAGGTTGATGGCAAGTCACCAACTTTTGAATCATGAGCACTTCTATCATCTGCATTCTAAAAGTAAAAGTGTTCTGCTACATTAATTAGCTTCTAATCTAAGTTGTCTATTGATTTATAGCCGTCAAGAACTTCTGAGGAAATATAACAATGTCAATCCAATTTATTCCTTATATATTCTAAATGTTACAATAAAAGGGAAAAAAATCAAAGAAAATAACGGTCCAGAGATATTATACAGACTTGGAAGTTGCAGAGTCCTTGCTCAGGGTCTGCTCAGGGTTTAAGAGCATCACATCATCATAATCAAACAGCAGTGCCTCAGCTGGGGTAAGGAGAATAGGTAGGCTTAATTAGTAGAATGTGTTCTCCAGTGTTTAGGACAAATGGAAATACTTTGCACATTTAAGTAGTTAGTAAAAATGTATGCTAAATTTTTATTTCCCTTTAATTGTTAGGGCTTTTTTTTACTTGCCTTCGAAGTTTTATATAACTAGCTATTTATCTTATTATCTTTATGTAGTTGTAGAAAAGGGTTTCAATTCAACCCATCATCTGATAACTACGATGCCTCTGAATCAGTGTCTCCCCTTCCATCAATCTCCCCCACCTCTCCCAACCACATTCATTCCTCAGTTTACCTGGGTCCATTTTCACATAGATGCATTGAATTTATAACTATAGCTGCCTATTCTTCCTCTCTCTATTCATCTGTTACCCCTCCCCTTGACCTCCCACCCCTTGGCCTACAAACAGAAGTACTCCCCTGTAAAGGAAATAGTTTATTCAGTTTTTCTTAGCCTACTTTATACTATGTAAGTGACTGTACTGTGCTATACAAGCCTGAATAACACTACCATCTCCACCTTGCCAAATATGTTTTCAAAATTCACATGTACTTAACAGCTAAATAAAATGACTATAACCACAAATAAACTCAGAAAAAGAAGGGATCTTTTGAAGGCATAGAAGAAAACTAATCTAATAGTATATGCTTCTATTCACTGAGCTGCAAGAATCTTGAACTACTCTCTAACATCTTTAAAATAGTTGGAACCAGGAATCAAAACAACACTGAGATTCCATCTCACTTCAGGAAGAATGGCCCTCATTCAGAATACAAGTAAAACAAATGCTGACCAGGAGGTAAGAAAAAAAAACTATTACACTGTTGGTGGGAGTGTAAACTAGTACAACCATTGTGGAATGCGGGTTGGAGAGTCTTCAAAGGGAGAACCTATGTAACAGCAATACTCACAAGAAAGTATGTGGGAAATAATCTGAACAACTGATAGGGGGAGCTGGGAGGAGAGAAAGTAGAAGATAAATGAGGGAAGGGGTAACAAGTTCAATAAGAAATGTACTCACTACCTTATATAACTGTAACCCCTCTGTACATCACCTTGAAAATAAAATTTTAAAAATAATTAATTAATTTAAAAATGAATCACAGAAATACTCTATGATACAGTGATACCACTCCTGAGCATTTAACCAAATGATTACAAGTCAGGATACAGTAAAGACACTTGTATGTCCATGCTAAATGTTGTACCAGTCACCATAGCCAAGATGTGGAAAAAGCCTACATGCTCTCAAATGGATAAATTTATCAAGAGAATGTGAGATAGCTGGATAGATAGATAGGATAGATAGATAGATAGATAGATAGATAGATAGATAGATAGATAGATAGATAGATAGATAGATAGATAGATAGATAGATAGATAGATAGAGGTACATGACTCTTACTCATCTATCAGAAAAATGGTTATTATATAACTTCCATGGAAATAGAGGGACCTGGAATTAATTGCTAGTTTTCTGTATCAGTATGAAAGCATGCATGAGTTTGGAGAAATAAAGTTGTATTGCATTAATCATCCCCCCCCCAAGGGAGAAAAAAACTCAGTCTCAAAGACAGTGTTTGCTCTGAATATGAAGTTCAAGTTAGAGATGTCACTACAGTTTGCAAATCATTACAAAGAAAATAAAGAGCTTACTTTTGCAAAGTTTGCCTTCTTATTAAGAATGAAATGATATTCAGAGTTCCATAAAAGGAACCGAGTTTTAAACACTTCATTTCTTCTTAGCAGAAACTTGTGCAAATGTAAGCTTTCCCTCTACTGTTCTGAACAGATGCTTGAAGGTGTAATGAAAAGTTGTTTTCCTGATCCCTGGGTGAACAACTGAAAACCTGTTCATTGTAATGAAACCATTTTCCTATACAAACGTGTACACTCAATTCCTTATTCTCACTTGTTTAATGAAGTATTTTGGTTAATCATAGAAAAAACTTTGGCTTATAGTCTCGAAAATTGTTCTTCTGACAAGAATTCATTGAACTGGAAATGGGCTTATTTTTATGCATGCATACATTATCCCAAAATGGATATGTAAAATGTAGTAATTATCGTAACTGATAAACATGAATTGGAGCGCACATCTCTTTGATTCATGAGTACTTAACAAGTATCTCTCAGGAAGTAGTTCTAGAAAAGAGTTAAATATTATAATTACTACAAAGTTGCCTAAATCCTAGGGAAGCAGACAAGTCTAATATATGTGCACAGATGAAAGGGCTTCATATTTACCAATTTTCAATTCATATTTACAATCCTCAATACTAAATTAAAAAGAAACTTAAACTTACAAATAGAATCACACCTTTTATTGTCTACTAGTTCATTTCAAAACTGCATTAAATAGGATAAAATAGGTAATGGTTCACAAAATGGGGTAAATGCCTTTGATACCTGCCTGATGGTCTGCAAATAAGTCTTTCCTGTAACAGAAATGGTTTCCTCAGTTTGTCTTAGCCCACTTTGTGCCATGTAATTGAATGTACCATCCTTTACAACCATGAATAATACTAACTCCTCCACCTTGCCAAATATGCTTCCAAAAGTCACATATACTTATATTATAGCTAAAAAAAAACAACTCTAACCCCAAATTAACTCAGAGAGAATGAATCTTTTGAAAGCATAGAAGAAAAGTAATCTAATAGCACATGCTAATGTTCACTGAGCTATAAGAATTTGCACTATTATCTGACATCTTTAAAATTCTCACTTCAAATTGTATTTTGTATGTGTTACACCATTTTTATTACTGCCCAATTCTACAATACAAAATAGTTTTCAATGACACAGAATTTTCAGCACTATAAGACAAGGGGTTGTTGTGATTTAGTCTAAATCCTCACAATAATGCTTAAAGTTATTTATTGAACCTCATATTTTCATAATGGCAAAAGACAATAGGAAGCCCAGTATTCTTATAAAAAGATGGACCTACAACTTGAGCACACAAGTAATCCATTTCCTCATTGAAAAGCAAAATATGCACTGTAAAATCATAGGAACTCATTTATTTGTAGTTATTTATAATGAATAGTTATTGGTTGTCAGATTAAAACATGTCCCAAAGGTGTGATGTTGTGACCTGACATGATGTTGCTTATTACTTTTCTGTAATCAATAAAGCAGATTGAATTAAAGAGAGGAAATTCTCCTACTAAAAATGTTTTCCTGCCCAAGTGGCAATGAAGAAATAGGAAAGTGTCAGATTTGAAGCAGCAGACCATTTGCCAGGGAATTATCTTGGGATCTTAAGCAAGGCAGACCTCACATTAGCATTGCTCTTTATATCTCTACTCTATCTGCTTCTCCAAAATTTCTTGGATACTTTTACACCGAACTAGTTGAAATTGCTCGCCCACCGACAGCCTGAGCCTCACCTGGGGCACCCTGTTGGAAACATAGAATCTCAGTTCCCACTACAGCTCTGCCAAACTCAATTTGCATTTCAGTAAACACCATAGGTGATATGAAATTCTCTAAAGTTTGAGAAGTAGTGTTTTAGGGTATAACCAAAACTGCTGAGAAAGATTATGCTCTTAATTCAGAGCATTGATGCATCAAGAAAATTATCTCAGATAAACCAAGAGGGGAGATGGTAAATACAAATCCATAGGGATAGAAAAGTGAACATTTGAGTTTTGTTTCCTTTTTAAGGCATGAAACTGATTCATTATCCTTATACCCTCTCGTTGACTGTTCCAGAATTTTGTAACGGAACAATTAGAATCTATCTGAAATAATGCATTTTCTAAAGACTGGAAAGACATCTTATATCATACAATGAATAAGGACATACTCACTGATAGACATATCTAGAATATTAGTCTGCCTGATGTTTAATAAAAACTAGAAATCATTTTTGCTGCTCAGAAAAAAATGTTATTTTATTTTCTCTGAAGTGAGGGCTAGCATACCCAAAAAACAAAACAGTATTAGTAATTTTAGTAGGATTCCACATTTATGTAAAACTCTACCTGAAATTATAATTGCAGTTCAGGAGATCTCAAATTAATTATAATATATCCTAGGCATTTTCAGTTGTTCTAAATTGGCATTTTGACTTCTGGCAATTAATTAAAAGGACTTCAGGTGCATTTAAGTTACCTAATCATTCAACGTGCATTTATTGAACATTTATTACATTCCACCTAAATGCTAGAAATGTAATGATGAAAAAGGCATAACACCTGCCCACGGAGAACAAAGCCAACTTGTATAAGACATTTAAATCAGTTATTACTCTGAAATATTAAGAGTTCAATGCAGAGAGCCACAAGACACCAAAAATCAGCAAAAGAACTTTAAAAATGAGTTGACAGTGGAGCCAGGCACTGGTGGCTAATGCTTGTAGGAGCAGCTCAGGAAGCTGAAATCTGATGATCACAATTCAAAGCCAGCCTAGCCAGGAAAGTCTATGGGATTCTTATTTCTAATTAACCACCATAAAGCCAGATGTTAAGCTGTAGCTCAGATTGTAGAATGCTAGTATTAAATAAAAATGTTCAGGGACAACACCCAGCCTCTGGGTTCAAGCCCAGGATGGGCACAAAAAAAAAATAAAAAGAGTGTACAGAGAAATAAACTTGTGACTTTGACTTCACTACTGTTGCATTTCATTAAATGAATTCAATTGCCATGTCAACAATTAGTTAAGCCTGGAACACGAAGTATGCTTTTTTTTATCATTTTATTTTACTATAAATATGCCATACAATTACATGAGTAAGGTAATGAGTACAATTCTTGTCAAACATTGTTAACCACTCCTTTGTTTTTTCTGCCAACATTCCATTACAGTGACCAGAAAGCAGCCACACCTTCATAATAGGAAGTGCTGCTATGAACACTTAGAACTGAACATTTTATAAACAAAATAAAATACCATTCCATCAAAATATGATAGCTGGAGTGATCTACATTTGTTCAATACAGAAATCCTAATGTACGTAATGACATTCATGTAGACAAATTTAACTGTGATTGGATGCCAATATCGTTTACAAGTTTATTAATTTAGTAAATAGTAGTGAATCTTAATCTCAATAATTTAATAAATATTAGTCTCATAAAATTAGTTTAAATGGCAATCCTCATTAGTTAATAACAATGACAATGGAGCAATGGTACTTAACTAAGTCAACTGTGGGAATCAAGAAAGAAAGTGAATAAGGTAAGGTACACATAACCTTTTGAAAGCCTGATGTTCAATAGAATGAACAGTATAACCACTGGGCTTTGGCAGTTGTCAGCTCAAAACCTCTGACTGCCCTCAATCTGCGATTCAAAGTACCTATATCTCAGTCACTAAAAGATTGCTGTCCTCCCAAGAGAAATACATTCTGAGTCAGTTACATGTTGGTTTATATCATGGTCGACAATTAGCTAGATAAAAATTGCAGATTTCAGCGTGCTTGTTGGTCTTTCCAATATCATTGCAAGCCTTTGAAAAGGAGGGTATTTTTGAAATCTTGACTTTCAAATGACTGCCTCTGGTATTTTGATTCAGTCATGTTTATGATTTAGTCATGTTTATGTTTGGGGATTGTTTGATGAGTCAGACCACAGAAAATTATTTTGCTGACATAAGCTTCTTGAAAGCCGGTGTGTGGATGTGGATGTCTGAAGAGCCTGTATTATGAGATTGTATTTTTAGAAATGTTGTTGAGATTTTCTTTGGTGCATGGCTTAAAATATTTTACAAGACTTTTTTCTAAGTTATTTCTTAATCATCTTCAATGAAGCAAATCATTTTCCTCTCACTGAGTAAATTTTATTTCTTTAAAAATAGTAAAAATTGTGCTGGTAGCTTTAATATGGCCTTGTTTGTGATCATTTGGGTAAATGCCTAAAAGTGGGATTGCTGGGACATAGGGGAGATCTATGTGGAGTCTTTTGAGGAACCTCCATACTGCTTTCCAAAGTGGTTGAACAAGTTTACACTCCCACCAACAAGGCAGTAGGGTTACTTTTAGGCCACAACCCCTACAGCATCTGTTGTTATTAGATTTCTTGATTATAGTCATTCTAACTGGGGTGAGGTGGAATCCCAATGTTGTTTTGATTTGCATTTCTTTTATGGCTAGGGAAGTTGAGCATTTCTTCATGTGTCTATAGGCCATGCTTATTTCCTCTTTAGAGAAGTCTCTTTAGGTCTTTAGCCCACTTACCAATTGGGCAGTTGTTTCTTTGAGGTTTTGTTGTTGGGAGATTTAATTTTTTGAGTTCCAGGTACATTTTAGATAGTTTCATCTTATATGTTCATATGTACATAGCTTTTGACCTTTTCTGCTTGTCCTAGACATATACTAGTTATTGCAAATAAGGAAGACCATGGGAACTATGTTTCTTTGAGCCTGGCTTACTTCACTTAATATAATTTTTTCCATGTCTTTCCATTTCTTAGCTATGGTGAATAATGCTGAGATAATTGCAGACAACCTGAAAACTTTACAGGAAGGAATAGGAGAAACTCTAAAGCACTGAGGGAAAGTACCGAGGCCCAGTATTCAGGCATCACACCTGACCAAAGGAAAAAAAAAAAGAAGAAGAAGACTGCACATAGAGCTCCCCTATGATCCAGCAATCCCACTTTGGGCATTTACCCAAAAGATCGCAAACAAGGCCATACTAAACTCCCAGCACAATATGTTTATCGCAGCATTATTCACCATAGCTAAGATATGGAACCAACCCATATGCCCCCCACTAGTTTGAATGGATGAACAAAATGCGATATATATGACTTAGAAAATCATATTAAGGCCCAAATAAACATAAGACCCATGGTTTTCCATATCTGTAATAACTAGTATATGTCTAGGGCAAGCACAAAAGGTCAAAAGCTATGTACATGTGACCATATAAGATGGTGCTAAATGAAATGAACCCCAAGATACCCAAGATAGGGACACAAGAGGTTTTATTTTTGTTGCTCTTGTTTTAATGTACTTATAATGTACTGTGTGATTTTTTTTCTTTGTATGTTCTTCTCCCACGGTATAACCCCTGTTGTCACTGTATTTGATTCTGGTGCCCTGCATCTTCGGTATACTTTTTTCTAATTTGGGGAGGGGAAGGGAACTAACAAAATGCTGAAATAAGAATACAGGTTGACCCATTGTAACAATGAGATGTACAAGACACTATGTTGAATATGAACTTTATAGCTTCTGTGGGGGTAGAGGGGAGAAAGAAGTTGAGGAGGTGGGGAGGGAAGCTATGGTAGGGTAAAAATCAAAGGAGGGGGCAACAATGCTCAATAGGAAATGTACTCATTACGTTACTCATGTAACTGTAATCCCTCTGTACAGTATCTTTACAATAAAATATATATATTAAAAATAAAAAGAAATCTTTTTCCTACACAAAAAAAGATGATGCCAAGCAAAATGAACCCTAAGATAGGGACACAAGAGGTTTTATCTTTGTTACTCTTGTTTTTAATGTACTTATAATGTACTATGTGATTTTTTTTTGCTTCTTTTATATGTTCTTCCCTGATGGTATAACCCCGGTTTTTATTGTAATTGATTCTGGTGCCCTGCACCTTTTATATACATTTTTCTAATTTGGGAAGGGGAAGGGAAATAACAAAATGCTGAAATAAGGATATAGGATGATCTATTGTAACAATGAGATGTACAAGACAGTATGTTGAAAATAAACTTTACAACTTTGTGTGGGGAGGGAGGAATTGGTAGGGGAAGAATCAAAGGAGGGGGCTAACAATGCTTGATAGGAAATGTACTCATTACCTTACTCATGTAACTGTAACCCCTCTTTACAATATCTTTATAATAAAAAATATATATTAAAAAGAAGACAGATTTTGTTCCAGGTGGAAATATTTCACGTTGACATAAAACATCATATATCTAAATTTTTTAAATTTTAAAATGGTTCAGAAAGAGTAGTCAAAGCCCCATGTCTAATTCCAAATTTTATTAGCTCATGGCAGAAAGAGGATTGCCTTTCACACCAAGTGGTTTTACATCACCGACATCTCTAGCATCAACAAATGTCTCACTCCTAAGGGTAAAGGTACCATAACTGATTCAATTCTCCAAGCAAAGGCACATGAAATTTTCTCTTTTATATGTCACTTACAGACTTTACAAAGAAAAGTCATGAAAGTAAATACTATGGGACCATAGATAAACAAATAGTTAGCTCAAAAGGAAGGTGCTCACATTGATAGAATGAAAATTGAAGAGTTTTTATTCAATCAAAGCAAAAGTCCTATCATGTTAGAAATTATAAACATAAATGTTAAATAAAATTTAACAATGACTATAGTTAACAACTACCAAAAGTCCAGAGAATTTCCTAACAGATTATAGAATTCTCTAAACACTAAAGCAAGAAAATTACAACCATAGTACATTGAAATTACATATGCCATTAAAGGAACTGCCATATAAGGCAAGTGGGAAAATAGTCCAGTTACACCAAGATAAATAAAGGTTTCATCACCTAAAGAGATCTTTCTTGCAGGACTACAAATTCCATAGGGAGATAGAAGATCAGCAGAAATCATGAGAAAGGAATTGCTCTAATCTTTCCTCAGAGACTCTGGTAAGAAGGAGCTCAGACTCAGAGGCACTCAAGCTGAAAAAATTGGATGACAACCCAATTTCAAATCATTTAAACTGCTGTCTATCCATAGAAACCCAAAGCTGAATCGGATAGAACTATCTGATGTGTGTGTCATCTCCAATTTTCAGTGGTAGAGTTTGAGTGTTTGAAAAATATGTACCAGACAGACTAAGCACCAAACTGTAATTTAGAAAGGGTTACAAGTATATTGAAGACAATCCTAAAGAGGTTGAGAAAATGGCCACAATTACAGACTGAAGGCCTGCCAAACCACCACAGACAACTTGCTATTGTGCTTCAAGCACTATTAGAAGTTCAATGGTGTTGAGATACAATTACAGAAGAAAACCCAGGGTACCACACTAAAGCCAGGGGTTCATTCTTTGTTAGTAACCTCTCTAATGTACTGCATGTTCTAAATAGTATTCATGATAAGAAATCAAGGATAACTTGAAAAGTAATATTTCAAGTCTAAAAGCAATTATACCTAAAATTTTCTGTTTTAAAAATTTTTGAATAATGATCTGATCCTAAAAACATATCCAAAGTTCTACTGGATTTCCTGCCCAAGTTCCCTTCATCTTACCCAGTATTATTGGAATAGCCTAGTAATTCTCAAAGACTCTTGCATATAAACTCCCTGAAGCATTTTTGTTGACAATTAAAAACTTTCATGATGAGTTGAAATTGTTGCAAAGGATGAAATTTTTATTTTGTATATATCCCATGGAATTCAAATTTCACGTTGAACTAAACTCATCATCTTCTAATTAAAATGCATGTGAATAAACACATTTTAACAGGCAGAAATGGTAAATTGTTTCCTTTCATAGTTGAATTTTCATTTCCATCCTATTTTGTCAATATGATCTATGATCTATGGCTATGTATATTTATTTAAAATTTAAAGTGTGCTATGCACAGTCCAGTGTGACTATAGAACAATAGAAATACAGATAGCTCAATGTGAGATATAAAATGAACCTAGAATTTAGATTTTCACACATGAAAGCAGAGTATAAAGTATTTCATCGATAATGGTATATTGATCTCATGGGATTAAATGATAGAATGATAATATTTTGATATAATGGATAAAAATAAAATTATATAAATAAGATTAATCTCATATAGTTCATTTTAGTGTTAATATAAATTAACAGTTACCTATATATTTCTATTATGATTATATGTCTATGATTACTTATCTGTTTCTGAGTATATTTCTATTTTGATTGTGATTACTTTTTTAGAATTCTCTATTGATTCCTTAGCAAACTTCCCTGCAATTCTAGAACCTGATTTTTTTTAATATTTTAGGTTTATTATATCCCTAAGTTTTAAAACATACTTTGAATTATTACACTAGCCATGATTAGTGGGATGTAATTAATAAAAGCAATATTGAACTTTAAATATTTTTATAACTTTAAAAGATGAAAATGTGAACTTATATGCAGCTGCTTAGTCTAATGAGCTACATGAGAATATTTTACCCCAATTAGTTGATACATCCATAAAAGAAAACTTATTTATTATGTAAAGTTTAACAGCAATTCACTTATACTTTTTACTTCTCTAGATAACAGTATAAGCACAAAGACATTATAATCATAGCAGGTAACCACCTACTATGTGACATACACAGTAGGTCACAAGCTATTTCATTTGATATAACTAAGCTAATAGAACACTGTATATTTTACAGTTTTCCATAGTACCATATTTATCAACTGCAAAATCAAATGCTTACATTTTCAGATACAAAATACTACTAATGCAGTTATTAGCATTAGATTTCTTAGTTTATGAAGATTGTACACCAAAAGGGCTTTATCAACAATTTATTAAACTATTGCTCAGATTTCCGAAGATGTTTTCACTTAGAGCTATGTCGTCCTACCAGATCTAATTACAAATTGCAACATTAAATCAAACCACACAATAATTTGTAAAATAAAGTTAGGCAAAACAAACTTCATATAAGATTCATATGCACAGACCCTAAATACATTTTTGTTTAAAGCTATGAGCCTACAAATATAGTTAAATCAATTTATTGAATCAGTAGTACACAATGAGATTTATTTTCTGTCAGAGAGGTTCAACTTCACCTTTGAAATTCAAATAAATGCTTTAATAAAAACCTCTGAGGCAAACAGTCTTTTTCCAAATTTAAATTTTAACCCAGGTATATAGATGTTAAGATGTAAAAGAGTAGAATCATGGAGTCAACCTTGCCATAAACCTGCAACAAGATAAAATAAGATACTCTCTACAATCTTTGTGTTTCCCCTCCCACAGGAAGACTTATTTGTCTAGCCTTCATGGGTGTGTGGAAGGGTGAGAATGGCTACCAAAAATATTTACAATTGTCTCTTCATTTTTTACTCTAGAAGTTTTGCACTACAAGGTAAAGCACTACAGTGAAGTCTGGGATGGGTGAGATAAGTCTTTGTTTTAAAAATGGAAGGTGGTGTCAAATGGCAGATAAAATCAGTGACACTCTATGTGTTGACCCAGATTCATTGCTGGGGAGCAAGATTTTAGGTAGTCAGAGCTGAACATTTATGCCTCAAAGACTATATCTGGCTGAGGATGAAACATGATAGATAATTTCCCAGAATCTCAATAAAACAATCGATCCCTAGATGGATAAATAAATAATGCTGATGTCCTTGTGCCATTTCCAACTATTCCAGTTTGAATATTATCCAGTTACCCCAATGTTTCCCTGCTTCTATCATTGACTCCTACAGCCTAATCTTGGCACAGCACACCTAATTTTCTCAGCGCTAAATCAGAAACATCACTCTTCTGCTCACCTGACTTACATAACTGTAACCCCTCTGTACATCACCTTTACAACAACAACAAATATTCTTTAAAAAAAAAAAAACAACTTCTAGAAGGTTCCCAGTCCCCCACATAGTAAAAGTCGACTGTTCTGACAGTAGCCTAGAAGCCGCCAAACAAGCTACCTCTTCAGCCATTGTACCTTTGAAAGGTTATCCCTCTATGGCTTCACTTTGCACCACCACAAATTCCCACCTCTACTCCTGAAAAGGAAACAGTCTTCGGATGTCACTCTCGATACTTTAATTATTTTGATTTGTCTCCTGTGACCCACTGCCTCACTTCTTTAGGTAATTTCTCAGAAAGGCTTTCCTTCAGGATTCTTAACCTAAAGTACCAATTCCGTACTTAATTTTTGTCCCCAAAGATTTTACTTATTTATTGTACTTTCTTTGCTTTAGCTCACGAAAACAAGGGCTCTCGTTCTACTGAGGACATCTCACTAGTGGGAGGGAGTAAGGCATATGTAAAGCAATCAATAAACCCATATCAAATGATAAAAAATCAATTGTGTGACTAGCCATAAATGAGACAATGTGCCTAAGCACATTGAAAACAGTGTTATGATAGATATTTTTGGAATTGTTTATATATGTGTGACACCTGAAGTGTAAATAATGCTGTAAATATATCCCAATGCTCGACACCAAGTAGATCTCTAGAATGGACATAAGCATTTATACTAAGTTCGTGTGATTGCCATCTGATTCGGTACATTGAATTCATATGCAGTGTCTTATAACCTCTGTATACATTCCTTCAGTACTGTCCCTATAGTCTTTTCATTTTTTTTTTTACTGAAATTCTCTGATTTTTCTTTGAGTATCCAATAGTTTCCTTAGATTCATAAAATTTGATTCATGGAAACATGTTCTTTAGTAATGAGAACTTAAATTAATTGATTTCTTTTTTATATAGTTTAACTCACATCTGAAAATAAAAACAAATACTTATGAGTACTACTCCTAAAATAAAATAACTTTTTCACACCAAAGTGTCTAAAAAGAATGTAGCTAGAGTGTTGTTAATCAACAGCAAAAGTATACAGTTGACAGCACATTGGAATTGAGTACCCTGAACTGTAGCCACTCATGGCTGTTACCAATTTTGTCCTTAAAAGCATTTAAGATAAGTTTGCCAGCTGTCACTATCAGACTGTAACTTTTCCCCTTGTCTTTTCCATCATTTAAAAATCTTTTTGGATTCATTTTATTAACAAGTTAACCAATCTATTAAATACTAGTATTATTGGCTAACTGAAAAATTATCCACTTTATTTCATGTCACTTGTATAGAATTTTTGTTACAGATATCAGAGGTTCAATGCTATCAGTCTTCAGGCATGCTAATTCCCATTGGGCACACCTCAGAGTGTGCTCATTTCATTTATTGATATTAATAGGTTAGTTTAAGCTAGCTACCTTGAAGGGTTAGAAAAGTGGGGAACATTGGCTTTCCTTATGCGCAAACAACTGAACAGGAAGAATACTATTATCATGGCATGATTGTAAAATAATTATGAGACTCAAGCAATAAATTTAAAGGGGTTTCATTGATGACATTTACTTAAAGAGGCCTAACAAAAAACTTCATAAACCCTAAAGAATAGTTTTGCCATAAGTAAATCATACTTATGAATCATTCAGAGCTTGAAGATGGATTTACATCCTACATCATGTGCTCAGTATACCTAGGCTCATTATTAGCATCAACACAAGAAAATCATGGGCCCTGGGACTCCTTTTCCCTCCAATGCACATGGACAAGATATATAGTACCGTAACTAACTATAGATTCAAAAGATATGGTATCTCTGAAAAGTAAACATTACATTTAAAAATGACAATTGTGATAACCAAATGATGCAGCATTTCCATTTTAAGAAATATGCCAATTTTTTTAAAAGTACATAAGGTCTGTTCTCAAAATTTACTGTGTCATACCATTGACACAGAGTTCACAATGAGTGCACAGACAAATTAGGAGTCAGAGTTGAAGTCCTAATAAGATTGTCTTAAAAATGTAGAATAATCTTACAACTATTTTATCCTTTGATGATGGAAGAGGCTCAATAATAATTACTGATATTTTGCTCTTCACGAAAGGTAACATTCAAAGATAAATACATAAAATATGATTTTTACATAACACTACTCTTTTAAATGCAGTTTTTAAAAATATACAGTTAAGCAACAAAAATGTACTTTCTTTCTAATCTCAAACAGTTACAGATTGTTGTAAAATGATTGTTTTGCTTTTATTTAAAGAGGTTTTTTGAAGCCAGCTCTCTTTCTTCTAAGCAGTTTCATAGCAAACTACATCCCCTGAGATCAATGTAACCTCAGATATATTTTAAAGCATTTAGCACTCCAGAATAGACTATACTTTATTTTCACAATAGAATAAAATATAATATTTATTATGTATAAATAAATAAAAGCTCTTTTCCTGATATATTTTCTTAAGGTAATTACAAAATATATTTGAAGGCAAATATAATGAATTTTAAAGAGATATGATCTCCATAATTTTCCTTAATTACAATATTTGATGAATAATAAACAATTTATACTTATTGTCAATAGTAAGCATTAAATATTAAAGACAAAATATTAAACTGGTTGTATTTTAAACATGATTAAATTATCTGAATATTATATTATTATAAAGTTTAAAGTAAAGCTTACATTCCAACAGCTATATGAAGCTTATAGGACAAAACTTATTACTTTAATTTTACATATGTCTTAAAATAATTATAACTCAACGAAATACTGAATAACACACAAGTTGTACCAGCAACAGAATATGCATCATGCATATTCAACTGGAGAGGTTAAAGTAAAATGCTTCACTTTTATTTATATTAAGCTGTACATAAGGAATAAAGGATGTTGGAAAAAATTAAAATGTTCCAGTTTTACTGCTACCAAAGCTGCTGACTTTGCCTATGGTTTTGTGTTTATGATGTCTAGGAGACAGATGGGAACTAAGCATTTCATCACTATTTTTATCTTCATGACAGCAAATATTCAATTATTTGTAAATTTCTTGGTGACTCATATTATATATAGATTGTCTACAATGTTTGGATATAAGATGTGAAGATGGCTATAGTTGGAAATGTCTATATTTGGGGTCAGGCAATTCAGTGAGATAGAACTGGAAACTACCTTGATTAATGTTTGTTTTGTCATCTGTCTCCTTACCATCCCTTCAATGAGTTCCTATAATGAGTATCATTCAGTTTCTTAAATCTGAGCTCCACAAAATATTCCCACAATAATATTCAATATGCTACTCCACTACACCTTTTCTGCATCTGGGAAAACACAATTTGCTTGGTGGGTGGCTGTCTCAAGTCCCTTCACTTCACGTTCAGAGAGATCATGGTGAACCTTTTGTGTTATACCCACCATTGAAGATGGCTGAATGAACTATATATTTCCCAAATCTAGATTTTTATATTCAAGAATCTAGATTTTTATATTCAGGAATATAGAAGTATTTATCAAATGATCCAAGAGCCAGACTAACTATTCCAAATTTAAAATGAAAAAATTAGAAACATACAAAAGGAAGGACAAGGAATGGACCTCGTTTTCTTCTCCTAGGCGCTGATTCCCTTAAAGCCCTAGGTGAAAAAAATTCTTTATGACAGAATACGGAGACTGGAATCAGGGGTCGTCAGGATGTTAGCCAAGGATCATCTCTAAACTTTAAGACTGTGAGAATCAGTGCTTAAACTTTCTTAGCAAGTTTTAAGAATGAAGTATATTCTGAGATATAAAATGTTACTTTGTTGAAGTTCTTCAACTGCACTATAAAATAACTATGGTTTATTCCCTGTGGTCATTCTTTGCTTATAAAACTGTTCCCCTATGGGAAAATTCTTTTCACATGTAACATCCTAACACATGGTTCTTTTAAAGTTATAGAACCAAGCAATTTTTCTTCTAAAGTTAAATAAGACCTTGCTGTTGAATCTTGGAATCCTACTGGAGCTGTGCAGCATAATTGAGAAAGGGAGGAGGAAGTATTGTTGGTCACAGCACGAGAAACAACTTCAAATCAATGGCTTTAACTGAATCTGATGACCAGATAGCATACAAATGTTTATAATCTATTTTTTTGAGTACTGAATAACAAGTCCAGGGCCCTGCACATAATAGGGATGCTCTTTACCACTGAGCTATATCCCCAACACTTATTTATAATTTTTGGGTTCAAATTAAATTGCTTAACCTCAAAATATTATTCTAGTTTCCTCTTGCAATCTGAGACTCAAAACAGCATTCTTGTAACTTAAGCTCTGAAGTTAAGCTCATCCTTTTAATTTTTCAATTGTTAAATTTTGTGCATGTCATAAAGAAAAGATTTTCCTCAAAACAAAGGGCGGGGGGTAACAACGCTTGATAGGAAATATACTCACTACCTTACTCATGTAACTGTAACCCCTCTGCCCAGTATCTTTACAATAAAAAAATATGTATTTAAAAAGAAAAGGTTTTTCCTCTGTTCTTTTGAAAGCTTGTTTGTCCATTAAGTACATTCAGAAAAAACAATTTTGAGCCAGGTGCCAGTGGCTCATGCCTCTAATCCTAGCTACTCAGAAGGCTGAGATCTCAGAGTCACAGTTCAAAGCCAGCCTGGGCACCAAAGTCTGTGAGACTCTTATCTCCAATAAACCACTGAGAAAACCGGAAGTGGCACTGTGGCTCAAGTGGTAGAGTGCTCACCTTGAGCTGAAGGGCGCAGGGGCAGCACCCAGGCCCAGAGTTCAAGCCCTACGACCAACAAAAAAAAAAGAAAAGAAAAAAAATAATTTTGATATTGCTTAACTTTCCAAAAGGAGAACCATCTTAACTCCTTTGCCCTGTCCATTCTCAACCAATGACCTTGAGTATCAGTGAATCACCTCACCTAAATACCCACAAATTCCATTTTGTGTGCAATTTCTATGTATTTCCAAGTTACCCTTTGTACTCTGTATTATATCTTATACTGTTATGTGTATGATACTCAGTCTCCTTCCTACATCCTTTATCATTTTCAACATCATTTCATTCAGAAGATGAAGATCTTAATGTAGACTCACTTTCCCATGACTTTCAGATCTGGGTCTAGACTACAGAATACCAGTTAAGTCAAAGTGATTGATAGCATTCAGTGATTGTGGCTAAATACCCAATGTAAGAATTATTATTAAGTATGTTTCCATGGAGCTCTAAAGAAAGATAAAATGTTATCAAATTAGGGGAGATGGGATTCCAAACACAGCAGCAGAAGCAAGTTAGATAGAAACTTGTGAGCATCACTGAAATATACCTAGATGCTTTCTCTCCAGCCCTTCAGTCAATTATCTACATAACAGGAGAAACTCTGCACCTTTGTTCTTCTAGACTTTGCACAAGATCTCCCAAATGTTAACAAGCACCAACAGCAACCATTCAAAGTACATTGTGTAGTGAATTTGGTTGGCAGAATTCAAAGAAAGTTGAGTGAATGGGCAGTGGACATTCCAAAGCAGTGGAAGTAGACTGAAGCATAGCCCAAGCCTATCAGTGAGAAGACGAGGCAAAACCTTTGGCAATCTTCCATTGAAATGAAAATTTCTCCTAGCCTCTTCATTACCTCCAGGACACGGGAAGACAAATCTCTATTCATCACACTCTTTTATTTAAATAATGAATTCTTCAACTGTGCTCTATACCTAAATATCCCTTTTCCCTTTAGGACTTGGCTTCATTCATTTCTTGCCTCAATACTTCTCATGATTTCATTCCAAGGGCCATTTTCCATCCTCCAGCCTGTACAAAAACATAAAAGAAAAAAGATCAAAAGAAATTGTGAACCTGATTGCAAAGCAATGATTCCTTTCCCTGCAGCCCTTTCATGAAACAAGCGTTTTCCTCCTCAAAAACTGAGTTGGTGTAAGATGAGATAAGGAAAGTGAAAAGAAAGCATGGTAACCCAAAAACTCAGAAGAAATCTAAAGTATGGGCAAAAAGAAGGGACTCTGAAAATGGCCTGTCCATGGATGTGAACCCCCACTTCACATCTCATCTGAGGAAAGTCTGTTAATACATATTCCCAGAGAATGGAAAGGCCACTGCCTCCATCTTACAGACTTTGACATGCTGTATGTTTAGTATCATTCTGTGCAAATTTCATCTATGATCTCTTGGAATCAATGATCTAAGTAAAGTTTTGATCATCTTAATGTTATTGATTTCTTATTTAATTCAACTGCCTCCAGCAAACAATATTTTAATATATTTTACAACTATAGTGATCTATTTATTGCCAGAATGCAGCCAAACCCTGGAAAAACATAATGTGCACTTCAACTGTGTTTTGGTATTTGGAGCTATATCATCCTAGAATATCAGTTAAGTCACAGTGATTGATAAAATTCAGATCATCTATGTCTTCAGTGTCTTCTCATGGGTGTTTAATTGTTCTATACATTTCTGAGAAGGGCTGTTAAAATCAAGAACTATATGACTGGGGCATAGCTCAGTAGCAGAATAATAGTTTAACATGCCTGTGGCCCTGGGATTCAATTCCTAGCACTGTATAAAATAGAATAAAATAAGGTTTGTGTTTCAATTCTATTAGTTTGATAGCTCTATAAAAAAATCTGTCCTCCCCAAGGCCCCCCATCTCTCATGGAGATGTGCTGTTCATGCTTTGGGGAAGGAGATTGAATTTAAGGTCTAGTTCATGCTAACCACACTACTCTATCACTGAATACCCCCAAACCCAAATGGGCTATTATATAAAGAGGCTAATAAGAGTTGCTTCTCAAAAAGTTAAATGCAGAGTCAGATGTGGTGATACATGCATGTAGTCTCAACACTCAGAAAAACAAACCAGGACTACAGTTTGAGACCAGCAAGACCCTGTCTCAAAATGAATGAAGGTCAGTGGTAGAGTTCATGGTAATACCCTAGATTTGATCACCAGTACTGCAAATTTTAAATAACTATTTGCCTATTATCTATTTACATCTGTTCATTTTATTTCATATCTTTTTTATGTTTCTCAATAGGCCTGCACACATTTGTGATTATTGTGACTTTCTGAAGAATTCAGCATTTCTTGTCATTCTGAATATCCCCCTTCATTATTCTGGGTCTTGAAGCTACAACCTGGGCACTGTCTCTTAGCTTCTTTGCACAAGTCTAACTTTCTGCCACTAAAACCAAAGTTCCATTTTGGGTCTTTGCTAGTTAATTAGAAATAAAAGTCTAATGGGCTTTCCTGCCCAGGCTGGCTTTAAATCATGATCCTCAGATCTCATCTTCCTGAGTAACTAGGATTACAGGTGTGAGCAGCAGGTTTCTGACTTTCTTTTTTTTTTTTTTTTTTTTTTTTACTTCTACTATGTTTTCTTTTTATCTGACATTGACAAAGCTAATTTAGCCTTCCAATGACTCTTGTTTACATAGTACATCTTCTTCCGTCATTGATTTTAAATTACTGTGTATAAATATTTTAAATGCATCACTCTTATAGAGCATTTGTTTGTTTTTAGAGCCCATTGTGACAATACTAACTTTTACTTAAATATAACTATTGATATGCTTGGGAAAGTTATATCCTACAGTTTATGTTTTATACTTAACCCTTCTTTATTTTGGGTTCTCTGTTTCTCCCTTCTAGTTCATGTAGGATCAAAAGTTGAATTTTTTTAGAATTTAATTTTTTTCTGCTAGTATTTTATCTATCATTCTCTACATGCTTTTAATGATACTATTTCATATAAGTTATGCAAATCTTATATAATTGTATATGCAATTGTATATGCAAATCTTGTATAATTGGTTAATACTCTCCTATCCTTTTGTTATAGTGATTATATTTGTATCATGCAAACTTAAATACATTATAAATATATAAATAGAATGTTCTAATTTGTGTTTTAAATACTAGCATAGTTTATAAAATACAAAAAAATGGGCAAAAGTTCCTATTTATATTTACCTAGATTTTTACGATTTCTGATGTTTTCATCCTTTCCTAACAATCTGAATTTATACCTATCTTTTTTTTTCATCCTGTAGGATATCTATCTAAATACATTCTTGCCTGACAATCTGGATTTCAGCGATTATTTCTGCTCTTAAAAAATGTCTAAGTTTTACTTACACAAATGAATAAGCTCCAGAGGTCATAAACAATAATGTATGCACTATACAATTAAATTTGTTAAGATGATAGGCCTTACACTAAGTATTATTAGCACAATAAAATAAAAATAAACCATTAAATATTTAAAGAAAATTTAAAATTTTTCTATAAGGGTTGGGAATTTAGTACAAGTTCAAGGCCTCCTCAGCTCTGGGGAAAAGAAAGCCCTTTAGCATTTATTGTAATGCTAGCGCTAGTAACAGAATTTTCTTAATCCATTTTATCTGAAAATGTTTTTATTTTACCTTCATTCATAAAAAAATTTTTCAGTAAAATAGACTTCTGAATTGTTAGTTTTCTCTTTTTATTTCTTTTATTTTCACTACTTTAAAGATAGACCTTTATTATTCTCTCCTGGCCTTGTGTTGCTCTTTCTCAGTACATAATGTGTCTTTTGTCTATCTTTTTTTTTAATGCTATATTCTTTATCTTTGGCTTTCATTAATGTGACTACAATATGCATCACCATAAGCTTATTTGCATTCATTCTACCTGTTGTTCATTTAGCATCTGGTACCTACAACATTTTTATGATAAAACTTAGGATTAGGGGTAGGAAGCACAATCTAGCTTCTCTTTCTGATTTTTCAATTTCTGTATGTTGAACTGTTAATATTGTCTCAAAGCTCACAAGGTCTTATCCTGAAGTAGAGGGAGGCATAACACTTGGATAAACTGTAACTCCTCTCTTTCTTTCACAAGGCATATTTCATCTTTTCCACAAATCATTCTGTCTGGGTCTCAGAAAAATCTCCATTTTCTGGACACTTGTGTAACCATCATACTGCCTGAAGCCTCTCTCACCTCTTTCTGACCCATCTCACTTGGATGACTTTCTACTGGTCCTTATCCTATCTTTGTCCCCTGCAGTGTAGAAATACTGAAACCAGATCAGTTTTGCTAAAAGATAGATCAGATCATGCCACTCCATTATACAAGTTCCACTGGTGGTTCCCCATTTCACTCAGTATAAGAAAACATGGACTACAAGGATTTATATGATCTGGGCCTCTCTAGCTCCTTGATAACTTAATATTCCCACCTGCCCTCTCTTCTCCTTTGCGCTGGCCTCCTTGTTCCTTTCAGAATTTCTACCTCTCTTTTAGAGTAATCCTCCCCAGAAATGTCCATGGTTCATCTTTTTTGTGTTCCTTTTCACTCAGGTCTGACCAAATGTCCCTGACATTTGAGCACTGACGGCTTTTCCTCTCTTGAATAAATTGCCTACATCCTTTCCCACACATCTTGCTTTTCCATACTCTGTCTTAACTTGCCTTTTGCCTTCAAAGCAAACATCTATGCCTTACCATCTCATATTCATTATTCTACTTGCTTCTTGTTCAATTTCTACCCACTGCAAATTAATCTTCTTTACAACAGTGATTTGTTTGGTTCTCTTCTTCTATTCAAATTATGGTATATTGCTTGACTTGTAGCAGTCATTAAATAATTTGCGAAGCAGATAAACCAACAGTTTAAACACTATTTTGAAAATAACTGACATTCATAAACTTAATTAGATAAAAATCCTTAAATATTTAAATCAAATTTGTTCATATATAAATATGTAATTTTATTTTTTGCAGTTTTACTTTAGGCACATCAAAACATTTTCGTAACTCTATTACACCACAAATATATATATAAGCTAAGTTCTCTTAAAAGTCTTTTAAAACTTCCAAGTCAATACTAGTTGCTTAAAACCAATTTAAAGACTTACATTGAGATGTTAGGAATATTAGCACATTTTCTAATATATCATATTTTCCTAAACATTATTAATATGAAAAAGAATATATACAGATTTGCCCATCAGAGTGAAATTTATTCTTTACCATAAATGTATGAATTGCACACGCTTTATTTATTTCATCTTTTTAAAAATCCCAGGATGAATGCCACTAAATTTCCTCTTTTTTTTTTTTAAATCAGTTGTGGGGGCTGAGCTGTGTCCCTCAGCTCTTCAGCTCAAGGCTAGTGCTCTACCACTTGAGCCACAGTGCCACTTCCAGTTTTCTGATAGTTAATTGGAGATAAGTCTCAGGGACTTTCTTGCCAGGGCTGGCTTTGAACCACAATCCTCAGATCTCAGCCTTCTGAGCAGCTAGGATTACAGGCATGAGCCATCAGTGCCTGGCTACCTCTAAATTTCCTTGTTTGATTTAAATCCTGAAGCATAATAATCTTGCTGCCTTCATTGTAATACTGGTAGTTGTACTTTATTAAGAAACCAAACTTAATTGCCCTACAATCTGCATATACAGGGTTCATCTATTAACCAACAATTCAGACCATTGACCAGAGCTGTACAGTCATTTCAATGCCATATATCACTTTCCTTGTAGGTATCTCCTTCTGATACTTCCTTCTTTCATTTTCCATCTTGCAGGCTTGTTTAAGAGATTTATGGAGAAATCCAGCTGAGCCAACAACTACTGATTTTTGCCTCTTCTCCCATCACCGTTCATCCCACTTTCTCTAGTTCTTCTCAGGTCTAGAATATAAATGTCGCACGATCATTACACTGGAAAGTTTCTGAAGATTTCTTGCCTTATTCTTGTGACCAAAGTGTAAAAATAGACCACTTACTTCCATAAAGGAGAAAACAATTATACTTTTATCCATGAATTAACACATAATTGCATGTTAGCCACTTCACATATTACATTGTGTCTGTTCATAGAAATCAAGCACTGACCAGTTCTACAGATAAGAAAATTGAAAATTAGAGAGTTTAAGCAAATTACCTAAGCTTATTTGTAGAACCAGAATGCAAATCTGAACGAGTACATCTTATTTTTCTCTACCACTTTAAAGTGAAGCCACCCATGCAAATTTTTAGAAATGCTTAACAGGTCAGATGTATAGAAAATTAATTTAAAACACTACAACCTGATGTGGATGACACAGTATCTACTGCATAATAGTCAATTATGTCTGTCTGGTCACTCCTAATGGATCGACTGCTCCAAGAGTCCTAGAAATCCTTCCAGGTTTGGCTGGTCTACAGCCAATTTTTCAATGTCTGTGTTCAGTTCTTGCTCTAAAAGCAGATCCCCAATGATTCTTCTCCTCTGCCCGTTCATTAGCTTTTCAGGGGATAAGGTGAGAGAAGTTGGACTCACTAGCAACTCATTTGACTACACCAACCAAGTCTTCCTTTCCCCCCCAAAAAATTCACAGTTATCACCTTAACTGACCAAAAATCATTATAAGCAAAAAATCATGTTAAGGAACTAGTTTTACAGAATTAGAGAAAGAAATCTGAGAAAGCCCATGGGGTGGGGAAAGGATAGAAGAGGTTTAAGAATATCAATAACTAAGTATGTCAGTGACAAGTAATTATCCAAAATTGAAGCAAGAAACAGGGAGTACTCAGGTGAGCTGGTAGTGATATGGGTCCAACCCCCAGAAGGAAGATAAATACTATGGTAAGAAGAATTAGCAAGAGTAAGACTCCAACCTTCAAGCGTCCGGTGGGAAGATTTTGGGAATGATAGTTGGTTTTCAAGACAAGGTCTCACATTCACAGCAAACCAGAATCTAGTATTTACACAGCAGAAAAAAATGTGGTGTGTTAATCAGAAAGCCAAGGTGAGGAAGAGTCTTCACACACTCAGTGTGGTAGAATACCTGCAACTCCAAGTTTGACTTTTTACTTAGTTATAGATTTTAATTTTTTTCTAAAAGCAGAACAACCCTAGTGTTTGAAGAATTCTGAATGGTAAGATTCAAGCTAAGCCAAGCACTAGCCTTTGAAACCTATTTCAAAGACTGTGTACTCCTTTAAACCAGGGATCAGCAAAATGTCCATAAAGTTCCCGCTAGTAAATATTCCACGGTCAGCAGCCCACACTTCCTGTGGCAGCTATTCACCTCTGCCTTCATGCTGGGAGAGAGCCACAGATGATCTGTAAGCAAAAGAACAGGGCTGTGCTCCTACACAACTTTATTTCTGGGTATTGAAGTTTGAATTTCACAAACTCTTATTTCTGTGGGAGTTTATCAGTAGGCCAACTTTGGTCGATAGCCCCTAGATGGCTTACCTCTGGATGCATCATACATTTTACTGTCCTTTACAAAAGACCTTTCTAGTGCTTCAATTTGCTGACCAGGAAGAAAAGAGGGATAGCTCCTCAGCTGAGAGAATGACCCAGCCCTCAATATACATGGCCTTCCCAGTATGTGTTATTTCTTCTAGGTAATTGTATGTAATTTCTTCATGTGATTTCTTCCATGACTCTTTTATTGAGTGAAGTATAGTGTATTGTGTATGTTAGCCCAAGACTCTAACTATGCTAGTTGGGAGGTAAAGATCAAGAGATTGCTATTTGTTCAAGGCCAGCCCAGGCAAATTAACTAATTAATTAATAATGGAGATCACCTGTTGAGCAATGTCTGGCTGCAATAGAACAGGCCTGGCATTCATTCCATGCTGTGAGGGAAGCAAAATGCTAGGTATTCAAGATAATAAGCTCAAACCTCAGAAACATATATATATATATATATATATATATATATATATATATATATATATGCAAAATCCTTTCTCGTTTTGCATGATTCCTAGAGTTTTCCCTAAAATCTTGTATAGTACCAACAGGATGGCAGTGTCAGTATTTATGCAAACATTCATGTACAGGATCAGTAATTGTCTTCTTTCCAAGATACTTACTCTTTCCAGATCTCAGTCATTCTATGATTTCTTAATTGTCCTTTATCCTGGAATAATGTACAATAATGGTATCATAACAACAGTCATATTTTACAAAGAATTTCTCTTTCCACATGCCGGAGTGTTAACAGTCTCATGAGAAAGTCCAGTATTCAAAGGAAGTCACCACCCTGATCTGAAATCAGTTGATGAGCTTATTAAATCCAACAATCACACCGATGGAAATAAAACTCTTAACAACTAAACCTTTGAAAAATTCCACCATTCTACAATGAAAGATATTTTTAAAGGGCTTTTTTCCCACTGTTTCTGTATTGAAAAACTTTCTTCCCGACTATCAAAGAACACATGCTAGTTGGTATTTGTCATTTAGTACTTTCCCTTCTTTCTCAAACCTGTTTGGACACTTTCAAGATACTGCTTTATGAGGCTCTAGGATTCTGTTGCAGGTAGCTGTCCCTTGTTACTGTCTTTCCGCTCACTCTCATAAAGTAGGAAAAGGTTAAAGCTCATATAGTATCTATCTAGAAATATCCTTTTCCCAACATAACAGAACTAAAACCTGAATTTGAAAACTGAAAGAAAAGGGGAAAAAGACCTTTTCGAAAAGCAAAAGAAAATGGGAATAAAATCAAGATCAAAGAATTCCCTTGCTTGAAAATTTTTAATTGTTCATACCTAATTATTCACAATAATAAAGAGCAGGTGACACACAAAAATAAATAAACCAAAATCAGTTAGAATTCTGTAGAAGGTCCAACATGAATTTCCATGCCAAACAGATTATGCTTCCTTTAATTCATATAGTGATTCTACCATAATAAAATGCAAGGTTATCTATTTATCTAATTTATAAAAAATTGGCAGAAATCTCCAAATTTATTTATAAAACTACCATTTAATTACATTTTAGACTCGAGCATCTTAAAATAATTTGGAAATGAAATGAACAGGTATGTTTTGTGCATAAAATAAACATAGCTATAATAATAATAATAATAATAATAATAATAATAATAATAATAATAGAAACTATCAGTTATGGACCACTATGTGTCATGCACTGTGCTGTGTGATACAAATGCAATCCTCATTTAAAACCCTATCAAGAAGCAAAGTTCTGGTTTCTATTTTACAGATGGTAAATGTTTAGGTTGATATGGCTTTAAAGATTTTGTAGTCCTCCTCTGTTCTTTTACACAGAATAAGACACAGGATTCCAGTAAGCTTTGGTTTGCCATGGGTCACATCTCATCAACAAAACTGTGCTTAGCAGACTCAAGTTTCTGAGCTTACATTCTTCCTGGTATAATCTTGTCTCAGAGGTTTTTGTGGTGTGGATCTTATATAGATTTATAGTTAATATCTGCATTGTGGCCCTCTGGTATAGAGGCCAGAGCCTAGTAAACACTAAGTAATTTTACTGCACTCATCAAATATTTATTATACCCTTAACTACATGGCAAGTCTGATTTTAAGAGATGTGGATAAAGCAGAGAACAAGATCCTCGCATGCCCATAACAATGTTTTCCTGTTGATGTTTTCTTGATAGAGAACCACTAGTCTGCTAACAGCCATACTCTCAGAAAACACCTTTCAAAAATGGATTTTACTATCAATATTTTAGAGTGAAGACATTTAGAAAAACAGAGCTCTTTTTCTAACAATCACAAGGTGTTAACGAAAAAGTATGTATGAAGAGTCTCAAGTCATATTGTGAAAGAGATTATAAAATATTCGAATCCCGGAAGACCTCTTAAAAATCATGAGGTCAATTCAGAGATGTGTCCTTTGTGCCTGTGACATCAAAGATCGCTTTCTGAATGTACAACTGCTTATCCCATTATAGCACACTAAACGGATATTTTCATTTATTTCACAGATTTACCCAACAATTTCTGACTCGTGTATAGACAGCTTGCTATTTCTTAGTTATTTGTTGGGGATGTGTTGGTATGGGGTTGATATGCAATGGGTTGTTCCCACTCACGTATAATAATAATAAGAAACACATTCCCAGTTTACACATCTAACATAGTTTCTAGTATGGATTGTTTTTTTAATATATATTTTTATCGTAACGATACTGTACAGAGGGGTTACCGTTACATGAGTAAGGTAATGAGTACATTTTCTATCAAGCATTGTTACCTCTTTCTTTGTTTTTCCCCTACCATCCTTTCCTTCCCCACCTCCCCAACTTCTCCCTCCCCACTCCAAAGTTGTAAAGTTCTTTTTCAACATAGTCTCTTGTACACCCCATTGTTACAATGGGCCAACCTGTATCCTTGTTTCAACATTTTGTTATATACCTTCCCCTCCCCAAATTAGAAAAAATATATATGCATGATGCAGGATGCCAGAATCAAATACAGTGAAAACAGGGGGTCATACCGGGGTGGGGGAGAACATACAAAAGAAACAAAAAAAATCACATAGTACATTATAAGTACATTTAAAACAATAGCAAGAAAGATAAAACCTTTTGAGTCCCTATCTTGGGGTTCATTTTGCTTAGTATCATCTTATATGGTCATATGTACTTGGCTTTTTGACCTTCACTAGCCATACAACAGACAAGGGTCTCATATCTAAAATATACCTTGAACTCAAATAATTAAATCTCCCAACAACAAATGCACAAAGAAACAACTGCCCAATTGATACGTGGGCTAAAGACTTTAAGACAGACTTCTCTGAAGAGGAAATAAGAATGACCAATACACACATAAAGAAATGCTCAACTTCTCTAGCCATAAAAGAAATACAAATCAAAACAACATTGAGATTGCACCTCACTCCAGTTAGAATGACTATAATCAAGAAATCTAATAACAATAGATGCTGGAGGGGATGTGGCTAAAAAGGAACCTTACTGCATTGTTGGTGGGAGTGTAAATTGGTTCAACAACTTTGTAAAGCAGTATGGAGGTTCCTCAAAAGACTCCATGTAGAGCTCCCCTATGACCCAGCAATCCCACTTTTGGGCATTTACTCAAATTATTACAAACAAGGCCATACTAAAGCTACCAGCACAACTATGTTTATCACAGCATTATTTGTCATAGCTAACATATGGAATTAACCCAGATGCCCTTCAGTAGATAAATGGATCGAGAAAAAAAATATGTATATATATAATGGAATTCTATGCCTCAATCAGAAAGGATGACATGACCCCATTTGTTAGGAAATGGAAAAAGTTGGAAAAAATTCTATTAATGAAGTGAACCAGAGCCAAAGAAACATAGGTCCCATGGATTGTTAACATTAGACGGAGTTACCTAGTAAACAGAAATCAGTACTATGGCATATCTTACATTCTAAGGAGAATAGAGAGGTGGAAATGGGATAAATGAGTATATTATACAGTAAGTTGTGTTATTAAGGCAGGAAAATAGAACAATCAGACAAAATGTGGGAAAGATGAGAAGTATGTGCGGCAGGGATAAATGAAGACAGGAGTAGCATTCTTAGGAAAGGCCTTCTGAGAAAATGATGCTTAAGTAAAAACCTAGTAGAAGCAAGGGAGCCAACAGTAGGTAGACATTGGTGAAAGACATTCCAGAAGAGAATAGAATTTTCCTAGTGAATTTCAAGAACAGCCAGTCGGGAACTGGTCAGAAGACTGTACTAAGTGGGAGAGTAAAAATGATATCAGAGAAGCCAAGGATAAGGAGGAAGAGGAACACACAGAAATAATTGTGGAAATGAGGATGAAAATGATAGTTCTTTTTCTGGTCATGAACCACTGTTACTCCTCCAAAGAATGTTTATTCTCTTTGTGCTTTTACCTAAGGTATCAGCCTTGCACATACAACTCCCTCCATCTGCTTTCCTGAGACAGTGCAGTCCTAGGAACACAGTTAATTATAAAGAAGCTCTGTTGCATGGGCACTATTACAGTACCCAATCAAATCCCATAACACCCAGTTCCATTGTGAGCCTCAGTCCTCACTTCCTAAATTTGTCTCTAGTACAAAATGACGTATAGAATGTGCGTTGTACTGTTGAGGACCAACATAGCATGATACACTGGAGTCTGTTGACAGATAGGACAGATGTTTTAAGATTGAATCTCTCCCAAATGACACAGGAGTCCCATTCAAAGGACAAAGTCAGGTGGACACTGCTGAGCCCTTTCCGCACAACGATGCTATTAATTTTCTAGGATTCTGGCAAAGGTAAAGTATTTAATGATTATAAAGAGCTTTTATTTTCTTCATGGAGAAATAACATGCTACATAAATCTTATATGGATTGCTGCCAGGTTGAAATGTTGTTCAAAACTACATACTTCCTAACCAGGTAGGATTTTTTTTTCCTTTAAATACCACAGGGCTTCTGTCATGAAATTTAATTTGATCCTGAAATGCTTAACAAAGACCAAGACATGAGGGAAGCAGAGGTCAGTCCCATAGACATGGGTTGGGAACAAGAATGATGACACAGATTGCCATGACAGCACTGAGCTGACAGAGAGGCAGATGAGCAGAAAGACGGGGAACTTTGAAGGTGAAAAGGAGGACAAATCAAAGGGGGCAGTCTGATGAACAAGAAAGCGTTTTAAAATAGCACTTTTCAGGAAAGTGGTAAGTTGAATCTTCTTTTGTGATGATACCAGGGTGGTTCTTTTTGTGTGTGTGTGCTTCAGAGCAACTTGGGTTTAAAAGAAAGGAGACCACCATCCGAAGAGTTTAAATAAGAAGGACCGGAAAAACTAACTGGAAACCTAGCCTGGAAGACAATCAAACATCCCTGTTTGGCCAATAGCTTCTTACAGCAAGCAGAGAAAATAAAGGTGATAATAGTACCCCTGAAAAGTTTTATCACATCCTGTCTTCATTACAGTTACATGGATTTTATTCTTAACTTGTAGAATCGATTTAATAAAAGAACTCATAGTGAAATATAACTGAGTGATAGAAATCTCACTTGCCTTTCAAATAAAATAAGGGAGGGAAACTCAACACAGGAAACAGATATACTGAAACAAACATTTGGCCAACTAGTGCATGATAAATAAGCTCTTCTTTTCAGGGACAAGAGAAGCAATACTCCAAGAAATAGAAACAAGGGATTTTGTTTTTGTTTTTATTATACTGCTTGCAGTTTTTTTTCTTTTTTTCCTTCCTTGCATTCCCATGTGTCACTGCTTTTTTATTTCTGTACCCTTTGCCTTGTATATAAATTTATGTGATTTGGGGAGGGGAAGGGGAAGCCCAAAAATTGTGGGACAGAGGGTGAGCCAACTCAGGAGTGATTCTCATTGGAAATGAACTATACAACTTGGGGAATAAAGGCGTTGCCAGGGGGAAAATAGGAGAAAAATAAAGGAGGAAGTGACACTGTTCAAAAGGAAATTTATTTATTACCTGACTTATGTAACTGTAACCCCTCTGCATATTACCTTTACAATAAAATTTTAAAATTAAGAGAGAGAGAGAGAATACTCAAAGACTGAACTCAGGGCCTTGTGCTTGCCAAACAGGCATATTACCACTTGAATCACACCTCCAACTGAGAAATAAATTCTTTGGGGGAAGGTGAGATGCCATTTCAATTTCTGTGCCAAGAAAATTAATCACTCCCATTGCTCAGCTCAGTGATTGTAATGTCTGAGCCGTTCACAAGGGGTTTGGACATTAAGAAAGTTGTAGGTGGGCATGGAATTCATCTTGTAGTTAGAATCACTTCTCTCTGGTGATTAGGAGAAGAAGAGAAAAAGCTCCATCAATTTGACTGATTTCAGGCACTACCTTTTAACATAATCAGGAATGCTGCCCATGAGTTGCAGAACTTCATACAAGTAGAAATTATAGCAAAATAGTCTGTGCACCCAGAGAGTTCTTAATCATGACTCCACAAAAAAGATAACATCAATGAAATTACACTACAACAAAAAATTCTTCTCTAACTGAAAAGAAATTGAAAGAAAGGTAAATTAGTTTATTTAACAAGAGAAAGAAAAGGCATGCTGAATAGTAGAGTACAGAAATGATCACAGTGGTCACAGCTTTAGTGAAAGGGGTCTAAGCAATTGAAGAGGAATGAAAGTACTGGTTTCAAAAAGTCAGTGTTACTTGCTCACATCTAATGGCACTTCTTTTTACTACAAAAGATTACACTATAAAGTCTGCTGTACAAAGTGGACAATTTTAGGCTGGGTGCCAGTGGCTCATGCATATAATCCTAGCTACTCAGGAGGCTGAGCTCTAAAGATAGTGACTCGAAGCCAGCCCAGGCAGGCCAGTCAGTCTCACTTATCTCTAATTAACCACAGATAAAGCTGGAAGTGGAAGTGTGGCTCAAGTGACAGAGTGCTATCCTTGAGCGAAAAATAGTTCACGGCCCAAGCCTAGAGCTCAAGCCCCAGAATGAGAAGGGGGGGGGGGAGAAAGGGAGGGAGAGAAAAGAAAGAAGAGAGGGAGAAAGAAAGAAAGAAAGAAAGAAAGAAAGAAAGAAAGAAAGAAAGAAAGAAAGAAAGAAAGAAAGAAAGAAAGAAAGAAAGAAAGAAAGGAAGGAAGGAAGGAAGGAAGGAAGGAAGGAAGGAAGAAAGAAAGAAAGAAAGAAAGAAAGAAAGAAAGAAAGAAAGAAAGAAAGAAAGAAAGAAAGAAAGAAAGAAAGAAAGAGAAAGAAAGAAAGGACAATTTTGACAAAAATGTTTTCACAGTATTTGACTTTTAGTGTCTTCTTCCTTGAGTGACATTTGTTAAAACCACAGACATTTGTGAGTTCTACAGCTGTCCTCTTAGATCATATTTCAAGATGAGCTTTAAGATCAAGACCTTAGAATCACAGACAATTCTTCAGGTCTATCCTTATGAAAGAGTGTCATTTTATTATTGTATGTGTTTAAAGTACTTAAGGAAACACATTTAATTGTAGAATGTTATATACACTGAAGTGTGAATTGGTTTAAGTATCAAGAAACCTTTGTTCTCATAGGATCTTTTCTTCTAAATTTGCAAATATGTGGAACTGAATAAATGTGTGATAATGTTTTGGCCCACATTTCAGAGTTAGAAGTCTAAGCCAGATTCTTTTTCATTCTTTCCAATAGGTTTCCATCTGATTTCACATATACCCTCCACTCCTCCATACCCAAACCATTGTTGGATGACTCCACTTTCAGATGCACCTTAATTAAGTGTAGGATTGAGGAAAAGGTCATTTCCTTCCAGCTCAGAGAGAATTTTTCATCCCCCAAATTAAGAGTGTATCCTCTTGTCCAGTGTCCAAACTTGAGGTCTTTACAGTTAGCTGTCAACTACAACTAAACTATGAGCAAGTAATTGATATTAGTATTCTTTTGAAAATCTTAGTTAGAAGCTAGACACAGGTGAATCATGCCTGTACTCCTAGATTTTCAGATAGCTGAGACCTGAGGACCATGCTTCAAAGCCAGACCAGACTGGAAAATCCATGAGGACTCTTATCTCTAATAAACAGCTGGAAAAGCCATGAGTAGAACTGTTGTGTCTCAGCAGTAGAGCACTAGTCTTAGGCAGAAAAGCTCAGGGACAGTGTTCAGACCCTATGTTCATCTCTACTACTGGTAAAAATAATAATAAACTAAAAGTTAAGTTAGTAGTAGATGTTTTACTACAAGTCTATTTGTCAGCTTTCCATCTCTCTGATAAAATATCTGAAAAACATCTGAATTGATTCCATATCTTGGCTATGGTAAACAATGCTACAATGAAGATAGAGTTGCTGGTCACTTTAGTGTGGCCTCATTTGTGTTGTATTGGAGATATGCCTAGAAGTGGGATTGCTGGGTCACAGGGGAGCTCTATGTTTAGTCAACAACAGTATAGTAGCATTCCCTTTTGGCCACATCTCCACCAGTGTCTGTAATTATTAGTTTTCTTGATAAGGCCATTCTAACTGGGTGAAGTGGAATCTCAATGTTGTTTTGATTTTTGCTTCTTTTATGGCCAGAGATTTGAACATTTCTTCATGCATCTATTTGCCATTCTTACTTATTATTCTGAGAAGTCTCTCTTTAAGTCTTCAGTCCATTTCTTAGTTGGGTTGTTGTTTCTTATCAACCCAGATGGCCCCTCAGTGTATGAATGGATCAGGAAGATGTGATATAATATGTGTGTGTGTGTGTGTGTGTGTGTGTGTGTGTGTGTGTGTGTGTGTGTGTGTGTATTATATATACAATGGAATTCTACTCATCCATCAGAAAGAATGATATCTTACCAGTGCTAGGGAAGTGGAATGACTTGGAAAACATATTAAGTGAAGTAAGCCAGACCCAGAGAAACATAGGTTGCATCGTTTCCTTCATTTGTTGTAGCTAGAATGTGCCTATAAATCTAAGGGAAACACACTGGATGTTAAAAAAAAATTCTTGGACATGAGAAATTATACAGGACTCTAGAAATTCACACAGTGAGACCAAAAGAGGATATTCACAAAGGCTTAAAGCTTTATATATGATCATATAAAATAATATTTGATGAAATGAACTCCAAGAAAAGGAAACAAGAGACTTTTGTTAGTTGCTATTGTTATTGGATATTTTCTTTTTCTTTTTCTTTTTTATCTTGTTTGTTAGTTTGTCTTTAGAAAGGTAAGGGTGGACATAGAAAAGCTGGAACAAAAGGTGAACAAATACCACAGTGGTACTCACTAGACAGTATGTGGAAAATGAACTGTATAACTTATGGGTGGGGACAGGAGGGAGACAAGGAAAACATGAGGGAAGGAGAGACGGCTCAAAAGGTACGTATGACCATATAAGATGATGCTAAGCTAAATGAACCCCAAAATATGGACACAAGAGATTTTTTCTTTGTTGTTTTGTTAATGGCTTATGTGATTTTTTGTTTGTTTCTTTTTTTGTTCTTCCCCTATGGTATAACCCCTGTTGTCACTGTATTGGATTCAGGCGCCCTGCATCTTGCATATACATTTTTTTCTAATTTGGGGAAGGGAAGTGAAATAACAGAATACTGAAACAAGAATACAGGTTCACTCATTGTAACAATGAGACATATAGGACACGATGTTGGAAACAAACTTTACAACTTCAAGGGTGTGGGGGGGGGGTGAAAGGGGGAGAGGAGTCGGGGAGGTGGGGGGGGAAAGGGGTAGTAGGGGAAAAACAAAGGAGGGAGTAACAATGCTGGGTAGGAAATGTACTCATTACCTTACCTGAGTAATTGTTCTAAGCATTGTGCCCACCTTCGGTCCTCAGCTCCACCCAGACCTGAGCTCCTCCCTGCCCTGGCCCCTCCCTTTCTCCACCCAGAACCACCTACCTCACTTCCTGCCCCTAGACTCCCTTGCTACCTGGATAGTGGAGGATGCCATGTGCTCTGTCTGGGGCAGGGGGATATGGCTCCTCTAATAAATCTTGTAATCTTTCTCCCATGCCTGCCTGCCTCCGCTTGGTCCCCTGGGATGGACATGATGGATCCTTTTAATTGCAATAATATATATATTAATATATATACTAATATATATAATATATATATTAAAAATACTTGTACTCATTATCTGATTCATGTAACTCTAATCCCCTCTTTATCATACCTTCACAGTAACAATATTTTTTTTAAAAAACCTGAAAAAATCAGCTCAAAAAAAGAGAGTTTTGTCTCATGGTTTCCGTCTATGGTGGCTTAGTTTAATCACTGTTGGCCTGTGGGGAAGCACATCAGGCTGAGAGGGTACAGTGGCACAGAGGTACTCACATACTCATACCCCAGCAGCAAAGAGAGAGAAGAAGGTATGAAGGACAAAATATACTCATCAACTCACGGAAATGGAAACAAGTGGGTGGGTGGTTGTTTTTGTTTTTGTTTTTTGTTTTTTTGCTTTGTTGCTGTGTTTGTTTTCTTCTCTGTCTTGTTTATTCCTTTATCTGTCTTTGTGAGGATAAGGGAGGCACAGAAATGGAAGAACTTGGGTGAGCAAATGCAACAGTGATACTCACTAGACACTAGGTGGAAAATGAACTATACAACTTGTGGGTGGGGCTGGGAGGGAAAAACTGGGAGAAAGTGAAGGAAGGGTGACATCATCCAAAAAGAAATGTACTAAGTTCCTGACTTATGTAACTGTAACCCCCTGTATGTCACCTTCACGATAACAATAAACACTTTTAAATAAATAAATGTGCTTGGTAATTGATCAAAGTTAAAAAAAGTCACACCCTAAATTCCTTCAAATACATGTGAATAGCTATGGACTCATCAATAATTGAAACCATGAGCAGCCCCTCTCAATAACACTGCTGTCTGGGGACAAGTCCTTTAACATGTGAACTCATGGAGATTATTCTAGATCCAAAGTATAAAACCAGTAAGTTCAAAAGGTGCCATTTGAAAACTCAGAACTCCTTAATCGAAATTTATAACAAGATTATTATTGTTATTTTGCTTATTTTTTTATCATTTGCAGAAATAGTGGCATGAGTTTCATGAGTAATGTATATTTAGTTTATCTGCCTTAAAACTACCGAGCACTCTGCCCATAGTGATAAGGGATATGATATGTACATAGCAAATTTGATTTGTAGTAAGTAGTATAAAAAATGTCTTTAGTTAAATCTTGAGGGCTTTCCTCTTAACTCAAAGAAGATTCAATTAGCCATAAAGGAGAATTGTTGGGAGAGGGGGTTCTCATATTTGTTAACTATAGAAGGGTGCTTCATTTTAACATGCCTATATATGCATAAAATGTACTGTGAAGGTTGTGAAGATGGTTCAGTGGTAGAGTGCTTGTCTTGCATGCTTGAGGACCTGGGTTGGATTCCTCAGCACCACATGAGCAGAAAAAGCTGGAAGTGGCACTGTGGGGTAGAGCGCTAGCCTTGAGCTGAAGAGCTGGGGACAGCACCCAGACCCAGAGTCCAGGCCCCATGATTGACAACAACAACAAAAAAGTACCATGATCAGATGTACTCCATCACTCTCCTTCATCTACCTTTCTCTTCTCAAAACAATCTCAACAAGCTTCATTTTTCTATTGTCACAATTTGTGTATAAAGAATTTTGATCACCTTCACTCTCCTTTAACCCCTCCATTCACCCTTCCCTTCCCACTAGCATCTCCACCCAAGATAGGAGGCCTGTTTTACATTTCTGTCATTCATTTTAAGTGTGTGTTAATGGCATAAAACAGAGTTTTATCAGAGTATTTCACACAGGCATATGCCGTACTTTAATTGGATTGATGCTGCTGCTAATGCTCATTTTATCCTACTCCCTACTCACTATTATTCAACTTTTTCCTCTTCAAACAGTCCCACAATTACAAGCATCTATGTATATACAATTTGTACATATGTGTATATACCTACATATATGCATGTGTGTGTATGTATATGTAATATGCATGTATCTATATAATTTGTGTGTATATATATTCAATCCTGTATATATCTAAATATGCGATTAATATTTGGTTATAGTATCCACATGTGAGGGAAAACATGTAAGCTTTGACCTTGGTGTACTTTGCTTAACATGATGATCTCCAGCTCCATCCAACAAATGAGAATGCTTGAATCAGTGACTTACCATTATTATCCCAATACTGGAACTCTATTAGCCATCACAACAAAATTGTTAGAAACTATTTTGACATATCTGTAGTTCAATGCTTGACTGAACCATGGGGTAAACATATTCGAAAAAAACAATCTGTGTGTAATTTGCAATTCATCCTAGTATCCAACATATGGGTAGTTATAAAATAAAAGACTAAAAGACTGCTTAATTATTTAAAATAAATATCATAATTAAGTAAATAATTAAAATAAATCATGTTGTGCTCTTCTTGATGAAAACCTCACTGTCTCCTTTTTTATTGAGCATTTCTCTGCTCTATTATTTTTTTTTTGGGTCCGGTCGTGGGGCCTGAACTCTGGGCTTGGGTGCTGTCCCTCAGTGTTTCAGCTCAAGGCTAGCGCTCTACCACTTGAGCCAATGCGCCACTTCCAGCTTTTTTCTTTTTGCTTATGTGGTGCTGAGGAATCGAACCCAGGGCCTCAGGCATGCAAGGCAAGCGCTCTACCACTGAGCCAACTTCCCAGCCCTCTCTGCTCTATTATACTAAAAGTTTATAGATCTTTTCTGACTATTTTAAGCAAATTGTCTTCTAATTATATTTTATACTACACTTGTGTTATACACTAAACAATATGAAATATTAATTTTACCTATCATCATAATCTAAATCAAAGCATCATGTTTACTTAAGATAAACAAAATCATTGTCATATGTAACTATGTATATATGTAAACACATTTTCTCTTTTAAGTAGTTTTATAAAGTTGAAGTAAACTAAGTTATTCTACAGAAACTTTTAGAAGTCAGATGTGGGTCTATCTAATGTGCTGGCTCATTTTCCTCTAATTAGAAACACTCTGGGAAAATCCTTAGGGGAGAATTACTACGGATGACATGAAGTGATTTTGCTTTGGTTATCCAGGCCCTGTCTTCTCAATTAATTATAACCATGCTGGGGAAAGGATAACTCCTGAAGCAATTAACATACTCTTTGGACAAGAAGAGTAAAGAAATCAGCAAAATTATAGTGACTAGATGACCTAACATAGATGAAGTAAATACACATTGTTCTGAAAAGAAAATGTAACAAAAGGGGAGAAGTCGGTTCTGATTTACAATGAAAGAAAAAACTGCTATACCATGCAAAGGATTCTTCAAATACTCTGATATTTTAAAGAATCTTTTTTTGATTATAGCTTCATTGAAATGAAATCTACAGATTATCCTATTTACTCATTTCAAGTATTCATTTAGTTTGGGGGATAGTTATGACATTGTGCCAATCACCACAATCAGTTCTAGACTACAGCTTTCCATCATAAGAAATCCCTAAACTTTATCAGTCCACTCAATCTCCTCTCTCCACTCTAACCCACCCCAACTGGAGAGGCAACACTAATCTACTTACTCTCTGTTCTCCAGACTTCATCATGTAGTCAAAGGCCTTTTGAGTCTGCCTTCCTTTACTTACTGTTAATGTTTTCAAGTTTTATACAAGTTGTAGCCTTATCAGTACGTCTTCTTTTTGAATGGACAAATAATACTCTAAATGCATGGTTATGCCATGTATTATCTTCCATTTATTTGTTCACAGGCATTTGGGAGACTTTTGTTTTGTTGTGATGTCAGAATCTCATTTTGTATCCCAGGCTGAACTTGAACTCCTGATTGTCTTTATTCACCTCCCAGAGTACTGAGATTGCAGGTGCTTACCCTTATGCCTGGCCAGAGATGTTTTTTAAATTGACTTATCTTTTATTATTGATTGATTGATTGTCATCCTGGAAGGCAGAAACTAGGACTTTAGGCATTCTGGGCAAGTGCCTTACCACTGAGATACAACTCCAGTCCTATTTTTTTATTTTAATTGAGACTAAATGCATGTAACCTAAAATTTACCATCCTGGCCATTTTTTAAGAACTTTCACTAGTATATATTTATTATTCAAAATACTGTTAAGAAGGAGATAATAACTGACTAAGACGTATTTCCTGCATTTCAACCCATTTCAAATGCACAAAAGTTATATGTTCTAATCCTGACTCACACTTACTAGTGCCCTTCTTTAGGCATGCTACTTAATCATATTCACTTCTGTGAAATGAGTACAGCATTCTCTTTAGATGCATTACAACACAGACAAAATTAAATCTCAGTTCTGTGGGTGGTTCTGAGAACTTAATGAGAGTATAAACAAAACATTGTCGATATTTGGTATATAGTAAATGCCACAGGGAAGTGCTCATCACACTTAGTGTCATTACTACTTCTGTAAAGTTCTCTCACAATTCATTACAAGCCCTGCTCCATTTTAGCTTGGTTGCATCTGCAAAGACCCTGTTTTTGAGTAAGCCCGCATTCAAAGTTCGAGATTTTAGGACTTCAGGTCATCTTTTGGGGGATACAGCACAACATGCAAAACTAGGTTGGTATACAACTCTTAGAATCTCTCTATCTTCTTTCTACTCTCTCCTCACACATACATACACAAACATTGTGCGGTCTATATTTCTACCCTTCATACCTGACTTAATTTTTAAAACATGCTCAATGCTGCTGCATTAATTTCTCTTTATATTAACTTAGTGTGCCTTAATGTGTCTGGTGTCTTAGAACTTACCGCCAAGCTAGACTTGAACTATTACAAGGTAAATGAAGTGGGTCTGAGAACATTTCCCATTCCATATGGTAGCTAGCACTGGGCTAGACAGAAAGAGAGCCCTTTATAAGTATTACTGATGGGATGTTTACTTTATTAGTTTACTAAAGTGTACCTATATGCATCATTTGCCTTTGTTTATAAAATACTTTGAGGAAAAAGGATCAATATATTCAATAAAAGTTGTGCCTTATGTAGGATGTTTATTAGACCAGGAAAATTACTTTGAGAGATTTTTTTCATAAGCTATTTTAATAAAAAAATTAAGTCTCTGTTCCTTATTCAAAACTAACTTAAAAATCTAGTCTAGAAGACAATGACTAGATAGAGAATAATTAGAGACAAAGAAATTCTTTATATATTGTGTCATTATATAATTACAGACTAAAGTTATAAATTATAGCACTGAAATAACCAGAAAAATGAGGCAACATGATAAGGGATTAATTGCAGAAATTAATTCTCCATACAATAGAGAGAAAAAGATCGGTGGTGCTCATTGAACACTGTACTGCTTTTAAGTGCCTAAAGAAGGGGAGTTATTCTCTTTTGCTTCACTTATTTCACGAAACAAATGTTGGCGTCATTTGATTATTTAACAATCATAGTAAAGATTTATCAGTTAAGGGATTGTAGCGCATATCTTTCTACTCCTTTCACAGAACAGGGCAATAACATCTGATCTGCTTACGTAAACATCACACAATATCACAGAGGCTTCCCCATCAAAAGATGCTGACACAAGTATCCTCCTTTGCACTGGCTAGAACAGAACTGAAAAAGCTCAGGACTGGGAAAAGCACCCCTGACATTCTCTTTGGGAATCCTTCCAACTAAAGAATTGTAACTTAGACAGCTGAGAGCTGTCTGTGGGAAGGTTTGGCTCATGGGTCCTATTCTGTTGGGCCACACAAAACCAAGTTTAATCCCTCTCCCAATGACAACCCTTCAAACAGATGAAACCATTTATCAGTCTCGCCACGTTTTCCACTTTCTCTAGCTTACAACATGTTATCGAGACTTTATCCTACTGATCACACTCACCTGTGCGCACCCCACCTTGTCTATCACTCTCTTAAAGAATGATGCCTGGAATGACTAAAGTTTTCAGGTGCTCACTGACAGCACAGCCCATTTAAAGCAGCAAAGCAGGAGCCTCTCCTGTCATTCATCTCCTCTCCCATAGGTAGAGTTTCAGTCCTCACTATAGAGAAACTCCCTTAACAGCTTCATGACTGAACTACTTGCCAGTACTATTCTCAAACTAGTATACATTTTTTTTCTACCATCAAATTAGGAAAATAAGATAATGAATACCTCTATAATGCAAACGTTTCTGGACATCCCCTATAGGCATTATGAATGCCAGTAAATATCCAGTGCCTTAGGAAGAAACGAAAGCCTGGCAACCAGTATCATTTTGACATTGTATTTAGCTCAATCTCTCCTAAATCTCTCCAATTGGTCATGGGTTCAATTGTGTCCCTACCCACCCCTGCCCCCACCATTCTACATGAAAATTCTTATTCTTTAGCATGTGACCTTTTTTTTGGAAATAAGGTCATTGAATGAGGACAAAAGGAAGATTCTAACAAATATGAACTGTACTCTTACAAAAAAGGATCTTTAGATACAGATATGCATAACAAGGATGTCACTTGATGATGGGGAAGATAAAAAATACAAGCTGCAGAAAGAAGCCACAAGCAGATTCCTCCCTCCCAGCCCTCAGAAGAAATAAACTCTGCTATCGCCTTGATTTCAGACTTCTGGCTTCTAAACCTGTGAGATAATTTCTCTTGTTTAAGCTTTCCAGTTTGTGGTGCTTTGTTATGGCAGCCCTAACAAATTAATAAACCATTCTTCTCATTCTCCACGGATACTCCAATGAATAAAGATGCAAAGAAATATTCTTCAATTAACTTGGAAAATACGACCTCAAAAATTAATAGTTAAGAAAATGACGCTTCTTTAGCTAAGGATTCTGTCTAATACACAATTGAGCTGACCTCAGCTAGACATTTTCTTTAGACTCAGCTGTTTTCAGCCGCACTCATTCATGCATTGAACGTCAGCCAGTGTGTCTGTGCTGCTCTCAACTGGCATGTTTGAGGATGATGAGGCCCTTTTCCCCATGTCTCTCATCTCCAGACTAGCCAGGCCAGATCCAGGGAGCAAAAGATTAAGTCTCAATATGAGGATTTCTTAAGTGTCTGGTTATGCCCTACTTGCTGTTATCCCACTAGTCAAAGCAAATGAAAAGTCTAGAGACTAAGTTCAAGGATTGGTACTACCTATTTTTGGTTAGGAATGTTAGCTTACACTGTAAGGATATGGACACAAAAAGAAAGAGAATATATAATCATTTTTGAAACTTCCACCTTCAATCATTCATTACCAAATGCTTATTGTCATCCTCACAAAAGTTGTGAGGCACCATGAGTACAGTAGATATTTAAAACCACACACACACACACACACACACACACACACACACACACACACACACACACACACACACACACACACACACACACACCCCAGATCTGCTTCCTGCACAAAATTATATTTAATATGATAAAAACTTTATCATCCAATGCTCCTCAATGCATAAAAGGATCAAGAAAATGTGGGATATATATATATATATATATATATATATATATAGAATCTATATATATATTCTATGCCTCCATCAGAAAGAATGGCACTGTCTCATTTGTTAGGAAATTGAAATACTTGGAAAAAATTATATTAAATGAAGGAAGCCAGGCCCAAAGAAACATAGGCCCCATGGTCTCCCTTATTTGTGATAACTAGTATAGTCTAGGATAAGCAGAAAAGGTCAAAAACTTTTTGGACATATGACCATATAAGATGATGCTGAGCGAAATGAACTCTAAGATAGGGACGCAAAAGGTTTTATCTTTCTTGCTGTTGATTTTAATGTACTTATAATATACTATGTGATTTTTTTGTTTATTTTGTATGTTCTTCCCCCATGGCATCTCTATCTTTGATTCCGGTGTACTGCATCTTGTATATACATTTTTCTAATTTGGGGAGAGGAAGAGAAATAACAAAATGCTGAAATAAGGATATAGGTTGACCCATTGCAACAATGAGATGTACTAGACATTATGTTGAAAATGAACTTTACAACTTTGGGCGGTGAGGAGTTGGGGATGGGAAAAAAAGGAAGGGATGGTGGGGAAAAACAAAGGAGGGGGAAATAATGCTCAATAGGAAATGTACTCATTACCTTACTGATGTAATTGTAACCCCTCTGTACAGTATCTTTACAATAAAAATATATTTATAAAAACTTTATCATATATGTAGCATAAACATAAAATAAAATATAAGAGGATCTTATAGCAAATAATCCATATGAAGAAATTAGAGGGTAGAGTCTTGAAAGAAGAGATTTCTTCTACTTGATTCCATCATTTTTAATGTTTTCTTTAATTTTTTTTATTGCTACTGTGGACTTGATATACAGAGGGTGGTAGTTACATGAATTAGGTAATGAGTAATGAGTATATTCCTTTTGAACAATGTCTCTCCTTCTGTCACTCTCTCCTGGATTTTCCTTCCCATCCCCACCCACATGATATGCAGTTCATTTTCCACAGAGCGTCTAGCCACTATGTATTTGTTCACCCTTGTTCTACCTTTTATGTGCCCTTCTTTACCCTCCCAAATACAAACTAACAAGACAAAAGGAAAAGGAAATAAAAAAGCAACTAAAAGATGCCTCTTGTTTCTTTTTCTTGGAGTTCATTTCATCAAATATTATTTTATATGATCATCTGAATGGTTCTTAATCAGGATTGTTTTTTGTCCTTAACTCTAAAGTATATTTGGCAATATGTAGAGACATTTTTTTGGTCACACCAAGAACTAGAAAGTTGTTTCTAGTATCTAGTAAATAGAAACCAGGGATGCAGTAAGACATTCTACAATTCACTTGATAGCTTCAGACAATAAAAAATTATCTGGTTCGAACTTGTGTTATTGATAAGCTCTATTTTAGCCTACAACTGTAACTAATCAATGCTGGCATACCTGGGCATGACAGCTTATTTTCTCATGGTGGTGGTTGTCCCCATTTAATAATCTTTCTTACTTTGGAAACCATCAGGGAAAAATAATAGTGGTGTTTCACGCTGCACTGGCAGGCAACATCTCATTTTCCTGATGCCTTCTCTCAGGCCCCAGGAGGACGCAAAGATGAGTGTTTTCTGCCCCTGTCTCTGGAGCCCAGAGTAAAGGAGGGTCAGCTTTTCTGTGAAGCCACATGTTCAGGGGGTACTTCCTCTGTGGGGGTCAGCTCTTGTCTAGATCTCTGTTTGGTTTAAAAATTCCCTAAAGATGTGTATACTTCCCATTAGGTTACCTGCTTCTACAGCAGATCTTACTGTTTGTAGATGTTCAGGACCTATAAATACACTTAACTCAAAAGAAGTTAAGGGGATCATATTATATGTGTACCCTTAAAGATACAGGAAAGGGTTGAGTATCTACCCTCATGGATCTGAATGATTCCTTTGTTACTCTTTCTTATGTAAAATGGATATTCAGTATGGTGTCTCTATGAGTTAAGTCTGTTTAAAGGGGAAAAATCAAAGGAGGGGGTAATAATACTCCATAGAAAATGTACTCATTACCTTACTCATGTAACTGTAATCCCTCTGTGCATTAGCTTTACAATAAAAAATATATATTTAAAAATATTTTAAAATAAATCTCGGTTAGACTGTCCAGTGTTGTTTAGGGTCATGTTTACTACTTATAATTCATTAGACATATTTATTTATACTTGTTGAGTAATTTTTTTTAACTTAAGGCCTTTTTTCTCCACTGGTTCACCTGCATAAAAGCATGCTGATTTTTTCACTGTTTCTTTGAATATATAGTCTTGTAAAATTTACTCCCACATAGTTTAACAGTCATGGAAAAGCTATCATTTACCAACGCTTCCTCGTGTGCAAACATCTGGATCACTCAACTAGCATTTCGCAATAAGTAGTAATTATCTACACTGTTTTGGCATGATATTAGGTGACAATTTAAAACTCCAACCTTCATTCCTAAACCTGGTTGCTGCTTGCTACTGTGAATAATTCACTCAATATTGAATGATGAATGTTACTTTAATATGGAACACTCAGGTTTTTCAAAATTCATGATTAAGCGTTTGGAACTGATTAGCCACATATTAAGTGAAATCATCCCTCCCCCACAAAAGATACTAAAAATGATTCTGTATATTAGAAACAGGAGACATAAAAAAGTTCACTTTGGATTCTGAGACTGAAAAGGAATTGAAAACCTCAAAACAAAAAGGAGAGTAGAAGCAGAGATTGGAAAGGGAGACTGATAAAAACCTCATTGAAGACCCTGTCATGAACAGAAGTAAGTTCAGGGCATCAATGAAGATGGGCCCTTGTTATCTCCTTTTTATATCTCTAAACAATGAAATTTTATTGGAATAACCTTGATACAGTCTAAGCAAGTCTTGGTTGATTTTCAAAGCAACACAAATGAGGTACCCATTTGTCACAGAGTCCTGGAACTATAGGAATTCTGCAGATCTCAGCATCCTTGCTGAAGAGAGCGCTATTAATGGTACTTTGTCAAAAAAAATATCAGCAAAGATCATTCTTGTCACATATCATGATTCTTGGTCTTGATTCATGAGTGAAAGCCCTTGGAAGCTTGTGCTGAGGAAGACAGAATCAAATGCAGAAGAGTCGTCAGCTGCGAAATCACTACTCAGAGGAGAGTTGTCATGTGACCATGAGCATTCACTTCAAACTTCTCATTTTGAAATTTCCCAAAAATAACTATTGTGCCAATGTTTTCCCTTATATACGGAAGTTAGATTTAGCTTATAGACTTATAAGTAAGTACATTGGGTGGTATGCAATTGTATACAAATATATTAGCTGACAAATGGTAGATTCAAGAGAGAAGTTGTAGAAAGGCAAAGTTCAACAAAATATACACAAGGAAAAGCACACTTGAAAAGGAGGGGGTTGGCTCAAGAGGAAAGAAATAGATGAATGAAGAGGAGAAGAGGAAGAGAATACCATCAAGAATGTGATATATACCCTAAGAAAATGAGGGAAGGGGTAGGGCGGAGGGAGGGTGGGTCATAATGTTGAAAGAGATGGTACTGATCAAGCTGCATTGTATTCATAAACTTCTTTGTAAATGGCAACTCCTTTAAACAGCCAGTAAAGATAACAAAAAAGAATGAAAAAGAAATAATGTGCCAAGTTACTAAAATTAGTGTATTTCTTGTAATAGCTATCACAATCTCTCTCAGAAAGCATTATGTAGAGAAATTAAAGAGAATATGATATTTACAAAGAGGAGCAATAGAAAAAGTAATGTAGTCATCAATTAATTTTTTGACAAACATAATGTTCTTGTTATGTGTTAATGTTACTTTAAAAATGAACCAATAGGCCAGGCATTGGTGGCTCACATCTGTAAATTCTAGCTGCTCATGGCTGAGATCTGAGGATGACAGTTTGAAGCCAGCCCTGGCAGGCAAGTCCAATTAACTCTCAAAAAGCCAGAAGTGGAGCTATGGTTCAAATGGGAGAGTGCTAGCCTTGAGCACAAATCTCCTAGGACAGTTCCCAGGACCTGCATAAAAGAGAGACAGACAGACAGACAGACAGACAGACAGACAGAGATGGACAGAGAGACACACAGAGAGGAAAAAGAAAAGAAATAGAGACCACAGATATATTAGTGAGCAATGAACAAAACAGACCAAGTATTAGTCTACATGGAACTTCCATTCTGACAGAGTAAATGTGCAACATATGAAGTAAAATGTACAGAAGCTTGGTGTAAATACATAGTATGAAAAATGTTAGAACATTGAGCGCGGTCCGGTGGCATAAAGCAGAGAGTAGGAAATATGACTCACGCTAGCAGAACCATGCTTGAGTTCAGAATCTATGTGACATTTTAGGATCACTGACTGACATTAATGACATAGGAGAATGTCACAGAGATGGTCTCTAAGGCAGTTCGTGGTTGTGAAACTGGGTATGCAAAGGTTACAGTCAAGAAGGAGATTCTGATAAGACCATCCATGATTCCAGGATCCATCACCCCAAAACCAGTGTTCTATGAGGATAAATATACATCTTGCAATGTGGGAAAATATGTAGATATTTTATACAGAGCACCAAGATTAACAAATAAGAAATTCACCATGTTAAATCTTCTAGCTGTACTGTTTACCTTAAACTTTTCCTCAGCTACATGAAAGGAAGTTAAAAACTTTAGAACTAGAGGGTAAAAAAATTTCAAAGGAAAATTTAATTAGAATTCAGAACTACATTAAAAATAATAGTATAGTGATGGTAACATATTAGTCACAGTTTCGACTCATCATAAGAAAAGAATTAAGGTCAGGGGCAAAAGAAAGAGATAAGTAATACTTAATATGCATGCATACTTGCCTCGAGATAACCAAATACACAGGAGCTCAGTTCAGTTACAAATTAGGTAACCGTGAGTGCTCTCTTATGTTAAAAATAAAAAGGCTTTGTTATTCTGAGATTTACTTTAAGTTTACCTGAAGTATGGAATTTTCAGTGGCTGATAGCAGTAAGTTTATAAAAATTTTTCCAGACAAGGATTCTACTCCATCAGAAGAACATGATTCCTTAGCCTGACATACTTAATGTGAGGATATATGAAAGCATTGAACATATACAGTTTCTACAGCCAGGCATATTTGTTTCATGTACAGATATTATCATTCATATTTGTTTTATTGCAAGCATTATCATGAGAAATCTGTTTTCTCATGGTTTTTGCAAATTTTATAGCTCATCACAGGAGTGGTGACATAAATATTCTGAAACTTATTAAACATGTTTCAGTGAAATTACCCGCAAGATTAGTCTATGTAAAAACAGTTGCTAAAAACCATGCTCTTTGAAATTTCCATAATCCATTCAATATTAAAACAAATAGGAGTAAAAGCAAAGGCAATCAAAAAGAACTGAGTGATGCCTAACTGTGAACCACCTCATGGGGACAAAGCACAGATTTATACCAGCTGTGCACTCACAGATGTGAGCTGTAGAAGTTGAGGTCAAAGTTTACAAACAGTAATACCAAATGTATAAAGTGTCTTAGCCAATGGTGAAAATGAAATAGAGTCATCATGAAGGATTGGCTACATGACCTGTGGATAAATCTATAGATGCTCGAGCCCTTACATACAATGGTGTATTATTTGCATGCAATCCATGCATGCTTGTCTCAACATTACCTATGATACCTAATGTATGATGTATGCTATATAAATGAGTGTTGTGCTATATTGTTTAGGGGACCATGACAAGAAACAATATTTTACAAACCTTTTCTGTTGTGGTTAGTTGACCACATACCGATGTAAAGCACACAGTTCAGCTGGGATGGCAATACTGAAGGAAGTAATCGCCATTAGGAGAGAAGTTGCAAATAACAAGAAAAGCACAACTTCTGGGATTTTTGCTTAAGCAAAATGGGAAAAGGGAAAGAGAAAAACAAAGCAGACCCTGGCTATAGCTTTCTGCTGTAGAGTCTTTGATTTAGCATATTGTCAAAAGTAAAAGTCTTTCTAATAATATTTTCATAACTTTTATGATTTAATAATGTGTATGATTTAAGCTCTCTCATTTTGTGGAAAGAAAACCTTTCAGAAAGAGAATAACTTCTCCAAGGTCTCCAAGCTGATTAATACCAACCCAATTGCCCCCTTGTCATATCTGCTACACATCCAGTAGGTAGTGATGTTACCAACAATGAACATACTAGGATCTACAGCATAATATACTGAGAAAGCATCATAGTTATCATGGAACATAGAAATATGTAGGAAGAAAATACTGCCTTCTTACCCTATGCTAGGCACTTATTAAGCACTAACAATTGTCTATCTAATTTGGCAGTGAAATGTGTACAATTTGTAGCCTGTCCTACAAGACTGGAAAAGAAAACTAAGAAATGATTATTCTATTCTCCACAGTCACACAGAGAGGTAGGCATATTTTAAAGCATGCTGATGTGTCTTTAATCATGCTAAAATAATGTGTTAGAGATGACAGCATGGTCACAGGAGTGAGAAAGAGAGATAGGAGAGAAAAAGTTGAAAGAATGAAAACTGGGATCATCTTTGACATCCATTCATTTATTCAACAAATATTTATTCTCTTCCTTTTACCAAAGGTAAAAGTGTTCATTGTTCTGATAGACTTTATGTTTACATGAAATAAACATGAGAGTCAGGTTAAAAAATCAGAGTATGTTAGACAGAATTCAAACTTGGAACTATTTGGGGACCGGGTTCTTGAATTCAAGAATGTACAATAAAAGATGACATTTGAGCTGATGATAAAGGGAACCAACCAGCCTTGAGAAGTTAGTGGCGGGGGAGGAAGGGATATTCTAGTTGGACAAAACTAGGCTAATTCTAGATATAGGAGGGAAGCATGGCTGTCATCAGTGAGCAATTTAATGGGAAATGACAAGATGGGGTTAGAGGGAAAGGAAGAGACTAAGGTCCTGAAAAATAATTTCCAAGCAGGAGGAGAAAATAGTTGGTTTCAATGCAGAAGAGATGAGAAGATGTGAGTGCTTTACAGTTCAAGAGCTTCATGCATCAAGTTGCTGACAAAGAAAGGCTTTGAGGATGGAAGAGGTAAACAGGAAGAGTGCTGAGGAGTGAGTCTAATAATCCAAGCTAGATAACAGTTTGGATGAGGGTGATGGAGAGCAGGGGAGATGAGGGGAATATTTCAGAAGTGGTCCAGCACAGGTTGTTTATGTGGAGAACAAGGGAGAAAACAGGATTGGGGGTAAGCACTTGACATTACACCAGAGTTCAGATGGAATGAGAGCCAAGAAAACATCATGATCTTGAGGAAAATGTTCAGATTGGAAACATATCCAAATTACACAGAGAAAGAAATTATCACCGAAAGAAAGACATATGTGACACTGATACAAAGACAGCATAATAACAGTCTTTGAAAAACCATTACAAGACCGTTACATTCACCGTTCAAATGATGAACAGAGCCTGACCAAGGAATTCAAATAAAAAAGTTTGCAGGCAACACAGAAATACTTTGTAAAAGTCATAAATACAAGCATAATGTTAAATAAGTAAAGATTCACCTGACTCAAATTGTACTCAGCCTGATCATGTCATATACATTAAATATATATTCATATTAGATAAATTCATTCAATTTTATGAATGCATTTGAGTGAGATATTGGAGGATTTTCTTTCAGATAATATGCCAAAAACTACCCCCCCCCCCATTAAATGATTATGTTCCCCTTCAAAATAAACACTCTGAGAGTAAATACTCTTACTCCAATGATAGTGTAATTGTTCAAACACTTTTTGGGAGGGAATTGCTCCATGAGGTTTCTTTCCAAACCAGAAACACAGTCTTTGTCTAGTCCTAGGAAGGTCGGTTTATTCCAAGTCAGTCAGGGGTTGGGAGCACAACCAACAATAACAGTTGAGTTCTGCCATTGGTGCTCAGTGTGGGAGTTCATGCTTGTCTGTAGTGTGTGCCTGCTGTCACCTGCAGAAGCACTCAGCACAAAAGAATCTCTATACACTAAGCCTCATGGGTTGAATTCATTTTTGATAAGGAAAGCTGTGGATAGCAGTGAAACAACTCCAGATTATCCTCAGAGGCATAGTTTTCTAGGTGTCATTTTTTTTTCTCTCTCTCTCTTAGAGCAGGGATGGGTGGTGGCGGGTCCTAGTTTTGATAGTTTACCAGAGTTGGCACGGTCTGCTGTGGATTTCAAGTTTTAATGTATCGTATTCCCATATCTTGGCTCAGGCAAGGAGGAGCCGCCATACATAATGAAGAGGTTTCTTCTGTGTCTCCTGTTCAATATGAAGTGTATGCACACACTTTTGTAACTTTCTCTTTTCTGAGTGTCACGTTTTTTTTTTATTTTTAAAATTTATTGTGAAAGTTTTGAACGGGGAGGAGGGGTGTTACAGTTACAGGTAATGAGTATATTTCTTTTCAACACTGTTACCCCCTCCCATATTTTCTCTCACTTACTACTCCCCACTGCTCTCCCCCCCTCCTAGTTGTAAAGTTCATTTCCAACATAGTGTCTAGTGGGTATCATTGTTGCATTCGTTCATCCTTTGTCCTCCTGTTTCTGTGATTCCATTTCCCTTCCATGGATCTGATAAGCTTATATACAAAACAAAGTGTCGCTTGATTTTAATGTCCAAATTTTTTTCAAATTAAAAAATAGGTACTCTTCTCATAATTAATTTTTTGAATATACTACATGTCTAATCTTTGCAAAATCCATAGATTATCTTGTAAAGGAATGACTGGTCTCAACATTTCCAGGCATACTTTTTTCCCAAGAGAAGAAAAAAAAATCATTGAAGATACATTTCCTCATAAACTTCTTTTGCTCCTGTCTAGTTAGTGTTATCTGCATATTAATTTGGTTGCACATGAAAAATAGATCCAAATTATTTGCTTTTAAGAGGCCACTACTACTTTGTATGTTGACACAAAGAATGTATAATTCTATTCCCATCTTTCAATGACACAAGTATAGTCTGGCTAGGTGTAAATAGGGTGGGAGGAGGAAAATGCAGGGCTTGAACTCAGGGCCTGGAGCACTGTCCCTGAGCTACATTGGTCAAGGCTGGGGCTCTACCACTTTGAGCCACAGCACCACTTCTGGTTTAATACTGGTTAATTGAAGATAAGAGTTCTGCCTGGGCTGGCTTCAAACCATGATCCTCAGATCTCAGCCTCCTGTATAGCTAGGATTACAGGTGTGAACCACCAGCTCCCAGCTTAGATTTAAGTTTATTGCTCTCATAGGTGAAATAGACAACTTTACTACTCTTCTGACAATTTACATGTAATTACATATATACTCAAAGTTATAGCACAGGATAAATTAGATATTCGTTGCATGTTATCACTAATCTCATAATAATTTTACTTCCTGTGAAAATAAGCTTGAAAAACAGTGGAAATAATTCATTTTTAAAATTAGTTCAAAAAGCCAGGTGCTGCTGGCTCATAGCTGTAATCCTAGCTACTCAAGAGACTGAGATATGAGGACTGCAGTTCAAAGCCAGCCTGGGCAAGAAAGAACATGAGACTCTTATTTCCAATTAACCATTACAAAAGTAGAAGTGGGGTTATAGAGCAGTATGGTAGAGCACTAGCCTTGAGCACAAGAGCTCAGGGACAGGGGGCCCCCAGTCCCTGAATTCAAGCCCCATGACAAAAAAAACTCAGCTCTAAAAGAATCCTTTCATAGACCTAGGTACATTTTTGTATCACTAGGATGATACGTACAATGTCACCATGCTCAGTTTTGGAGATGAAATGAGGTCCCACTAATGTTTTTCCCAGGCTGGCCTCAAATTGATTCTCTTGATCTTTGCTTCCCAGGAAAGCAGGATTACAGTCATGTACCATCATGCTCGTGATAGAAATCTAGATCCTAATCAAAAAATGGAGGAGTATTACAGTCCATATTATGAGATAGATGTATCTTAGAAATGAGCCTCAATGTTTTACTGTTGATGTCCTGAATGGTATATTATTTGTTAACTTCAAAATGAATTTGTGAGATGTTCTTGAGAGGAAGACTTCCTGGAATAAGTGAATCACACACTGGACTCTGCCACAAATGTGCAAAGAGAAGGAAGGGACAAGGATGTTTAGCAGTTCCTTGTGGCTAACCATGTTGAAGAACTCTCAAATCTAGATACTTTTTATGTTTTTTTCCATCAACAAAAAATCATTCACTACAACTCAAATCAACTCAAAGTACATTATAAAAATCTGACTTTCTCCTCACATACCCTCAATCTAGTACCGGGGTTTGAACTCAGAGCCTCATTCTTATTTCCCTTACATGGAAACTCCAGTATTTGAGCCATACATTCAGCCAAAGTTTTGTGCTGGTTATTTTGGAGATGGAATCTCGCACACTTTTCTTCCCAGACTAGCTTCAAATCAACAATCCTCCAGATCTCAGCCACCTGAGCACCTAAGATAACAGGCTTGAGCCACCAGTGCCTATGATTCATCTTTTATTTAAAAGAAAACAACACTATATTTATATTATCCTTTTGTTAACTGCATTATCCTTTTGTGTTCAACATTATCTTTTTGTGTTCAATATAACTCCCTAAACAATCAAAGTAAAGCTGTAAAAATCAAGACTTGGTTACAAACCCAGCTTCTTTAGGTTTTGTTTCAGAGAATGTCACATTTATTGCCCAAACTGTTCTCAGACTGACATCCTTCTGATATCTGCCTCCCATGTAGCTGGAATTATTGACATGAATCATTGCACCCACCCATAATAATATGATTTTCTCAAACTGAAAAAAAAGACTAACAGTAGATCCTGGATCCATCATATTTTAAAACATTTTTTATAAAATTCAGGATATTCCTGCCTATCTATAATCCTATATTCCCCTCAGTTACTATAATCAATCAAGTTCTGGAAAAATGTGAGCAGACTGATTTCATTAAGGAGATACAACAGAAGCAATCCATGCTGAATTTCCTCATCCTGAAGAAACACTACCAGAAAAACAAAACTCCTTGATTGACTACACAGGTTTCCTCATGACAAAAGTTAACAACTGCCATCTTCAATATAAACAAAAACTAGGTGTTAAGATATGCTCTAACCCCCTGTAGCTGAGAGCTATTCCCTCCTGCATTTAAAATAAATATACAAGACTGAAGAGTCATATAGAAGATTAACCTGTTACAGACACACACAGTTCTGTTCCGTAGCTAATCAATCACATTCTTCTATTGAATTGCCTTTCCGTATTCTTCAAGGCATGATGTGGTTTTAGAACCAGTTTTTGTTGTCTCCTCACTGTTTTGTTTTGTTTTGTTTTGCTTCCTTTGATGTATTTTCTCTTTGCTAATACTCCATTTAGCTCTGGGAAGGTGAATCAGTCTAGAGTGTTTGCCTTGCATGCCTGAGGTCCTGGGTTCGATTTCTCAGCACCACATAAGCAGAAAAAGCCAGAAGTGGTGCTGTGGCTCAAGTGGTAGAGCATTAGACTTGAGCTGAAGAGCTGAGGGACAGCGCCCTGGTCCAGAGTTCAGGCCCCATGACCAACCGGAAAAAAAATTCCATTTAACCTGTTTAATATATTTCTGATTTTGATTCACAATCCTTTGCTGTTGATCTATTGTCTCACTATGTAGCCCAGGCTGGACACAAATACATCATCCCGCTGCCTCAATCTTCCATTCTGGGATGACAATTAGGTGCCATCTGACCCAGAGTTTATGATCGTTTTCCTTATTATTTCACTTCATTTTTTGTTTCATTTGTTGTCTCTCTCTTAATTCTTTCCCTTTTGGTGGCAACTTAGGGATAGTGAATGAAACCACTTGGTCTAGTTTATCTAATTTTTTTTCTTTTCTAGTCAAATACATTTTGTTCATCAAATTTTTTATTGTGAAAATTCCATACAGCAGGGTTACAATTACATGAGCAAGGTAATGAGTACATTCCTTATCAAGCATTATTGCCTCCTCCTTTGTTTCACTTTACCATCCCTAAATTTTTTGATTGTTTTGCCTTATAGTGAGATTTAATTCTTACTTTGGTTGGATAGTAATCCTAGTCCACAAAAAAGCAACCACCACTGGGTTGATGCCCCTTGTATCAGAAGTGTTCAAATAGTATTAGTGTGAGTGTAGGAAATGCCTGAACAACCTAAATTTCTACTAAATTCTGGGAATATGACTTTTCACTTCAGATTTATGAAGACACAAGAAACTGTGTTATATCATAGCAGGATGGAACCTGGTATGTGTATATGTTTTTCTTCATATAAATGTAATTATACAGAAAATGTATATAAAGACCTAAAATGCATGTGTATATATAGGTATATATATATATATATATATATATATGTATATTTACATATTTTACTTATGTTACTAAAAGTTCTCCTTTAAATAGTTTCTCACATACCTGTCTTCATTCCTTCAAGTTATATCCTTCCCCTTCATCAGATAGATTCAACTTCAGGTTGCTGATATAAAGCTCCTTACATTCTAATCAAAATATAGCAGTAGCATCAGTGTTCAGGCCCCATCTTGACAGATAAATTTGTGAATTCAATAACCTTTGAAATGTTGCCATAAACCAACTTAAATATTAAAAATGTATATTCACAAACTCACATAAATTTTTCTTCAGTGATATTGTGACTTGTTTGCCATGATTTAATATTGCACAGTTAATCTATGAGAAACTGTCTGTATTATTTAGGTACTGGCCTGGCTACAATAATGCTAATGTTTCCCCTTATAAAACACTGTAAACAATATACTTACAGAAATAGGAATAAAGATTCAGAGTAATGGTAATCATCTTTATAATCTGGCCTTTGATTCAGAGAAGAAGCCTATTGTTGGGCCCAAATGAAGTTCAAGTTTAGGATAGTAGCTTAGACTTCTTTTTCTGCTTTTGTCTGAGATGAGGTCTTGTTATGTTGCTCACACTGATCTAGAACTTTCTATGTAACATAGGCTGTTATCACACTCTTGGATCCTCTGCCTAAGCTTTTCAAGTGCTTGGATTATAGGCATGTACCTACTATTTTATGAATATATTAATAGATATAGCAAAGGCCATACTAAAGGATTGAGAAATGGATTGAGAAATGGATCGAAGCAAGGCTAAAAAACATATTTCAGGAACTCACATAACAGAATAGAAACCGGAGTTACATATCAAATGAATATGAGTTAATGAGGTGAGATGAAACATTATTATACAAAGCTTCTCAGAAGAACTCATGTCAGTGAAATAAAATGAAATACAGACCCTCAGAAAGATGAGGACAAGGTGATCATTAAGATGACAGTAAACAGATACTTTGAGATCAAGATTTGGAGGTAACAGGATTCAGAGGCTGAAAGCTCAATTAATAGGTAGGTAGCAGAAGAATCTACATAAGGGAACAAGACAGAGCCCAACTGTGGGGTGATGGAAATGGAAAAAGGGAACACTTTCATGAGTTCCATTGAACCTGTAGATTAGTTGACAATCTACTATATCAATTCTCTTAATTCCCCAACTTCTTCAAATTTAGAAATTTTCTCCTTTCACATTGAAAACATCATTTGGCTTGTTAAAGTTCCTGAGTCACCCTCCGTGTTTTTGTGACTTCAGAGAGATTTCCATACTGTATTGGAACACTGAAGTTAAAGGTGAGAAGATGAAGGCAGGTATGGTACATTTCCCTTATCAGACAACTTGTTCTACTTCTAGGCTCACAAAAATACTCTATATATTTCTCTAGTTTATTGATACATTGTGTAATTTTTCCTGAAACCATTAAGCTATTTTAACTTGTAGGTTAAACTCATTTGTACATGTTGGTGTCTGGAAGAAGCTCATTTGAATGAGCTTTATTCTTGTTGTTTTTTGGTGTTTTGTTTTTCTTTTTTTGTTGTTGTTTTTTGGAGGATGGCAGTAGTTGGTTCTAGGACCTCATGCTTGCTATTCTACAGTTATAACACTTAAGGAAGTCCGAAAATCTATCTGAAACAAATTCTATAAACTGGTTAAATATGCGTTTATTCCATTATTTTGGTTGACTTACTGAAAGCTTAATAATGCCTCATATTCACTGCTTTTGCATAAAACACACAATTACCCTAGTTCTTACGCTTTCCTGTGTTGTCCTTTATGCCTATCCATGTGCTTTTCTTTGTTCTATGAAAGTTCTCATTATTCTTTAAAGAGAATCATATTCTATCTTCTACTGTTCCATCATGTCATCTCAGGAACAGACTTGCATTTGCACATTCTGTATTGATCATTGTTTCATTCTTGTTTTAAATTCATCACAATATTTTCTCACAATTATCAATGATTGCTATTTCTTCTAACCGTAGACTTATGATCTGGCTATAAGGTTTGTCTTACTCCCCAGTACCTTTGTTTTTTGTTTTGTTTTTGTTTTTGTCGGTCATGGGGCTTGAACTCTGGGTCTGTGAGCTGTCCCTGCACTCTTCAGCTCAAGGCAAGCACTCTACTGATTGAGCCACAGCACCACTTCCGGTTTTCTAGTGGTTTATTGGAGATAAAAGTGTCATGGACTTTCCTTCCCCGGGCTGGCTTTGAACCATAATCCTCAGATCTCAGCCTCCTGAGTAGCTAGGATTACAGGCGTGAGCCACCAGCACCCGGCAGTACCTTTGTTTTTATGGTATCTTGTCTAGATATGGTGGTAATTGCTCTTTGATAATTACTCTGTTTGTGATATTCACTGGCAGAAAGTTCCTCCTATTGTTTGGCCTAAGACTCTCCTGCTGTTGGAAATTTACTCTCTCCCCCGGACCCCTTTTCCCTTGGAAAAGAAGGATATCCATGAGTACAAAAATGTGAAATCAGAAAACAGAACAAAATTATAGGTAAAGAGCAAAACCTCTTGGTAGAGAAAAACCTCAAGCAAAGGCTTTTCCATCCTTGCAAAAGAACATCTCTCCCTCACTTAAGTTTACTAAGCTGGCAGCTTTGACAACCTTGAGGTTTATCATCAGCTGCACTGAGTTGCTGGATTAGTCAGGAGTTTATACTAAAATCATTCCTGTAAAATAGACCACCCCATCTAAGGTTATATTTTGACTTCTGTAATCTAGGGGTATGTTTTGACTTTTCATAATCAAGCATCAGTAGTGTCAATTGCATTGATAGTATCGGTCATACTGACCAAGTCAAGATTCTGTTTTGCCTATGCTCTTGTAACCCAAGGCTGTGTTTTGCTTCTGTAACCTTGCTGACTTGCCTCAGTAGCAAGGCCTTAAGCCCACAGGTGACACCATCACTGTCCTCCAATTGAAGACCACCACTGAGTGGAGGCCACTATTGCAGATTATTATGCATATTTACCATAAAGAACAAATGAACTTAAAGGTCATATAACCATCACCAATGAAAATGTACCAAACCTGCCTTGCTTGGCTCATCTATGTAACTCTATGTAACCTACCCCTATAAAAACCCATCCTACCCTGAGCTCTGGGCCCTTCTTTACTTTCCTGGTAGTAGGAAGTAGGCCCCATGTGGCTGTAATGAAGTACCTTCATTACCCATTTTGGGGGATGGACAAGTTGAACAATTCTTCTCCTGCTGCATCAAGTCATCTCTCATCACTCAAAGCTTGTTTTCCTAGACCTGAGTCGAAAGATTCTTGATATTGTGTGGGATGTCAACCTATGCAGTGTAATCTAAGACACTGAAGGCAGCCTTCACCCCCATCTGGGAAAGTGCTTGTTAACTACATTTTGAGACCCAAGTGCCTGCTCCGTCTTTCTCTTTCTACGGCTCTTGAAGAATGTTTTCCAGAATCATCTTCCTACATTCTGCTTAATTGGCATGAAAGTGATTTTACAATACAACATGACAAAATCTCCTTCCAAGGAGCCAAGGCTGCTATAGGCTATTCAGTTTCCTTTGAACCACCTTCTATGGAGCCTGACATCTGGTATCAATAGTTACTGTCTAAATGTGTCATGAACTGTTGACATGTATTGTCTTCTGTCATTGCTTGCTGCTTAGCAGACAGTGGTGGTGAAAATCCTATCAGAAACATGTTTGCCTTGATACCTTCTGCAGCTTCTCCCTCCAAGAGATAACTTTCTTTCTTCATTGTTTTTAGGCACACAAGGTTTAAACCTAGAATTCAAGGTTCCAGATAATTTAACTAACAAAATTGCAAACCAATATATTTTCCTACCATGTTCTTACATAGCCAATAACTTTATGTGTCTCTCTTTTCTTAAATCGTGGTCATATTCCACAGTTCTTCATATCACGTCCTAATTCATGAAGCTCCTTACATCTAGAGTGCCTTCTCTCTCCCAACTTTGTCTTTATTATTTTCTTGGGCTTTTTCTTTCAAATTTTTTACGTGAAATCCATCTCTCACATACATGAATTTTCTTTTCTGATCAATCCTCAATAAGCCGCTGCTAAAATCCTAAAATATATCCCTCTGATCTAAACTTGTTTCCATTTTTTTGCAAGTCCTGGGACTTGAATCAGAGTTTGGGCACTGTCCCTTAGCTTCTTTTGGTCAAGGGTATGGCTCTACCACTTGAGCCACAGCATTACTTCTGGCCTTTTTTGAGTAGCTCACTAGAGATAAGATTCTCATGGACTTTTCTTTCCAGGCTAGCTTCAAGATGCTATCCTCAGGGGGATGGGAAGCTGGATCCGTGTTAGAGTGCTTACCTTGCATGCATGAGGCCCTGGGTTCAATTCCTCGGTACTAAATAAGCAGAAAAAGCTGGAAGTGGCACAGTGGCTCAAGTGGTAGAGTGCTAGCCTTGAGCTGAAGAGCTGAGGGACAGCGCCCAGGCCCAGAGTTCAGGCCTCATGACTGACCAAAAAAAAAGATACTATTCTCAGATCTCAGCTTCCTGAATAGTTAGGATTACAACGTGAGCCACCAGCATCTGGATCATTTATAGTTATTTGTGATTTTGTTTCTGACCATCCTCTAAAAGAATCATCGTAGCTTCATTTTTCAAACACAGAGAATATTAATGAAAACTATTAACATAGATAAAAAGCATACTAAATAGGCTCCTGCCTATAATCCTAACTACTCAGGAGGCTGAGATCTGAGGATCATGGTTCAAAGCCAGCCCAGGGAGGAAAGTCCATGAGACTCATCTCCAATAAATAACTCAGAAAAAGCCTGAAGTGGCACTGTGGCTCAAGTGGTAGAGCACTAGCCTTGAGTACAAAGAGGCTCAGGGACAGCAACCAGGCCCTAAGTTCACGCCCCAAAAGCAGCAAGAAAGAAAAAGGAAGAAAAAGAAAGAAAGAAAGAAAAAAAGAAGGAAGGAAGGAAGGAAGGAAGAAAGAAAGAAAGAAAGAAAGAAAGAAAGAAAGAAAGAAAGAAAGAAAGAAAGAAAGAGAGGAAGGAAGGGAGGAAGGAAGGCAGGGAGGAAGGGAGGGAGGGAAGAAGGAAGGCAGGGAGGAAGGGAGGGAAGAAGGAAGGCAGGAGGGAAAGAAAGGATAAGAAGAAAAGAAAAGTAAAAGTCCTGATTTTGGTTAACATATATATATATATATATATATATATATATATATATATATATATATATATATATATGGGCACACAATTTATTTTATTGTTTCATTAGACTATGTTTTGCTTGAGTCTTTAAACATTGTCTTTAGTGAATTCTAGATGGTGTACACATATAATTCCAATCCACATGCAAAATGATCTTTTTTTCTATTTAACAAAATAGTATTATGACTAGCTATTGCTCTTCCCCTGGAGCCACTGAAAGTGTTAAGAAGAAACTGAGGTATAAGGTGAAACCAGCATTTTGCTGATTCCATGCATTACATTTTAGTTTTAGCAGTCAGGAATGTCGCATTAGGAATGTGCATCCTAGAGATATACATCACTAGTAGAGTAAAAATCTTCATAATCTGTTTAGCCAATGGTATGTGGATTAAAAATCAAAATTGTATTGGTTAAATAGAAAGGAATACATGTTATAACAGATATTGAAGTTCAAAGCCAATTTGGTCTTGGAGAGTCCATTTTTCCCCATATTTAGGCTCTTTAGGAATGGCGAGAGGAGAATACAAGGTTCTATCATTAACCTAAATTTGTTCTGCTGAAATAGTATTATTTGCTCACAGGCCTGTATGTGTCTAATTCTTTGTGTCATTGCTACTATATACAGCTACTATATATAGCTATTATGATTATTACTATTACTTAAACGGCAAACACTAGAGATATTGCATCTTCCATAGTGTGAATTAGTAATGGTGGAAAATTAATAGCCCTCAAAAGGAAATGATTTCACAGTGGGAAGGTGCTAATAGATAAAAACTGTGCAATTTACTGAAATCAGTATGATATCTTTATTATACCTTCTGAGCTCAATTGGGCAAAATTTGACATTTTAAATTGCTATAATTTGGAGCTCTCTGGTTTTATTGTTAAATATAAGCCTAAATTTAATATATGTACAAAGAAGATAACTTCCCTAATTTTTTTAGTAATTGATTATAATTATATGAAGTACTGTGGTGACATTACCTTCTTTGTAGACTAAGAGATACAGGTAGGTATTTTTTTCAATGTTAGATAGAGCAGAAGGAATGCAGAGATTGGCTTGATAATAGGCTCTGTAGAGATAGAGGGGTCAGCTATGCTTAGGGCAATGGTAAATACAAGTTACCAGAAGAAGTTAAGATACAGGAGAAAGCTAGAGATTAAACTAGGATGGCAGGGTAGATTCAAATTATGGACATCTTGGAATGACAAGCTGAGGAAATCCTCTTTTATTCTGTAGGCAAGGGGGATATATTAAAGGTTAAGATGGGGGAGTGATATGGTAGAAACAGAATATGACACATCAGGAAGGCAAAAGCAATGAAGTAGAAAATCACTTAGGAAACAATTGTGTGATAATCAATGTGTGATAGCCAGGCACCAATATCTTATGCCTATAATTCTAGCAACTCAGGGGCTTTGAAGGTGGCTCAGTGGTAGAGCGCTTTCCTTGCATGCATGAGGCCCTGGGTTCGATTCCCCAGCACCACATAAGCAAAAAGAAAAAAGCCAGAAGTAGCACTGTGACTCAAGTGGTAGAGCGCTAGCCTTGAGCTGAAGAGCTGAAGGACAGTGCCCAGGCCTAGAGTTCAGGCCCCACGACCGGACCCAAAAAAAAAAAAAAAAATTCTAGCCACTCAGGAAGCTGAAATGGAGATGATCACAGTTCAAAGCCAGCCTGGCAGAATAGTCTTGAAGATTCTATCTTCAAAATAAGCAGTAAAATTTAGAGATAGAGGTATGGTTTCTGCCAACCAAGCCAACTGAGAATGAGACTCTGAGTTTAAACCTCAGTATGACAAAATAAAAAGACATAAAAATGTGTTATAACTATGATGCTACAGTAATGAATGCCTGTATTTTTTGTGATTTTTCTACTATAAGTCCCAGTTATCCATGATTTAGGTGCATTGGGACTGGTTATGGCTGAACCTACACTCGGAAATTTGAAGAACTGTCATCTACTAACCAGTCAAACTCTTTTTCACATCCACTAACCCAAATGCTCTTAGCACAGACTTGTAGAAAATGTTATACAAAAAAAAAAAAAGTAAACTTACCATCCCCTGCTTTTCCAGTATGAGGATAGAGTTGAATCACTGGCCAAAACCCAGAGTTTCTTACTCTGAGTTCCTTAACTGAAATAGTTTCCTGAGGCCATTATCATGTGCCCATGGGAAGGCCTTTTTCATTAGCACCTGAACCAATATTCTAAATGCTTTACTATTTCGTGCTACTTTTTTCCCTCTCCTCTAGATTTCCATGGCATTTTTCCAGTTCCAATAGCAAGAAGTAGGCTGCTCCAATGGCCACCTGCCATCCTGTCTGTTAGGACTGGTCAACAGAAACTACAGCCTCTATGCTTCCTTTGATTTCTTATGAAGATAAGTCAAAACGTCCAAGGTAAAACCATGAGACCTCTGGGACAAAAGAATGGTGTCGAATAATAGGTTGTCTGTGCCCCTTGCCCAAGTAACTCCCTCTTACTGCCTCCTCTTAACTGCATGAATCTATTATAGCAAAATCTTTGCTGAAATTCCTACAAAGGAAACATAAGGCTCAAAAATGGTCATCATTGTACTAGCATTCTTCCCATCTAATACAAAAATATGAGAGAGAGAGAGTTGGGGGGATGGGAGGGGAGAATATGGATCAAGAGTCTTATCATTGTGTCCTTAGTAGCTGAATATGCTGTAAATGTCCTACAGGAATCAAGCTTTCATGATGGAACCCTGGAAATCACAGCCCTTTTCCTTACCTGCCAAGTGAACAAGTAGGCAACATGTTCCCATCAAGCCTAGACTGACAGCAAGGCTGCTTTTTTATTGCCATAGAACAGGCAGGTGTTTTGCAGTGTATAGTCATTGGTAAACTGAATATCCTTTGCAATTTTGTGCTAAAGGATTATTTTTATTCATACTTCTGGATGTTCAAAAAAAAAGAAAAATAGCTCTGTGAAATTAGGATCTTCTCAACAATGTCAGAAACCCAATAAAGAAGCACATTCCTCCTTTAAATGTCTACACACTCCATCACTTCAGTGCATTTGAGTTTGAAACTATCATCTGAATGAGCAGCAATAAACATAGCAAGGAACAAACTAGGGTGACAGTCAAAATGTGGCAAAATGCAGCCTAACACATTGTCAGAACACTGAGAATGCAGTAAAAATATGACGGAAATACTTGAATGACTCTTTTACTGTTTCTTTGAAAGTTCTCAGAGTCATCTTTGTAATACAACAAAAGGAACACTTAGGCCAATGCATTTCATTGAACTCTAAAAGCAAACAGCCAACAGCTAGATTACCTTGATTTGCAGAGAACTGTCACATAACGCTGTTTAATGCATGCTTCATTCTTTGTTCACAGCACTGTGCATCTGTATGCAAGCACAAGAGATCAAATGGACTCTGCTCCCACCAGAGCCTATAGCTAAAGATCCAAGAACAAAGGCAGGATAGCCAAAGACAGTGAGGAGAACATAGATTATTTTTTTAAATGCCTTCACTTAGAAAGGAAATAGCTCAGATGGTTCTTAACAGTGGTAGATGTTAAGAGAGTGCAATTAATCTTTCAGTTATTTTCTCTGTAGGAGATAACTTTAATTCAAAGAAGGATGATGTCTAACACTGCGCTCCAGAATTTATACAGAACATAATACATTTTCCCCAAAGTGCTTTAATTAAGAAGGTATTTTCACATTGCGAGGCCTCTAGGTGGAGTGGGAAGAACACTAGCATTAAAATGAGAAAATGGGGCCCATGGAGGACCTTGGGCAAGTTCTTTGGTCTCTCTCAGTCTGAATTTCCAAACCTGGAATTAAAATCACTGCATAGTCTCTGCAAGAAAGCAATAACATGCTTAAGTCGAGCAGCGGAATTTGAACATCCTCACACTAGTAATATGTTATTCTATCTTCTGCACAATTTTATGAGGAAGAAGGGTTGGTATCATTATTTTCTTTCTATGAATGTTCAAAGACAGGTGAGATAGATTATAGACAGGCAGGCAGAAAGAGACAGACAGACAGACAGAGAGATGGATATCAGTTCAAAGATAGATTCAGGCTTGCTCTGGAGATTTTTCTCCTATGACACTATGAATAGGTCCCTAAAATGACTCCAAAAATGGATTACATGTAATAAATAGACAGGTTTGCACTGACTGTATTACTCATGAGTTTACCCAATTTTTTTGTCTTTATTATGTCAAAACTTGTGGATCTCCAAAAATGCTGGAAACTTTTCTGGCCAATGTTAATACTGTCACCAAGAATTATCAAAAAGATTGAAGGAGTTTATAGCCAGATAAAAGGAGGTGGGTCATCAAATCTTGATTGACTAAAATAAATACAGGGCCAACATCAGCAGAAGAGAAAAATCAGAAAGCACTATTTCAGAAAAGACAAGTAAAAGAAATACAGTATAAGTGCATTTTGAGAACAGGGCAGGGGAAGCTGGTGAAATACAAAAGAGAAACTCACAAAGACTGTTCTCTAAAGGTACAGAAATAAAATTTCTCAACATGTTTTCCAGAGTGTTCTGAAAAACTGATTCCCTCAGCCCTGAGAAATAATTCTCTATTCACTGGGAAGGCACAATGCTTTGAAGGCAACACTTAATACTCTACTAGTTACCATTACAGGCATCTCAACCACAGGATATTTAACACAGGGAACTGGTTGATTATAGTTTAAGAATCCAGAAGTCAAACACAAGATCCAAAAGCAACCCAAACATGATCAGCAAAAAGATGACCTTCCCCATAGCTGGAGACACAACAGGAGAGGCGTAAACAGATTCTACCAGTCAAAAACAAAAGCATACAGAAAGGGCTACAATCTTAGTTTAGTCTCATAAAAGATGGGCTAGTCTAAGAAGTCTGAACCACAAAAAGCAGTAGTGGGAAAGGGTTAAAATATTCTGAATTTTCTCACTGCCAAGCCTCAAATCCTAAGCTTCCACTGTTTACCATTGGCCCAAAACAGGTAAGAACTAAATGACCCAAGAGACAAAAAAAAAAAAAAAAGAAAAAAAAAAAAAAAAAAAAAAGAAAAGCAAGCCTTCCTGGAATGGAAATTGAGGTCTTTCTGTTGCAATTCAGACCTGTAAGGGAAGTTGAGGGGTAAAGTTAAGTAAATAAACAACCTGCATCCATTCTGAAAGTTTTGGTTCCTGGTCCTTTTCTTGTCCTTTTTAATATCATAATGCTAGAAAATAAAACAAATAAATGAACTTTTGAATCCATATCTGTTCAAAAGAATGTATTTCCTACCCTGTGTTCCCATATTAATGTTCTGTAAACGCCCATACCCACGCCTCTAATTAGTCACTACTTTGTGTTTCTTGGTAAACGTTAAACATCAGGGAATAGGCAAAGGTCATCTTTGTTTTACTTTTGTCAGGGTTAGGAACAGTGGCTGCCATTTAGCTTGTTCTGTGAGTTAACAAATTTAAAGGGTAAAAGTACTACCTGCTTTTGGTTCCAAGGAAATTTTTCATAGCTCTTCCAAGGTTCTTCAGAGTAAAAGTTGTAGCCTCTCATCTCACTCAAGATAAGGGATTGCAGTACAATCTCAACCTCCAAATGCAAATTCAAAGAACATATATGTAAAAATAGAAACATGGTAAAAAGAATCAAAACATCACAGTTATCTTTGGTCACCCTAAACTCCTCACAATCTTTCCCAAAGCACCAATCATTTGGGACTTTGTTACCATTCTCGTCAGTCCTCTACTCTTAATGTTGCTCCCATTTCTACTTCTTCACATGCATCAGTGCTGTGGTGGGAGTAGAAGTGAGACTCAAAATAACTACCTCTACCAGGAAAGGCTGTTGGTATTTCTCTGGGCACTCCAGTCAACACTGGAAAGAAAAGCATACTTCCACTCATCTCTATTCTCATGAGAGCAATATGGCCAACCAGCTATCCCACTGACATGTGTCACGTAGGAGACAAGCAAAAGATGAGTGGCCAACACCCTATACCAATGTTCCCAGAGATTCACCTACCACAACTTTCCTGAGATGTTCCCACTGAGAAAGAGGAAGACCCAGGTGTGTGAGATGTTGCTTTTACAATAGCAAAACTAGCACAGTGGCAAACAGAATCCCAGTTACAGCCACCACCCTTGGTATGTGGTCACAAATTCTGTATATATTAGCAGCTTTATACTATCAACATTCTTATCCCATGTGAATTTTCAAAAAATATCAGCTTTCTCCTACTAGAATTGTAAGCTCCACGAACACAAAAATGAGATCTGTCTTGTTTATCTTGCAAAAATGAGTTGAGTGACTACTGTTAAATAAATGCATTAAAGAATAACTGCATTCTGGCATCCCAAGAGATCTTAGACAAGGAGAACAACACCACAAGTAGAAGGACAGATTTTTCTCTACCAACATCAAATAAACTGAAAACAGGGATTATACCGGGGGGGGGGGGAGGAACATATAAAGCAACAAAACTATCACCTTATAAATATGTTAGAAACAATAGAAAGAAAGAAAAAAGCCAGTTGTGTCCTTATCTTGGGGTTCATTTCACCTAACATCATCTTATCTGAACTTTTCTGCTTGTCTCAGACATATACTAGTTATTGCAAATAAGGGAAACCATGGGACCTATGTTTCTTTAGGCCTGGCTTATTTCACTTAATATAATTTTTTCCAAGTCTTTCCATTTCCTAACAAATGGGGTGATGTCATTCTTTCTGATAGAGGTATAGAGCCATTTGGGGAGGGGAAGGGAAAAAAACAAATTGTTTAAATAGGGATAGAGGTGGACCCATTGCAACAATGAGATGTACAAGACGTTACGTCAAAAAACGAACTTTACAACTTTGGCGGGAAGCTGGGGGGAGTGTAGTCATGGAGATGGGAGGGCAAGGATGGTAAGGGAAACAAAGGAGGAGGCAACAAAGCTTGATAAGAAATTTATTCATTACCTTGCTCATGTTATTGTAACCCCTCTGTACGGTATTTTCACAAAAATGCTCATATAACTTGGTGTATTAAATATCAGATTACCTATTCTAGATCTCTTATATTTATAATCCAACAGCCCATACTATTCTTATTTCTACTTGCTCTTGTTTTTTGAAATATTGCTTGGTCCATGTATCACCTTTACTTCAATTTGTGAAAACTCTAATTTTGCATATGCAAATGTTTGAAATTACTTTAAATGCAGAAATAGACAGGGTCTGCTCTCAAATATTCCAAGTACATGTTACCTTCCTTTGCTAGCTAGCCACATGCTGCTTATAAATCCCACTTTAGTCTTAGTGCAGTCTCTGTTTAGACTATTCTTCATGCTACATGTGTGTGTTTTCTGATATGGACACTATTTTCTCATGTTCCTTCCCTTTGTGCTTCTTGAAAGAAGAGAATCGTGTAGAATTTTCTGCCAACCTCTCCCCCAGGACATTTTCTTGCAGTCAAACATTCTTGCAAATCACTGACAAAGAGAGTGCTCCAGTATGAGTGTTCCACTGTGGTTTTATATAAAATATGAATGCATGCCATCACAAATTGATTTTAGTATTTAACACTACAATTATATGAATATAAACCTTTAAGACCTCTAATATATCTTAATTTGTCATATTAGGAGGAACAATTACAAGCTACTGCATTCTAAAATCTTATCAAAGTCCTGCACTTTGGTTTTTTCTTGAAAACTTTGCCTTTTCTCTTAATATTTTTATCAGGTTGTATTATTTGTGTAAGGGGACTTGTTCAAAACATTTCTGTGTGTACCTACAATGTTACCAATTAAAATTCAGTTTTCTGTCACTTCACTTAATCTTTCCTTCCCCTTCTTAAAGCAATTACAGCAGGCTCCACTGTTCCATTTCCATACTTTGGTCAAATTCATCCTTCAGCCTTGTCTTACATGCCTGTCATTTATTTTTAAGCATTACATTCTTTATATGAGGAAGAATGTGCTCTATTTTCCCATCTTGGTCAGATTTCTTTCACTTAATATGGTAATCTCTACTTCCATTATTTTATACAAATGATATAATTTCATTCATTTTCTTAGCCATCCATTGGTTCATTCCTAGGCTGACTCTATATCTTGGCCATTGTCAATAATGCTGGTATAAACAGAGGTATGCAAGTACTCAATATATTCTAAGGAATGTAAGTCAACCTACAAAAAAGTTCTATGTTAAAAAAAATTAGGGAGGTGGAAAGGGAAGGGATATTAAGGGGAAAACAGGAGGAGGTAACAATGCTTGATAGGAAATGTACTTATTACCTCATTCATTTGACGGTAACCCTTCTGTACACTATTTTTACAATAAAAAAAATTAAAAATGACAATTGTTTAAATGAAGCAATGTTTAAGGTGTTGTTAAAGGAGTACTCCAACATGAACTCCTACGTACACAAGCCAATCACTTTTGCTTATTTAATTGAATCTCATTCAATGTCATGGCTAAGAAACTGCAAAATAAAGAAAGTAACAAGCTCTTTTTTAATCCTTTGGTCTATCAGTGACCTAAGCACATAGTTTTCTGAAAAGTTGTCCACACACAAACCAGGAAACACATGTTGTACCAATCAGGCAGTTAACACTGAAATGTACCAATAGTATTTGCCATTTGACTCCTGTCACTTCTCACAGTGCTAAGTCTTGAAAAAGAAATGTGTGATCCATTGCAACAGTTCATGCTGTGTTTGTGTGGCTGACAGTGCCTTGGAAAGAAGATTGTTCAGTTTCAGCCAAGGTCAAAGAAGGCATGCGTGCATGGATGTCCAGTTTCTGTTAGGCCATGGATTTCTGCACTGGTCCTTCCGAGTTAACCAGCAGGTTCATTTTTTATTTGAAAGACAGTTCTCAAGAAGCAGGAACCTTGCACTTTTCAACTTCGTGGAAGATGACAGCAGAGGTCTCTGGCTATCAGCAGCATCAGAGGTAGCAACCCCAATTTTCTAAGCCTAGTCTCTGACTCTGGACCAGTCTCAACAGGAACAGAGACCTTGCCAAAGATAGCTCAAGATATGATTGGAGGATCTCTGGGGGGGGGGGGTAGGCCCTGCCCCACAGTGTCCTCCATTTCCCCAGGGGATTCTGTGAATTTTTGCTGATCGTTAAGAGATTCATTCCCTGATCCACCAGGAATGAGTTGAGTACCACCAGTGTGATACACTCAGCATTCTCTATGTTTTATATTTCAGTTTTCTTTTTCTCCTGTGTTATAAAATCCTGACTGTCTGTTGGATCCTGTCAATTGATTCAAATTTGCTACTGTACCTATTGTACCATATGAAGACTAAAGGAAGAAAAGAAACTTCCTCTTGCGTTCTCCCCTCCTTCAACTAACATGTGATCTCTGCTGTTGCTCCTAACTTGAAAAAGCAACCTTCACCAATTATTTCTTCAGAACCCACTTCAGCCTGGCTGCCATCCCCTCACTTCCCTAATGCTACTCTGTGTGAGATAGGAGCATGTTGAGTTAAATGGACCCCCTGTCATTCAATGTCTCACCAATGGGGGCCATTAAATATTCCTTTTGCAAAAGTCTGTGCTCTCCAGGTGTCTGTGACCACATCCCCCCAATTTTCTTTAAGCTACCTTGACTTCGACTTCCTATGCACCATTTATGCTTCTCTTTAGGAGTGGCCCTAATCCGTGCCTGCTTCTTTTCTTTTCCCACTCACTTAATCCCCATCCTTGGCATTAATTCCATTTTATGTAGATAACACACAATTCACGTATCTGAATCATAAATTAAGGATCAAAAATAGAGCCTTTAACTTGATTGCAATTATAACAATTACTGCAAAAGGTGATTTAAAAAAACATTGAGATCAAGTTGTTTAAAAATTACATAATGGCCTCTCATTGAACACTGAGTAACTCAGACCTCCAGTATTACCCAGCATCTGCATCCTTCTTGGTAGTCTTCTTGGTATTTATACACCTCCATTCCCCAACCACTGTAACTTCTATCCAGCTTTGGAACACATAGACAATTTTCCTGCCTCCAGCTTTGCTTGAACTAAATTATTCTCTCTGCCTGAGATAGGTTTTCCCCTTGCCCAATGACTGCTTCGTTTTTCTTTTATTTTTCTGGGCCAGGTGAAAATAGCATCATGGAGAGGAGGCCATGCCTCTCACCACACATAACATTGTTCCAAACAATACTCCTTGGTCTTTATTAGGAGTTAGAAATCATTTGTCACTATGTAGCGCCCCAGAAGGTGGCCAGAGTGCCCCTTGTGTCGACCCTTGTTACGTGTTTGTTCTCTCTTCCCTTGTCCTTCCTTCCTCCATCCACCAGAGTCTATCTGTCAAAAGCTGCTCTTGGAGGAAATATTGACTCTCACTGTGATAACTTTCCTTTTCCTTCTTAATAGTGTTTTCCAACATGCACATCCAAGTAAGAGGAAATGATAAAGATTACTATGGTATTGCAGGCCCTTCTCAACATCCAGGAATACAGTCTTTGGTTTCCATTTGCCTCACCTCCTGTTCTATAGATAAAACATGAGCAGAAAATGTGTATGACATCATCTTTTTCACCTTGGTATCAGAGGTCTCCGGAAATATTGTAACTCTCAGACACTTTCCCAGTCTACACATGAAGTATGAAGTAGGCTGGTGGCCATACCAAAGAACTCTAGGTGCTTATACACACTCTTCCCTACCCAAAGGCCAGAGTACAGTCTGACATTTACCTGTCTCATGCATTTGAAGCACACAAGTTTCTAATAGACAGAAATTGACAGATTGGTAAGGCCAATACATGAGTTGTCACCCACAAAGAGATTTCAACAGTGTGACATTTGAAACTTTGGTCTATAAAAGAGTCATCCTAAAGACATAAGCAAGGCATTGTAAGCTTAACTATATATTTTTAAAATTTTATTATATTCTGACACCAATAATATTAAGACCTAGGCAATAACCCAAGATCCAAAAACAAATCACCCTGGAAAGTGTTAACTCATGTAAATTGAAACAGTGGCCAACTTTTCAAACAAGTATCTGATGCTTGTTCTTAGCTATTAGTAGAATCTGAATGATCTGAATCACATCCACTGCCCTACATGTGAATTTATATTTTAAAAAATCCACAGAACTTGCATCCAAATCAATAAAGTCCGCTGTTACAAAAGTTCCTTGAGACTATCATCTCGTACTTTCACAAGTGATTGCCACTGCTACTTAAAACAAAACAGCAATTTCACAGAGATGGAAAGAACACTGAAATTGCATATTGCATCAACCTTAATTAAGCCATAAGAATTTATTTCAGGACTAGTTATAAGCCATTTCTTGAGATAGCTTTGTAGAGAAAATTCTGTTTACTAGGAAAATTATCCTTTTGCTAAAAGAATGAGGAACCCTCCTTCAAAAGAAACGCACTGGACAGTCAGAGTAACGGAATGATCTTAGCCACATGTCTGCTCAGCAGCACAGAAGAAATGTCTCTCCTGTGTCCTGTCTCCCAGAAAAGCCCTTCAAAAGCATCCCTCATACCACAGCACAACCTCCCAGTCCTGATGGCATCAACCCATCACAGGGCACTACACACAGTAGGTACCGAGTCATATGGTTACTGCCACCAAATTACACTAAACACTAGGAGTCACACAGCAGCAGAGACACAATTTTAAAGATGTCATTCCAACCAGAGCCATGTAAAGCTGTTGGATTCCAGGATACTTGCAGTGAAATTGGTTGTCCTCTAAATAGTTCTGTCTAAAAAATGTAATTGCTTTGTCCTAGGTTCAGAAAGGCATAGGAGGGAGAGCACAATTTCTGTCCCCTACTGTTGCCACATACTCTAACTGCATGCACAAGGTCTGGTAAAACAATAAAGTTGTCTGCTTTTAGCTAAATTCCAGATAGATTTTCTCTCTCTCCCTCCTTGGCTTCCAGACAACATTCACTTATTATAATTATCTTTGGAACTGGTGGTGCCCACCATCTGAAACTTTATAAATGCTTCAGTGAAACCCTGTTGAGCCACTGCTTATAGTAAGCTGGCAGGTGACTGGTCCCCCAGCCAACCTGTGACTATCACCCAAATCAAGGCAAGCCTGCACAGGATTCACAAACACAGTGGGAGAGAAAACTAGCACATTGAAAAACACATGTGAAATTCCCCTGTGGCATATCATGAAACCAAAGCTGCCATTTTAAACCCAAAGCAAAAAGGAGTTTTGTTTTAAATACTCTATGAAGAAGAGTGCCGGGGAGTTACCCTCCTAAGTGGTATTTGTAAAGTGCAATTTAATTATTCTAATGTATTATTAGCCATGTAAAATTCTGGGGAACTTAAATATTTATATTGAGGACCCTCTCGACACCCTTACAGCCATCTGTAACCATTTTATTCAGCATTTTTGATAACATTTGTTCTCCCCTTCTGCCTAAATGTATCTATGTTTCCTTCTTCATTTGCCTTTTGAAAAATCCTTATTAAAAGGAGCAGAAAGGGTAACACTGATCGGGATGCATTGTACTTATAAACTGACATGTTGAATTAAAATGCCTTTGTATAACTACTTAAAGATAATTTAAAAAGAGGAAGGGAATTTAGTCATATGCTTTGATGCATTGAAAAAAAAGTATTCTTTCCAGCATGAAAATTGTATAGCATTAATTAATTTTGGATGGAGAATAATATGAGACATGCTGAAATTCAGTTCTACATAGTGTTTATATTCAGACTATTGAAAATGAGCAAACCATACATTCTTCTTCTCATTATTAAAAATTCATGCTTTAAGTGCTTTAGTCTTAATTGAAGTTTTACATACACAATAATGTTTCTTTAAAAAAGGGGGAAACTGCCCGGCACTGGTGGCTCATATCTGTAATCCTAGCTACTTAGGAGGCTGAGATCTGAGAATTGAGGTTCAAAGCCAGCCTGGGCAGGAAAGTCTGTGAGACTCCAATTAAGTACCAAAAATGCCCGAAATGGATCTATGGCTCAAATGGTAAAGTGCTAGCCTTGAAAGAGAAAAAAACTCAAGAACAGTGCCCAAGCTCTGAGTTCAAGTCCCAGGACCAGCTTACACACATAAAGGGAGGAGGAGGGGAACTTTACAATACACTTCACAAACTAAGGTCTCACATACCCTTTTATTTGACTCTCATGTGGAAGTTTCAAGCCTCTAGGAAAATTTAATATCAGGTAGGTTAAGTGGCTTCTTCAAGACCTCACATAACTAGTTCCTGGTGTTCTTAATCCTAGTGTCTCTTAGCTGTGGTTGTAATTTGTGCTTTCTTTCCCCAAGGTGTCCTACATTCACAGTGGCTCATCAACCATTTTTCAGGTACATGAAGACCCAATTTAACACCTGGACTTTCATACCCTATATTCTGAATTTTCTTATTTAAGAGTCAACAGCTGAAGTTAATGTACAGATATGGCCATGTCGATAGCTGTCAGTGCTATGCCATGAGGACAGAGGCAGAGAGGAGTGGAGAGAAAGACCAGAGCATCATAGACATCTCTCCATTTTCAAGGTCCAAATTCTCAAGTCTTCAGCTGAAGCTTCTCAAATACAGCAAGGATGATACTCCTGGCAACAAAATCTTTAGGATGAAAAACATACAACACAGTGAACCAGGTCAAGCAGACCACACCAGACCAGATCAATGCCCCCAGAAGATCACCAAGGAGGATGGCAAAGCATTGGGATTTTCTATACCAATGAAAGGTCATGCATCTTTCACAGCTGAAAAATATACAAATAGCTTGCAGGTCAAATGCATCTTGTGGTGGCAGTGAGCGAAGCCATAGTTGTCAGCATATAATGATTTGTGTGACAAGGAGAGCAAATCAGCAATGATGGGTAGTAGGTACCATAGAAGACTAGACACAACCTGGTCCATATATATGTGTGTGTATGTGTGTGTGTGTGTGTGTGTGTGTGTGTGTGTGTGTGTGTGTGTGCCAATGTCCAGGATAGAATGCTTACATCTGCCTTGCCACTCTGCTGTTTGTTTCTTTTTTTTCAAAGCAGAGCTGATTCCAGAGAGAAATAAAACTAAATTGATTTTTAAAAGCCAGTAATTAGCATGGGGGTTAATTTTGGTTTTGAATTGGGACATTTTTTCTTTTATTCTTTATTTCTCTTTGTTTTTGGCAATCATGTAAAACACAACCCTATATAAGAGAGTATAATATCACAGATGAACAAAGTCACAATAAGTACCCTTAAGCACATTCTAACTACTCAGGGAGGAAGGAATCAGAGGATCAGAGTTCAAGACCAACTGGGGATGGGAGGGGGAGTTCATAAGACCCCAGTTTAACCTATAGTTAGGCTTTGTGATATGCACCTGTCATCCAACTATAACAAGAAGCATAAATAGGACTGCAGTGGAGGCTGGCCCAAGAAAATGAGAGCCTGTCTCAAAAGTCTCCACAGCCAAAAGGACTGGAGGTCTAGCTCAGGTGATAAAATATCTGCCTGACAAACACAAACCTTAGTGTTCAAACCACAATACTAACAGGAAAGAACAGTTGGGCACCAGTGGCTTAGGCCTGTAATCCTAGCTACACAGGAGGCTGGGATCAAAGGATCTTGGATTTGAAGCCAATCTTGGCAGGAAAAGCCTTGCTACTCTTTTTTTGTATTTTTTCTGTGTATATTTTTTATTGTAAAAAATATTGTACAGAGGGGTTACAGTTACTTGAGTAAGGTAAGGAGTACATTTCCTATCAAGCATTGTTACCTTTGTTTTTCCCCTACCATCCCTGCTCTCCCCACTACCCTAACTCCTCCCTCTCCAACCCTTGAAGTTGTAAAGTTCGTTTTCAACATAGTGTCTTGTACATCGCATTGTTACAATGGGTCAACCTGTATCGATGTTTCAACATTTTGTTATTTCCTTTCCCCTGAAGGGGAAAGATACAGGGCACAAGAATCAAATACAGTGAAAACAGGGGTTATACTTTGGGGGAACAGCATTCAAAAGAAACAAAAAAAGTCACATGGTACATTATAAATGCATTAAAAACAACAGCAAGAAAGATAAAACCACTTGTGTCCCTATCTTGGGGTTCGATTCACTTAGCATCATCTTATATGGTCATATGTACATAACTTTTGACCTTTTCTGCTTGTCCCAGAAATATACTAGTTATTGCAAATAAGGGAAACCATGGGACCTATGTTTCTTTGGGCCTGGCTTACTTCACTTAATATAATTTTTTCCTAGTCTTTCATTTCCTAACAAATGGGACAGTATCATTCTTTCTGATGGAGGCATAGAATTCCATTGTGTATATATACCACATTTTCTTGATCCATTCATCTGCTGAGCTGCATCTAGGTTGTTCCATATCTTAGCTATGGTGAATAAAGCTATAATAAACATCATTGTGCTGGTAGTTTTAGTATGGCTTTGTTTGTGATCATCTGGTTAAATGCCCAGAAGTGGGGTTGCTGGGTCATAGGGGAACTCTATGTGGAGTCTTTTGAGGAATCCCCATACTGCTTCCTTGAGATGGTTATCTCCAATTAGTCACCTCCACCAAAACACACACACACACACACACACACACACACACACACACACACACACACACACACACACACACACACACACACACACGGCCAGAAATAGAATTCAGGCTCAAGTGGTAGAGCACTAGCCTTGAGCAAAAATGCTCAGGGACAGAACAGTGCCCAAACACTGAGTTCAAACCCCCAGGACATTTCCCCTCATTCCTTCCCTCCCTCCATTTTTCCCTCTCTCTTTCTCTGTCTCTTGCACACACAGACACACACAGGCATGCACATTTACACACACATAGTGGGCAATGTTATTTTCTACTCTAAATTTAAGTTGACTGCATTCTATGCCAAATACAAAGGGTTAAATTCTTAGTGGCACACTCACCCTTTGAGGTAGTGCATGATGCACACAAACACCCAATGTTCCATCCCTCAGTGCATCTGGTCCTCATGATCATTCCGTACAACAGGACAGACATGTATACTTCTCTTTGGCTGTCGTGGCATCTGGCTTGCATTGATTGTTTTGTATGGCCTACAAATGATCTTGTAAATTTACAAATAACCCTTGGCAGAGAGGGGGAAAAAAGGTTCCCCACCCTTTACTTAGAAACAACCAGGTTTCTAACTGGCTTTCCTTTTCTATAGATGGAGTTAGGCAATATCTCATTTCAGACTTTGGAGCCATGGGGAACTCTTGTTCTGCAAGCTTTCCATGAAGATGGATGTCCTATTGCAGAGATGTGAGAGTAAGGAGAGGTAGGTGTTTGCCATCCCAATATTGTAACATGCCTCCCACAGCATTAAGAAATAATATGTTTAATAAAACCTGTAAGTGGAGATAGAGGCTGGGGGAGATATAAGTCATCTGCAGATAATATAATACTAAATATGACAGTGACACATAAGTCATAGTTCTTTATTTCTTCCTGCCAAAGTGTAAACTTTATGGATATTTTTATCAAGGAAAAAAAAATGGAGTTAACTCATGATTGCCATCTTGTGGAAAGATCAAGTACTACTGTCATAGAATATTTGTCCCCCAGGTGTTCCCATAAAAAAAAAAAAAAAAAAAAAAAAAAATGCCTCCAGAGATTCCTCAGGCACTCTTTTCATTATTTAATAACCAGCCCTGCCATACAACTGACCTAAATACCTTGAGTTATCTCCTGCAGGTACAACGAAGAGCTGCTGCTGTCCATTTGTAATACTTTGCACACTCAGTCAGGTTCTCAAATCACACCTGAGACTTTATTTTCCAGAGTTATTTTAAGTCCCACATACTCTAAAACTTTCATCCTACGTTGGTGTTCAAGTCTTACTAAGATTCCACATTTTATAAGGTCTGATTTACCTAGATATTTTGGTTTTGGCTCTGGGTGAATGCTTATTTATACACTTCATGTGAACTTTTTTTTAAAGATGTTTGCTCATCTCTGTTCTCTTTAGGGATCACGCTGAGACTTGCACAAAAACAGGGTTCCCCTGTGGCCCCAGAATCTTAGAGAGTCATTTCACCCCAGAAAATTCCTTGGCAGAATACAAATAGAATCAAATGTCAATTGGACATCTCAAAATTTCTTCTCCCTTACGCTCCCCCGTCTCTCTCACACACACTCTCTCTCTTTTTCTCCTTTCTCTAGCTCTCTCTTCTTCCCCTACACAAAAAATGAGATCACCAACTAAATCCTGGAATACTAGGCAGTTTTATTAGCCTGAGTTTCCATTTCATGAGAGCTTTGTGAAAAAAACATTCTTTTTCCTTACATACACTGTCTCACAACTGGCCATTGAGTAAATCCTGTTAGCAATAACCATCCTTTTAAAAGAAATCAAACATAACCACTTTTTACCACCTAAGTCTAAGACCAAGCCACCACCAATTCTTGTTGGATTCCAGCATGAACCATCTTGCAGGTAACTCCTGATTCTACCTATGAGTCTTGTAGTCTGTTCTCAACACAAAAGGCAGAGTGACCCTACTGAAGAACAAAATCTTTTTACTCCCTCCTTGATTCAAATCTCTTAAGATTTCTGTTTCTGGGGAAACAATACCAAAAATTCTGTTGCTATAACTGAAGAGGTCCTCAGAAAATGGCTTCTACTCCCTTTCCATCTCTTCCTTGGGTTCATTCTGCCTCAGCTCTAGCAGTTCACCTGACTTTCTTCTCATCAAATCTGTTCCTGCCTCAAGACTACTGTTCTTACTGTTCCCTTACTGTTCCCTTGCATGCTTTCACCCAAATATCTTCAGCGCTAATCTCACTGTCCTTCAAGACCTTTTCTTAAAAATCTCCCTCTCAATGAAGCCTTCCCTGGAAATGCCACATCAGGTGTTATCACTGCATATCTTCCTTTCTGGTTGGACTTTTACTCCTTCATATTCATAACCCACCAGCAATTTTGCTTCTTTGTCTTGTTGATTTTTTTCTGCTAGTTTCCTATTGCTATTGTAATAAATTAGCTGCTTAAAACAGCACACATTTGTCCTCTGTAGGTCAAAAGTCCAATGGTCTTTGTTGGTTTTCTTCTGAGGCTGAAATCAAGGTGTTGGCTGCCTCATTTTTTTCCTCAGGAGACTTAAGGAAGAAAGACATACTTATATACTAAAATGGAGTGATAGGCAGAATTCAGTTACATGTGGCTATAAAACAATCCCCAAGTTCTTTTAGCCAGCCAGAAGTCAAAATCTGCCTCGGCTTCTAAAGGCTGCTGTTAGCATTCTGGCTCATTGTATCCTTCTCTTGATGAATTCAAAGCCATCAGTGAACATTCTAGTCCTTGACACAGTTTTACCCTGCCTTCCCCTCATAATCTGTCTTCAGCCTCATCTCTCCCTGTTTACTTCTCAACAGCATCTCGGTGACTAGCTGAGAAATTTCTCTGCTCCTTGGGGATCACAGAGTTAGAGTTCATTCACCTGGAGGAACCAGAATCCTTTCCCTATTTCAAGGTTCTTAGTTACCTTTTCCAAATCCCCTTTTAGCAGTATTCAGATTAATGTTTGATGGAAAAATGAGAGGGTGATGATTTTAGGGATCAGTGTTAGCTTTCTGCCACTGAGACACAAGAAAATCAACTTAAGAAGAAGAAATATTTATTTTGACTCATGGGTTTGTAGGCATCAGCTTGAGGCCAGTAGCTCCATTGTTTGGGGTTCATGGTGAGTACAGTGTGGGTGCAGAAGGTAGGATAAAACAAAGCTGCTCACCTTAGGTACTCAGGAAGCAGAGAAACAGGAGGGGCTTGAGACTCAGTATCTGCAAGAACACACCTCAATAGTTCCCTTCTACCAGGTTCTACTATTATCTACAAGGTTTCATCACCTCCCATCGGCATCACAGGCCGACGACCCAGCCTTTAACATGAAACAACTTCTAACAGAGAGTATTTTTTATTTAATTTCCCACGTTGACAGACTATCCCTGCCAATAGCCTATACATCTCATAAAGGCAGAGTAGGTTATGACTTGTGCAGTGCTGCATCTCCAGCATGTAAATATAACCTGCCTGGGTAAAGTGGACAAACAACAGATAACTATGGGTGAATGCATCTCATCTGGTCCCAGGTACACATCAGGTATAACAGGTTTAAAGAATCATGGTAAGGAACCAGCTTTGGAGGAAAATAATCATGCATGACCATATGTGAAAAATATCTAAATCACGGAAAACGGACCTGAGGAGGCATGGATGTACGATAGGTCACGTATTTTTCTAGCAAGCATGAGGCTCTGAATTCAAACCCCAACATTGCCCCCACAAAAATATATATGTTTTCACTCCAGTTATCTAAAAGCCTCTTCTTTGTAATCGAGTTGCATATCACAGAAGATTAACTTGATTGAGATATCTTGCCATCACTTTATATTTTTATTTTTTAGTTGTGTTTTATTCACTTTCTTTTAGGTAACAGAATTTTATGAAGGCATTACTCTGGATCACCAACCCCATCTGCAAATTTAAGGGTAAAAACTGGCTTATATTGCAAAAAAAAAATTGACTACCTGTCTAAATGATTAAAGTGTCCAGGGACTTTGTAAGGCTTTGTACACTGCCTTGCCATTCTTATCCTAAAAGAAAAGTGAAATTTTTCATTGAGACACCAGGGGTTTTCTTTTTATTTCTACCCAAAATAGTTTCTTAATAAACCACTCAAAACAAATAATTAATGGGTTCAGTATGTTTTATCTCTAAAATATATATTTTACTGAAATTATAATCTCAACTTTTAAGTTCTGGTGACAGAGCAAGACACTGTAGGGAGAACTGAGTGGAATAAACAAGTCCCTCACCACAAATACGTGATTCCAACAAGATGCCCAGGCCTTTTTGGTCCTACATCCTATTGGATGTGCTCAGCATTACCCATGTGTCCTTGCAGGCATGCTTTTCCATAGTCAGAACGTAGCCAGGTTCCACACTAAGGAAACCAAGTGAGCAAGTGGCCATTTTCGGTGTTCTCCTGCTATAGCCCTGAATGTCTCCTGTAGATTATTCTCTAGAGTGAAGACAGCCCAGTAGGGTTGGGAGCAGGAAGATCCTCCAAAATGTGCATCCAAAAAAATGGAATATCCTAACTAGGTAAAATCTGCACTTGACTACTACACGGAGTTCTGTCTTTCGTACCAAGTCTAGAGATCTCTGATGGCAACCACAACAGCTTTCAAATACAAAGGACTTGACAGAATAATTCAGAAGGTTTTCATCTGTGCCTTCATACATCTTCTTCAAAACAAGAAGCAGCATCAACTGAAAGAATAACAGCATCACAGGCAGAAGCAAAATGCTGTCAGTCTGGTAAACTGTGGACAAGGAATCAGGACAAGATGGATTGCTGACCAGGATGCTCATCAGCAGTGTATATGCCAAACCTGTCTAACCCAAGCAGCCTCTTTGTGCCTTTACTCACGCCCACTCCTACCTTTTTAAAGTTGTAGTAATATTAATATAACATAAAATTTACCCTTTTAGTCTGTTTTAAGTTTACAGGTTTATGACATTAAGTGCATTCACATCATAGTACTAACCTCATTACCATCCATCCACAGAATCATTGCATCTTATAAAATTGTATCTATACAGCCTTCTATACTCCACCTCACATTTAAACTTACTGGGGCTGGAATACAGCTCACTGATAGATTATTTGTCTCACTTGTGCAAGGGCCCTGGTTTCAATCTGCAACAGCTGGATGGGGAGGAACTTAGTAAAAAGTTGTGACTCTGACTGAAATTAGTGAGGGAAGTCATGGATAAGAACATATCTCAAGTAGCAACATCTTTTCCTATTGAAAGTAACACTTTTCAAATAAATGTAATTGACTGTAATCTATTATTATATCAGACATTTTTCTACAAATGGTAGAACCACAACTCCTTTTTGTAGATGAAAAATGTGGAGGGAAAAATGTATGTCCACTAGTTGGATAACTGGGATGAAGAAGATTGTGATCCTAACTCAGCCAGAGCAAAATCTCAACAGAAAAACAAGGCTGGGCATGGTGGCATGCACCTGTCATCCCAGCTGTGGTAGGAAGCACAAAATACAAAAATTCCTGTCCAGAATGGTCTGGGGAAAAAAGCAAGACTCTATCTCAAATATAGCCAGAGCAAAAGGAAGAGAGGTATAGTTCAAAGGGCAAAGCATTTACCTAGTAAGTCTGAAGTCCTAAGTTCAAACCTTAGTACCTGCAAATAATACATAAATACACACACACACACACACACACACACACACACACACACACACACACACACACACACACACACACACACTAACTGGGATGTTGGCATGATTCCTATAATTGTAGAAAGGACTGGACTACACCTGAGGCCCAAACACAACAAAAAGGATCCAAATGTGTTTAAGACAGTATCTCTTAAAAAAAAAAAAAAACAACAACAACTGGTATTTCTAGTTCCTGACTCTCCCCTTGTGTTATCTCTTCTTCCACTCTAGTGGCTCTCAACAATGAGACCTTGCTGCTAGGAGATATTTTTGTTTGTCACAACTGACAAATGTTCCAGGAATGTAGCAGGTACAGGCATCGGTGGTGCTTAGCATCTCACTCACATGACACACCCACAATAAAGACTTTTCCCCACATATTAACAGTACCAATGTCAAGAAAACCCATCTGCCTCATACCTGTCTCTACCACATGTGTTCAAGAGCCCTGACATTTTCCCCTCTAAGCCTCTAATCTGATGGCCTCTCAATTAGAAATAGACAAAAGTAGTCCCATAGTTTTTTAAAATTATTTTAATTCTCCAAAAAGGAATCAAATGTAAATTATTTGAGCCAGCTACCAAACAACACAGCCATGAACTTGGGATTATAGGAGCCAAAAACCTTTTTCTTTATGGTTCTAGACAAGAGAAATTACACCGAACTAGAAAGACAACCTCGATATTGTCAGTACCACAAAATAGAACCTCTTTGATGAATATCCTTTAAGATTATTGGGTTGTTCTTTCTGTAACAAATTCTCTAAAATAGAAAAAAAATCTCTGTAGGTGTTAAGTCCGTGTTACAACTATACTTAGGTGCTTTCTGAAACCAGCTTAAGTGTTTAAACATCTAGTTTTATGCAGAAATCATTTTTCTAGAACACAAATGAATTCAAGTAATGAGATATGCAAAACCTGGGGGAAAGCATAGATATGTATAAGGTTCACTTTTGAAATTGGCAAAAATAATGAATCTTTATGTGTGCAGTGATGAAGTTGGACCCCTCTCCTCTCAGTATCTCCATCTTCTGTTAGATTGCTTGCAGATCTGCTGAAATTAGATGTCAGTGTAAATTATGGTGCTGGCTGACTTACTAACCAAGGCTATGAAGGGTAGACACATAAAAACAAGGTGCTATTGAATGTAATTGCTTCTGATCTTAAAATTCTTAAATGACAAAATTGGCACTGATGTGCTATTTGCATCAGGTCATCCCTTTAATTGACACAGACTCACTAGGGTATATATTTTTTTGCAAGTGGTTTGATTATTCTTTTCTTCCCAATTCTTAAGTTCTAGAACAGGAAAATCAGTGACATAATGGGTCTATCAGAGCAGGGATGACAGTCTGTGATTGCAGGTAGCTTAAGTGGAGATCACCAAACTTCCTCCAAGCTCTGACTCCCTATCGTGTCTGAGGTGAGAAAGGAAATCTGACCAAAGAGCACTCACTCTAAGATAATACTTGGAAAGAAGTTAGCATTTTCTTGAACCTTGCTAAATTAGGAAGAAATCCCCATTTGCAAACATTTCCATTCTTGTCTATTTCAATAAGGAGAAAGATGAAAAATCATGACCCACAGGGCTCCTGGAGGAAGGAGATGCATGGTTCTGTCTGCTCATTTAAATACTTAACAAGCCACAGGGAAAAGAGAAGACATCACATTCCACTGCCCATAACATATGTCAGTAAGACATAAAAATAAATCATCCCATGGACGGCTTGTGAACATTGCTCAGCCTCCTGCGAGACATTAGTGCTTGTTGTCATGCCAAAAAGCAAACAATCCAACTCTCTAATATCTGTTCTTCTCTGCCATAAGAAACAGTTTCCAGAACACAGAGAGGATAATTAGTTAATTCATACTCTGTCTTTAGGGTGGCAAAGTTTGAACATTCTCTCTAAGTAATCATTTTTATCTTACAGAACTTCTTTTAATTAGGAGAGTATATTTCAGCAATGTTTTTTTGGTTGAGCAAAACTATAATTTCAGAAAACGAAGATAAGGAGCTGAATTTATGTTTAATATGGATCAAATTAATAACTGCTGCCTGAAGACGGTCTCTCGGCACCTAATGTTGAGTAGTAAGCCAACCGTTGGATGAAAGAAAACTAGTGAATAAGATCTTCTTCCCTACTCTGTTGGACTTACATTCAACTAAAAACCACAGCACACTGTGTTTTAAAGTATTTTTTTAAATTATCAAATTTGCTATTTAGGAAAGTGTTTGTTTGAATTTGAGTTTAGTACCAAAGGCAGAAAATGAGTCGTAATGGTAGTGATTATTCTCCTGAGTCTTCCTGATTCTGTAGCTCTGTGGAAAGGAATTCTGTTTCTGTTCCTGCTGCAAATATGAATAGTGCCCCGTCACCAAGGACACATCTTGCGAGCAATAGAGTTGAAAGGAGGGAGAATGCAGTGACCAGGGCAAAACCCACAAATACACTGAGACATTCATGCAGCATTGTTTGGCTCTGAGGCCCATAAATGACGGTTTGCATGCAGTACTCTAACCATCATCCCAGCCCAGGCCCACTTAACCCTTCTCCCAATTATTTTGGGCAGTCCTAGGAAAGGGACATGCCAATAAAATGCTTGGGAATAACCTTTGCAGACCACCCTGGGGCATCTCTGTCGATCCCACTTTCTGATAATACCTGCTTTTCTTATCGCTATGGGCCAGCCTGGCTCCTCAAATCCAGCTCAGGAGACAGCCAAAAGCTGTCAATGGTACTGTCTGGCGAAGTTTCCCCCACGTTCATCTCTTACCGGTGATATCACCCACAGCCCCCACCATTCTTGTTCTGCTGAGCTGGAGCTGGCCAATATCCTGCGCTGGTCCTGCCCATGTGGGGGCTGCAACCCTTGTGCGGGATGGAACATCCCCTTCTACAGCAGCGCTGCTTTCTTTCAAGTGCGCTTGAATGCACAGCACCATACTAGCTGTTGTCCCAAGGTGCAAAGATGCACGCTTCCTTGGTACGTGGTTCAGTGATATGCCTATACCAAAGCAGAGTAGTTTCATGTTGCCAGTATTTTCTTAGTAGTAGGAAAGTCACATCCTTCACCATCAAGCTCTGTGCACGTGCAGGAAAGCGAACTCGTGGGCACTGATTCTGTACTGGGAAGGTAGGGTTTTCCCATTACAAGATGACTTTTGCAGCTCCATAGGCAAGATAGGTTGAGCTTCGTCATCCAGGGCTGAAATCAAATGCTCCTGGTCTACCTTATATTCAGTACTTGAAATTTTTAATAAATAAATAAATAAAACCACTAAACATACCCTCATTTACTGCATCTGTGTAGGAAAACAGTGAAAAACTGTGAAGGATTTATAAGAAACTAACTTTCAAAGAGTGAATAAAAAAAAAACACAACCAAATAGAAACAGCACAAAGGGAAGCTTTAGAACAAAGTCTCAATGCAGGATAATGGACTCCAGGGCCATTTGTGTATTTAATCAACCACATCCCTTCCCCTCTTGCCTACACACACACACACACACACACACACACACACACACACACACACACACACACACACACACACACACACACACACACACACACACACACACACACACACAGCTATACCCACCCAGCACTATTTCTATGCACGCTTGGTAGTCATGTCCTTTGTCTCTTTTTATTACAATCATTCTTATAACTCAAATTATACAAAAAGAACTGTATTTCTCCAGTTTCTACCTTCTCCTATCCCCATACAAAATAACACCTTTATCAGTCTGCTTGTGACATATACATCACCTATTAAAATGTTAAGAAATAAAACATAAAATGCTTCAAAGCTTTTGAAACCATCACAACAAAGAAATTAGTATTTAAAACATTCAAGAATTCCACATATATTTAATTTCTGAAACTGAGAAGAGGGGCAGGGGATGAGAAGCTGGCAATGTAAAAATATTCCTGTTCCAAGAATAACTGAATATAAAGTAATTATGTTTTAAAAATATACAGATGTAAATAGGATGTGTCATTAGTATTCGTTTCTTTGGGCTAGCTATCTTTTCCCCCATGATACTCATGCAAGATTAAAGTCTTAAAAGCTTGTTCCCATCTCCTCTCTCTTTCTCTAAAAATGTCTGTCTGCCTTCAGTTTTGTCTTTAAGTCAAGCATGCATTTTCCTACACAGGATGTTTCCAGCACAGCAAACCCCTGAGAACTCAGTGACCTGAGATCTGTGCCCTTGTCCCACAATGTATAATATAGTCTTTCAAAATGATAATTGCCACCAGAAGAAATTCATATTAAAACCTTAATCCTGCACCAACATTCTCTCTGTAAAAGCCTGTAATTTGTGCAACTTGATGTATTCAACTGTCAGGAGCAGACATGTTAGCCTCATCTGCTCCTGAAACAGAGGGCCAACCACTCACTTACACTGCTGTGTTTGTCTCCTGCTTTAATGATGAGAATGATGTCCATCATCTCCTACCGCTCTTTGTTTCAAACATCCCACAGCTGTCATTTACCTAAGAGCTGAATAGTAACAGGGAAATGTGGTTCATGCTGAATTTGAGTTTCCTTTGGGATTTTCACCACCAAAACGGAATCTCTCACCATCGTCTCTCCTCTCCCCTTTCTTAATCTTATCATCTCACTTATATTAAATTTGCCAACGGAGCTCAGTCATCACAGTTATAAAATTGATACCAAAAGGTAAGTAGGCAGACAAAGAGATCCCAGGGGTCCCTGTGGCAGAAGAGGCTGTACTCTGTGCCAATTTAATTCAGATTGGAACAGTCGCCTTTCTGCACTATGGAAATTTGAAACAAATCCAGGGGGTCACATCCACTCACAATTATCAACCAACAATTTTTTTTTTCCAGAGGGCCATTTACTATCTGTCATGAACCTTTGCCAAAAGCTAAACTGAAAGACACAAAAGAAAAAAATCCTTAAAATTCTGGGGGACAAAAAAATCTGAAACATTCCCAGTATTGTTTATATTCTGTCAGTATCATCATCAGTAATGGCTGCATTCTTGCAGAGAAAGCAAAGAATAAGGGGAGGAGGGAAGAAAGGAGAATGACAGACAAAGGAAGGAAGAAAAATGGTACCCAGCTTAGTTACCACTGCCTGGAGAAAGTCAGAGAATTTTACTGAAGAAAAGAAAAAGGAAAAAACTCGCCAGGCCAGGACTAAGAAGAAAACTAAACTACGAAAAAACTATGTTAGAGTCAAATGTTTATATAGAATCAATGTGAGTTACTTAATCCCTAAAACTATTTCAATTGAATCTACCAACTCTTCACATGAACATAGTATTGTGTAGTTTTTGTTTGTCTACAATGTCAAAATAATGTAATCACTTTCTCATACAATGTCACATTCAATATTTTCATCATTCTATGAGACAAGTAGCCTTTATTTCTCATAAACATTAAGGCATAAAATCATGTTTGTTGATTATCCCACAAACCAAATATCATGTTGGTTCTTAATGAGAAATTTTCGCGTTTTAAATTTTGATATACTTTGGAAGGGTGTGCTCTTTTGAAAGGAAATGGAGTGGAGCTTTTCAGTGATGGGGCCCAGAACAAAAGGGAGAATCTGAGCCGCCTTCCTGAAGAGATTAATTCTCTTCTCATGGAAATAACTATAGTATCTAAATGTCACTCAATGGTATATAAGCTTCACTGGCCCATAAAAATATCACTTTCCTATGAATGAAAAACAGGATTAAGATCAAAGAATAAAGGCCATATTTTTAGAAGCTGGAGATAAATTATTTAAAAATGTGTGAGTTGAATAAGCAGAACCAAAATACAAAGCAAGGTACCCAACTGTTCTTTGCTTGGAATATGTATGAGCTTTATGATGTATTTTATATGGGCTATTATGTTTTGAAATATTCATTTAATTTCTACATTTTAGCTATTTAGAATTTAGTATGGGTTAGGTAATTTTATGCAATCTATGTTTTTCTGATTCTTTGGCTTGACTATAACATTTCTTATTTTTATTAAATTTTAATTGATGGAAATGGCTATACCTAGCTAGCCATTAAGGAATTAATACTGCTCAGTTCCAGAGACTGATTTCCATAAGGAGGCTAAAGGGTGGAAGAGGTTTCCACCTGAGTCTGTCACCCATGCCTGTACAGCCCTGGGTAAGGCAGGCTCTGAGCCTCAACCCTACTATGTATACACCTCTTGGCCTGAGCCATCGAGCCATAGCAATAGGGCACAGCTTTCTAACTACAGCTATTGAAATGAGGACATTGGGTCTAAATGATGCCATCTTAGCAATGTGGTAGATGACAGAGAATTGGGTTTAACTGGGGCCATCTTGTCTTCTTGATGGATGAAGGTAAAGTCACACCTCCGGACAATGGGCACGCCTGAATTTCTAGAGGCAGGAATAGGGACTTGGACAATACATTACTGGACCTTCCAGTCCTGTGCCATGAACTCACAAGCTTCTTGAGCTTCTTGTGACCCTGCCCCCTGGCCCTGGCCCTATTTAGGCCCTGATGAGCTCAGACACCATTTTGCAGTATGTCTTGTGTCTCCTGCCTGCCATCAGGACAGCATGACATCCTTCATCAGCTCTCCCAGAGTTGATCAGGTTTGTTGAGATTGATTTTCTGCTCTTTCTTTGCTTTACTACCCTCACGGCTTAGTTTTCTAGTAGTGTGAAGTGTTTTTGAGATTGCAAGTTTGTTGGGGACATGTGTCTGCTTGCAGTCACTGGCTTTGGCTTTCTAATAAAGACTCCCAATTCACCCTCTCAAAATGTGGCTTCTCTGCATCTCACAATTAAAATCCCATATAACACTGTGAGCTGGAGCCGATTACTCTGCCTCCTCATTCTTGATGATTTGATCTGATTCCTCTTTCCTTGATCAGTCCTCTGTCTCCTTTCCTGGTCAGCAAAAGAGCTTCCTTACCTGCCTTTGAGCCCCAACCTTAATTCACTTAACCCTCTTTTTGCACCTGCAGTTTCACCCAAGCAATAGTAGGGTCTAAAAATCTAAATAGTATAGCCCCTCTTCTATCCACCATGCTGTCCCCCAGGTTACCCATTCTTGGTGCCAGCGTTTGATCATCTTCTCCTGGAGATTTCAGGATGCTGCTGGAAAGACATAGGGTCATTCTCTCTGTCCTGGTTCTCCTTGACCTTGGGAGAACTTTGATGATTCTGCACATTTTGGAGATTTAGAACTCAATTCTATCTACCTCTTCCTCAGAGGTGATTACAGGCCTGGGTCTTGATGATGCTTGGGATCTCTGGGCCTGGTTCTCATTTCCTTCTGGGAATCTCACATCTGCATCTTATGGCCAATCAGGTGATCTGGGACTTGTCTCCAGCTGACATCAAAGAGATTTTAGGCTATAATGCTGCATACTAGCAGGAGATCTGGGCTCTCTCATTTCTACTAGGTTAGACTAAGTTCCACAAGCAACCAACCATTTTCCCAGCTCTCAGCATGAAGGGACCTTCTCCAAGAATTCAGCTTTAGGCCTTCTAGCTGCCTGCTGCATCTCTATCTACAATAAAAGTAAAGTTGTGAGGTCTCAGAAATTAAGTATATTTTTTAAAAAGACTTTAAATTACTTAAAACATTCTTGGTCACATGATTATAATATAAAGTAGTCCAGATGGATAAAATACAAAGCTTTTGAAGCCAACTTGTTTGTGAACTTTCTGTGTTTAGCACTTACTGGTTATGTGGCATGAGCAAGGTGAATATCCTTCCTAAAGCTGTTTAACTATAAAATTGAAATAATAACTCTTACCTTTTGGATTGTTTTTATAATTAGAGATAACATGCCAAATGCCCAACACATCACCTAGCAGTGAGGTAGATCTCGAAAGAATACTAATGAATAGTTCCCTTTTATCTTCCTCCTATTCTAAGACTACCTTAGTTCCACAAAACTAAACACAGTTTTTACTTGCTTAGCTGAAATTAAGTATAAAATTAGAATGTTGCTTTTATTTATTTCCTAGAAGAACACAGTAATGCTTTGACTATTGTCCTCACCACGTCTTTAGTTTAGAATCATTAAAACTCAGCATGAATGTCCACTTCAAGCACCATGGTGCTATACTGACATATCTCTGTAATAGCCAGAGACTTGAATAAACTAGAGGATTATAATTAATCTTGAAATTCACCAGTTAATATTGGCATGTTCTGTGAAGTAAGTTGAGTTTATTAAGTCTACTAAGACTGAAAATTGTTGAACTAAGGCCACAGAGTTTTATATACCTTCTCTCACATAAGAAGGATTTAATAAATAGTGTTTAGCATTTAATGAAGTGAAGGAATTAAAAACTATCTAGACATCAAAAACTTTGTTCATTAGTTCAATATTTCCATTTAAACTAATGATTTCTGTGTTTAGTATTTCATCTATTCAGCAACCAATATTTATCAGTGTCTATTATTTGTTAGATACTGTGGAAGACTCTGAAAACATAAAAGTGAGCAAGAGAGACAGTCTTAAATAATTCAAGAAAACAGCACACTGTCTAGCACACAGCAAGCTCCTTAAAAATAAAATCAGTGAAGTCACAAAACAGACATAGAGAGATGGCAGCTACTTCTGCTCAAACTCTTTCTCTTCCTCCCCCTCTTTCTCTCTCTTTCTCTCTCTCTTACACACACACACATACACATACACACACACACACACACACACACACACACACACACACACACACACACATACACCTCTAAAAATCTTGAAAGGTTTAGACTCCATCATCCCTGAAATCCACAAAAAATATAAAGTTTGGCAAAAATATCTTTCATTTCATCTAGCTTTTCCCTCTTATAACTGTCAGCTATCCATAAAACAACCTTTCAAATTAATGACAAAGTAGTTGCTGCCATCAAACAATCTTCAAGAATCTTCCAACTTTCTGTAAATTGGCAGCATTCTGCTCAAGCTGTTTAGTCTCTGCAGAAGTGAGTCTTTGAAGTTGACAAGGTGTTCACGGACAAAGCAATAGCTTGCTAGAAAACCATTATTTTTCTTTTACTCAAGACCTAGTTAAGGCTGATTTGGACAGAACTAAGGTAGACATTCTAACACTGCTGCTGGGTCACTGCAGGACAGATTTCTGCCCACCTTGTGATGTCCAAAGACAGTCTGGGTTACTGCAGAAAGATATCAATGTGCACTCAGGATTTCTGACTCTCATTTGTCCTGTTTTAGGCAGTGAAGCTTCAGAGAAAGTGTCCCTGGTGAAAGATCACCAGCCAATATGATGAAAACACACTCCCTTCCTGTGAACATACTTTGGAAAGCAATACAAGGTTAAGTGAGTGAGTTTAGGGGTCAGAAAAAGCTGACTCAGAAAAGAAGCAACAGCTAGATCCTGACAATAGCAAAGTAAGAATACTGACCAAGTGGTAGATGATAGCAAATTGAGTTGAACGGGGGCCATCTTGTCTTCATGGTGAAAAAGGTGAAGTCTCACCACCACCCTCACCCTCCCCCAGGTGATTGAAGTGCCTGAATTCCTAGAGGCGAGTTCAAGGACTTGGACAATAGGTTACTGGACCTGTCAGTCTTGGTCATGAACTCTCAAGTTCCCTGTGACTCTATCCCTTGACCCTATTTAGGCTTGAAACAGCTCAGGCGTGTAGTATGCTACATGCCTCATGTCTCTCCTGTTGTCATCATGGTGACCTACTCCAGTTGAGTTGATCTGGTTTGTTGGTATTGTTTTTCTCCTGATTCTTTCCTCTTCTACTCTCATGGCTCAGTCTTCCAACAGTGTTAAGTGCATTCAAGGGAGCTGCCAGTCTTTGTGACAGGAGTTTGCCTACAGTAGCTGGCTCACCAATAAAGATTGACTTTGGACTTCTCAAAATGTGGCCTATTTCTTCCAATGGAGTTACCATACAATATTAGAATTCAACTACCATCCATTGTTTGTGTCAAAGTACCAGACATGGTACTACTTTTTTGGGGGGTGGGGGGTGAGGAGTTCAGTCGTGGGGCCTGAACTGTGGGCCTGGGTGCTGTCCCTCAGCTCTTCAGCTCAAGGCTAGTGCTCTACCACTTGAGCCACAGCGCCACTTCTGGCTTTTTTCTTTTTGCTTATGTGGTGCTGAGGAATCGAACCCAGGGCCTCAGGCTTGCAAGGCAAGTGTTCTACCACTGAGCCACCTTCCCAGCCCCCATGGTACTACCATAGATAGATATAGATAGATAGATAGATAGATAGATAGATAGATAGATAGATAGATAGATAGATAGATAGATAGATAGATAGATAGACATACATATATTAAAGATACTGTACAGAGAGGTTATAGTTACATAAGTACGGTAATGAGTACATTTCCTATTTTCCTATTGAACAGTTACCCCTCCTTTGTTTTTCTCCTATCATCTCTTCTCTCTCCACCTTCCCAACTCCTTCCCCCAGCCCTGAAGTTGTAAAGTTCATTTCCAACATGGTGTCTTATATATCTCATTGTTACAATGGGTCAACCTATATCCTTGTTTCAGCATTTTGTTATTTCCCTTCCCCTCCCCAAATTAGAAAAATGTATATACAAGATTCAGGGCACCAGAATCAAATAAAGTGAAAACAGAGGTTATACCATGGGGAAAGAACACACAAAAGGAACAAAAAAAATCACATAGTATATTTTAAGCACATTAAAAACAACAGCAAGAAAGATAAAGCCTCTTGTGTCCCTATCTTTGGGTTCATTTCATTTAGCATCATCTTATATACTCATATGTATATAGCTGTTGCCCTATTCTGTTTGTCCTAGACATATACTAGTTATCGTACATAAGGGAAACCATGGGACCTATCCTTCTTTGGGCCTGGCTTAATATAATTTTTTCAAAGTCCATCTATTTCCTAATAAATGGAGTAGTGTCATTCTTTCTGATGGAGGCATAGAATTCATATACATATATATGTATATATATGTATATATATCACATTTTCTTGATCCATTCATCTACTGAGGGGCATCTGGGTTGGTTCCATATCTTAGCTATAGTGAATAATGCTGCAATAAACATAGTTGTTCTGGTAGCCTTAGTATGGCCTTGTTTGTGATTGTTTGGGTAAATGCCCAAAAGTGGGATTACTGGGTCATAGGGGAGCTCTATGTGGAGTCTTTTGAGGAAACTCCATACTGCTTTCCAGAGTGGTTGAACAAGTTTACGCTCCTACCAACAATGCAGTCCCTTTTGGCCACATCCCCTCCAGCATCTGTTGTTATTAGAGTTCTTGATTATAGCCATTCTAACTGGGGTGAGGTAAAATCTCAATGTTGTTTTGATTTGTATTTCTTTTATGGCTAGAGAGGTTGAGCATTTCTTCATGTGTCTATTGGCCATTCTTGTTTCCTCTTCAGAGAAGTCTCTAAGTCTTTAACTCATGTATCAGTTGGGCGGTTGTTTCTTTGAGGATTACTTTTTAGGGGATTTAATTTTTTGGGTTCCAAGTACATTTTAGATATGAGACCTTTGTCCGTTGTATGACTGGTGAAGATCTTCTCCCAATCTGTGGGCTTTCTATTGATCTTGCTAGCTATGTCCTTTACCATACAGAAGCTCAGCAGTTTCATGCAATCCCATTTGTTCAACCTTTCTTTGATTTGTTGTGTTTCTAGGTCTCTATTAAGAAAATTTTGGCCTGTGCCAAGGATACCTAGGGTTTCTCCTATTCTTTCTTGTAATGTTTTCAGGGTGTCTACTTTTACTTCTAGGTCTTCGATCCATTTGGAGTTGATTCTGGTGCAGGGTGATATATAAGGATCTAGCTTTTTAGTTTTCTACAGGTGTTTAACCAATTTTTCTAGCACCATTTACTAAAGAGGTTGTCTTTCTTCCACTCTATTTTTTAGCTACCTTATCAAAGATTAAGTGGCTATAAGTCTGTGAGTTCATTTCTGGGTCTTCATTTCTATTCCATTGGTCCTCAGGTCTGTTCTTGTGCCAGTACCAAGCTGTTTTGATTGCTATGGCTTTGTAGTAGTTTGAAATTTGGTTTTGATATTCCTCAGCACTGGTTTTTCTTCTAAGGATTGTTTTTGCTATTTGGGGTCTTTTATTATTCCATATGAATTTTTTTTAGATTGCTTCTTCTATTTCATTAACAAATGAGATTGGGATATTGATAGATATTGCACTGAATTTGTAGATAGCCTTTGGCAGTATTGCCATTTTCACTATGTTAATCCTCCCAATCCAGGAGCATGGGAGGTTTTTCTACTTCCTTAGTTCTGCTTTAATTTCCTTTTCCAGTTTTCATCATAGAGGTCCTTCAATTCTTTAATTAATTCCTAGGTATTTTATTTTTTGTGGAAGCCACTGATTTTTGAGGGTTAATTTTATACCCTGCTACTTTGCCAAAGTTTGGAATCAGCTTGAGTAACTTGAGAGTGGAGTCCATGGGGTTCTTTAAATACAAGATCATGTCATCTGCAAAGAGGGAGAATTTTACTTCTTCTTTCCCTATTTGGATCCCCTTTATTTTTGCATCTTGTCTTAGGTAATTTATTTATTTATTTACTCATTTATTTATGTATTTATTTATTTTTGGTCTGTCATGGGGCTTGTACTCTGGGCCTGGGTGCTGTTGCTGAGCTCTTCAGCTCAAGGCTCTTGATAGAACACTTCAGCTCTATCACTTGAGCCACAGTGCCACTTCTGGTTTTCTGGTGGTTAATTGGAGATAGGAGTTTCATGGACTTTCCTGCCTAGGCTGGCTTTGAACTGTGATCTTCAGATCTCAGCCTCCTAAGTAGCTAGGGTTACAGTCCTGAGCTACCGGCACCCTGCTCAGGTAATTTCTTTAAAAAAAATTTTATTATCTTTAAGTATTTGTGCAAAGGATTTGCTATTCTACAAAGTAGTGTATGAATATATACAATGTATCTTGATCAATGCTTTCAACATTCTCCAACTACTTTTTATTCATTATCACAGTGCTATATAGGAGAGAATAGTTTGTAGGTCTATGAGTGGATCTGCTTCACCATGAAGCAACTCAAAAGGGGGACATTTGTTCTGTTATTTCTGTGTCTTGCAAATGGAGGGATTTCATCTACTTCATCTTCTGTGCATCTCTCCATGTCTCACTTAACCCCAAGAGTGCGTGGCATACCTAGCTGGCAAATTCCAATTTAGTAAGGGAAAGTGAGAATTCAGGCCCAACCTAATCTTGTACTCTCACAGAAATGGGCCCACCCACATAGAACTCACATTCTAGGCTCAGTTCCACACTACCTCTTACAGGACCGAAATAATCACTGAGGTAGACAGACCTGGCCGTACTAGCAGAGTTATATCTGCACTTTTTGGGGAGGGAGGTTTAATTGACCACAGAAATAAAGTATATTCCAATGTGTCAGTCATCAAGGTAACATTGTAACATTTTGATGGTTTCCCATTTCTTGCCTTGCTTTGTATTCCTTCCCAACTGGTTCTGAATTCAGAAAATACCTGATGATATATTATCGCAAGACATGTAGTTAAGATTCTGACCTTGGGAAAGGTGTATTAACTCTCCATGCCTTATTTTTCCTGTCTATAAAATCAAAGCAATCATGTTGCCTAGGTCAGGGAATAACTATGACATGACAAATATAATATCTATGCATAAAGGGAAAGACATAAATTAATTGCACAGTAAATATTAGTGATTACAATTACTGATATGGCTGCCTCACTATTTTTATTATTTAATTAATCACCTACCATATTTATTTGCCTTCTGATATTCCTTAGATTTTTCAGCAATTCTAAAGTTTCTTTACAAATAAACCTCATCTTTGAGCAAGTCATTCTAAGTTTCAAATCCAATAATAATAATAATATTATGTTGTCACAGGGCTATTTAATAACTATAGATTATATATTACACATATATGTATTATAACATACCATACATATATTATAGGTCATATGTAATACTTGTCTATATTATAATATATAATAGATATACACATGTTTTACATATCATATGTGCATTCATAAATTTTTATTGCCTGGCACATGGCCTAGCTTAGTGTAAGTACTCAATAAATTATCGTTATTATTATTATTTTAGATCATCCTCATTCTTCTCACCCTCATCCCTCTGATCAACTGTAACAGTGTTAATCGATTTTCTCATAAGTGATATATGAATTCTTATACCTGTTTGATTATCTTCATTTAAATCCTTTAAATCAGTTCTTCACTTATGTAATTTTAATAAACTCCAGCATTAGCATTTTTCAGTAACAATCCAGAATGTGAGTCTCAAGCAAAAATTAATGCCTTAGCCTATCGATTCAGAGATACTGACAATTCAAAGCACATGCCAGCCAGATGCTTTCCATTAAATATTGCCACCAAAACTCAACAAATAATAAAGAAAGAAAGAAAAATATATACAGTGCTCAAGTATGCAAAAGGCAAATAAATTCAGAAAGCCAAATCTCCTCTCTCATTTCATTAAAATAATTTCTCTGAAGGCTTGGCATTTTATAGACAGTTTTAACACAGAACTAAGGGCATCGCAGCTTTGATTTCATGGTGATAAGTAAAAAGATGACAGATATTTTCAAGTCTCAGTATGGTCATTATAAGCTATACCAGCATACACATCCACAAGCATACAAAATAGGAAAGCCTGTTCTCTCTGAATTGAATTGAACTAAAGGACATGTATATTTAGCAAGCTTGTAAAAATAAGGTCTCTAAATCTTCAAAATATTGAAGAAGCATAGCTAGCCTATCAATCATGATTCTGAAAAAGATTTGAATTCAAACTGAAGGTTTACTTAGGATTTGTACACTATAGACTCATGTTGGTTGTCAATGGCACATGTATAAATGGAGACCATAAACATACAAGCTGACTCGCCCCCAGAAATATGACATCTTAAGTAAATTAGAAAAGCTTTCTGTTGTCAATGTGAAAACATTTCCATGCAGTCAAGCAGAGTTCCAGTGTTGTGAATGTGATGAATATCTGTGTTTGCTTCAAAAAAAATAATTTAAACATATCTCTAACAAAACCTTTAATATACACAAACTCTATCATGATAGACATTTAAGAATTCCTTCATCATCTCACTATTCTGTACCATTAACTCAGAGGAGGTTTATGCTGTCTAATTAAATAGCTCTAGGAAAACAGAAATAACAGAACATATGTGTATATATGTAATAGGTATGCAATGCATATATATGTTTAAACATATATAATAGAAAGACACACAGAAAGTGAATATGTGTACTACTAGTGTGTATGAGAGAGAGAGAGAGAGAGAGAGAGAGAGAGAGAGAGAGAGAGAGAGAGAGAGAGGAGAGAGGGAGTAGACAGAAGCAGAGACAGAGAAATGTATATGTAATCAATTGGCTCCCATGATTACAGAGACTGAACCACACCAAGGTCTGCAGTCTAAAGACCTTACTTGAGAAGAAGACCAATGTTTCAGTACAAAACTTGTCAGCAAAGACAGTGAATTCTCTTCTGCTCTGCCTTTTCTTGTATTCAATACTCTAATATATTATTAGAGGCCCAGCCACATTGAGGGGTCAGGGGCAGGCTGGGGGTGGGGAGAGAGTGGGGGATTGTTGGGAATCTATGTGACTCATTCTATTGATTCAGATATAAATCTCTGGAAACACCCTGACAGACACACCTAGGAAAATGTTTAGTCAACTGGCATAGTCAAGTGGACATATACCATTAAACATCACAAATAAGAATGTCTTTGAAATTAAGTTTAAAAATAATATGGCATGAAAATTTATATCTGTGTGCAAGTATGATTTTAATATTTTGAATATAGGAGAGTGTCGCTATACTATATCATTTTCTCTACAAATTTTGTTCCAGCCAATATTATCCCATCAAGAAATAAAATAAAATGCTTTTAATAGCCTATGAAAATACCTTTAGTAGAGTCTTTTTTGTAGATGAAAGAAAATGCTTTCAGAAGTAAGACAGAATTTTCTTTTTTCAAACTTGTTCTGCCATGAAATTATGTAACAAGAATAACTTTCTCTCATATTAAGTATCACACAATATTACTAAATATTTGGATGAAATTTTTCATTAATATTACCAAACATTTCAAATTTCATCCATACATAAATAACTCAATTTCAAGAAAACAAATAATCTGCTTAAAAAGCAAGCAGAGGATTTAAATAGATACTTATCAAAAGAAGACATACCCTCTGATATAGGAAGAATGTCCACAATCCCTAACCATCAAAGAAATGCACATCAAAACTACAATGAGATAGCATCATACATCCTTTAGAATGACTATTATCAAAATAATGAAAAACAGCTGGGCCTGGAGGCTCACACCTGTATTACCAGCTTCTTGGGCAGCAAATGTTAGAAAGATTAGAGTTTCAGGCCAGACCAGGCAAAAAGTTAGTAAAAGTCCATCTCAACAAAGCTGAACCTGGTGTTATAAATCTATAATCCCAGCTATGCAGAAAGTTTAAATAGGAAGATCAGTAAGCAAGATCATCTCTGGAAAAAAAAGAAAATAAGTCCAAATTTGAAAAATAACTGCAGCAAAAAAGCAAATAAAAAAAGGCGAAGGGAAAGAGGAATTGTAAAACAAGTGCAAGACCCTGAGTTCAAAACTCCAACACCACCAAAAATATGGTAGGTATTGACAAGGTGTGGAGAAAAGAGAATCTTTGCACCTCATTGATAAGATTCTGAATATAAAGTATTGAAAAAGGAAAGAAAATATTATAGTTTAGAAGTCTCAGTAGACTATGGTAAACAATGCTACAATGAACATGTGCTGGGAGCTTTCATGTGGCCTGGCTTGTGTTCTACTGGTGTCTAATGCTCAAAATTGGAATTGCTGGGTCATCAGGAAGCTCTGTATTTAGTCTTTTGAGGAAGCTCCATACTGTTTTAAAGAACAATTGAACAAGATTACATTCCCACCAACAGTGTAGTAACATTCCATTTTAGCCACATCCCCACGAATATCTGTTATGGTTACTTTTCTTGATAATGGCCATTCTAACTGGGGTGAGATAGATATCAATGCTGTTTTGATTTGCACTTCTTTTATGGCCAGAAATGTTGAACATTTCTTCATGTGTCTATTAGCCATTCTTACTTCTTCTTCTGAGAAGTCTCTCTTTAAGTATTTAGCCAATTTATTAACTGGGTTGTTGTTTCTTATCAACCTGATGTCCCTCAGTGGATGAATGGAACAAGAAAATGTGTTACATATATACAATGGAATTCTATGCTTCCATCAGAGAGAATGATATTGTGCCATTGGTTAGGAAATGGAAATACTTGGAAAAAATTATATTAAGTGAAGTAAGCCAGGCCCAGAGCAACATAGATTTCATGGTTTCCCTCGTTTGTTATAGCTAGTATGTGCCTATAAATCTACAAGTAAGCAAACTAGATGGTAAAAGACAAAAAAAAGACACTTGGACATGATAAATTATATAGTACTCTAACATTTACACAGAGGCCAAAGGAGAAAATTCTTAGGAGAGGATTACAGAGGCACAATAGAGATGGGCATATGATCATGCCTATAGCTAAACATGAACATCATAAAATGGGGTATATTGAACTCCAAGAAATGGAAATGAGGGTTTTTTGGTTATATTGTTTCTTGAATCTTTTGTTTAGTTTTTTCTCCTTTATTGTTGCTTCTTCTGAGCATTTTGTCTGTGTGTAATTTTATATGATTTGGGGAGGGTAAGGGGAGCACAGAAATGGTGGGACAAATGGTGAAGAAAGGCAGCAGTGATATTCACTAGACACTATGTTGAAAATGAGCTATACCACTTGTGGGAGAAGGGGGTCAAGAGAGAAAACCTGGAATAAAATGAGGGAAGAGGTGACACTGTTCAAAAAGAATCTGGCTTATGTACCTGTGATCCCTCTGTACTTCACTTCTACAATAAAAATTTTTAAAAAAGAAATCTCAGTAGAGAGTGTTACAGGAGAAGAAGGACTAATAATAATAACCACAACCGAACACACTGTTTTCTGAGGGCCCATTCAGTAGCAAGTATGAGGTGTGAAGGCTACCTCCTTTTCTCATGCCTGGGTTAGCTATCACTGACCACTACAGATCTATTTTTGTCTTAATATTTTTGGTGGTACTTGGATCTCACCATTTCTAGGCAGGCCCTCTACCTCTTAACTACTCTGCCAGCGGCTCTTTTTTTGTTTGAATTCTTTTTTTATACATTTTTATTGTAAAAATGCTATACAGAGGGGTAACAGTTACCTGAGCAAGGTAATGAGTACATTTCTTATTAAGCATTGTTGCCTCCTCCTTTGTTTTCTCCCTACCATCTCTTCCCTCCCACTTCCACAACTACCACCCCCTCTGCCACCAAAGTTGTAAAATTTGTTTTCAACATAATATTTTGTGCATCTCATTGGTACAATGGGTTAGTCTCTATCCTTATTTAAGCAGTTTGTTTCTTCCCTTCCCCTCCCGAAATTAGAGAAGTGTATATACATGATGCAGGGAACCGACATCAAATACAGTGAAAACAGAGGTTATATCATGGGAGAAGAACATACAAAGAAACAAAAAAATCACATGGTTCATTATAAACAACAGCAAGAAAGAAAAAAGATATTTGTGTCCCTATCTTGGGTTTCATTTTGTTTACCATCATCTTATACGGTCATATGTACATAGCTTTTTGCTTTTTCTGCTTGTCCTACACATGTACTAGTTATTGCAAATAAGGAAAACCATGGGACCTATGTTTCTTTGGGCCTGGCTTACTTCACTTAATATAATTATTTCCAAGTCTTTCCATTTGCTAACAAATGTGGCAATGTCATTCTTTCCCTGCTGCCTAAGTTGTAAAGTTTGTTTTTCGACATAGTATCTTGTGCATCACATTGTTGCAATGGGTCAATCTGTATCCCTATTTAAACATTTTTCCCTTCCCCTCCCCCTATTATACCAACCTCAAATACAGTGAAAACAGGAGTTATACTGGGGCGGGAGTGGAGGGGTGGGGGGATGGACATACAAAGCAACAAAAAAAATCACATAGTAACTTATAAATATGTTAGAAAAAAATAGCAAGGAAGAAAATACCACTTGTGTGCCTATCTCAGGGTTCATTTCACTTAACATCATCTTATCTGACCTTTTCTGCTTGTCCCAGACATATGCTAGTTATTGCAAATAAGGGAAACCATGGGACCTATGTTTCTTTGGGCCTGGTTTACTTCACTTAATATAATTTTCTTTTATGGCTAGAGAGGCTGAACATTTCTTCATGTGTCTATTGGCCATTCTTATTTCCTCTTCAGAGAAGTTTCTCTTTAAGTTTTTAGCCCACTTATTTATCAGGCAGTTGTTTTTTGAGGATTTGTTGTTGGGGGATTTAATTTCTTGTGTATATTTCAGATATGAGACCCTTGTCCATTGTATGGCTAGTGAAGCTCTTCTCCCAATCTGTGGGCTTTCTATTGATCTTGCTAGCTGTGTCCTTTGCCATGCAGAAGCTCTTCAGCTTCATGCAATCCCATTTGCCCAACCTTGGCCTGTGCCAAGGAGATCTTGGATTTCTCCTATTCACTCCTGTAATGACTCCAAGGTCTTTGATCCATTTGAAATTGATTCTGGTGCAAAGCAATAGATAAGGATCTAGCTTTAGTTTGCTACTAGTGAATAACCACTTTTGCCAGCACCATTTATTGAAGAGTCTGTCTTTCTTCCATTCTATTTTTTTCTAACTCCCTTATCGAAGATTAGGCTATAGATCTGTGGGTTCATTTCTGGGTTTTCAGTTCTATTCCATTGGTCCTCAGGTCTGTTCTTGTGCCAGTACCAACCTGTTTTGATTACTATGGCTTTGTAGTAGAGCTTGAAATTTGGTATTGATATTCTTCCAGCACTGTTCTTTCTGTTAAGGATCGTTTTTGTTATTCAGGGTCTTATATTGTCCCATATGAATTTTTTGATTGCTTCTATTTCATTGAAGAATGAAGTTGGAATATTGATAGGTATCACATTGAATTTGTAGATAGCCTTGGGAAGTATTGCCATTTTCACAATGTTGATCCTTCAAATCCAGGAGCATGGAGGATTTTCCACTTCCTAAGTTCTGCTTTAATTTCCTTTTTCAGGTTTTTAAAGTTTTCATCATAGAGGTCCTTCATTTCTTTAGTTAATTCCTAGGTATTTTATTTTTTGTGGGGCTATTACAAATGGAATTTCTTTCCTGATTTCAGCCACACTCTTTTCATTGTTGGCATAAAGAAAAGCCATTGAGTTTTGAGGGTTAATTTTATACCCTGCTACTTTGCCAAAGTTTCAAATCGGCTCGAGTAATTTGGGGGTGGAGTCCATGGGATTCTTTAAATACAAGATCATGTCGTCTGCAAAGAGGGAGAGTTTTGCTTCAGCTTTCCCTATTTGGATCCCCTTTATGTTTGCATCTTGTCTTATTGCTGTAACTAGGCATTCTAATACAAATTGAAGAGAAGTGGGGAGAGTGGACAGACTTGTCTCATTCCTGAGTTTAGAGGAAATCTGCCAGCTGCTTTTTATACTGATTATTTTCAAGATATTCTTTTCTCATGCATGTGCTGGCCTGGACTGTGATCCACCTATTTTTGCTTCTCCATGTCACAGGTTTTATAGGCACATGACACTGTAGCTGACAGACCTACAGTTGTACTCAGCCATTCATCAAGATATAATTCCAGTGGTTCAGAGGGACTAGTTGACTACAACCACAATCCTTCCTTGTCTGTCTTTCAAATAGTTTGAATTATAAGCTGGAACCACCACACCCAACATAAATAAATCTCTTTTTCCTATTTCTTTCTCTTCCTTCCTTCCTTTTTTCCTTCCTTTATTTTTTCTTTATTTCTTTTTCTTTCATTTTTCCAGTACTTAAGGTTGAACTGAAGGCCTGGCAGTTGCTCGCCTTCCTTGCTAAGATAGCACTCTATAACTTAAGCCCTGCCTCCATGAATGCATCTTGCTTTTTTCTGCCTAGTCTGGCTATGAACCACAATGCTTCAGATAGTTGCCTCCTGCATAACTAGGGTTGCAGGCATGAGCCACCGGAGCCAGTCTATAAGTTTCTTTTGAGCTTAAATACTGGTTCCTTTCCAGCAGAAATCCCAATTTGATTATAGATAATCACAGTCAACATGCCAGTAGGCATCTGGTTATTCTTAGCCTGTTTTGTTCCTACCACTCAAACAGAACCTTAATATGTTGCCTTATTTTCATCTTTGCAACAAACATATTTCATTATATTCATTCCACAAATGATTATACTCATGTAGTAAGTATAGAAGTTACATAGTATACTGTGTACTAAGTAGAGAAGCAAAATAAAGGGTCTCTCAGAGTGTTCCAACTCTATAACTTATAGCACATACATGTCCCCTCAGAAACCATCTTGACTACTTCCTGTCCCCAACTCCTGGAATAAAGTACACTTCAGTTGAGATGACATGGGGTCATGAACATGCAGGTAGTAGTTGAAGCTGTAGGTACAGGTGAGATAACTATAAACAGCTATAGAGTGAGAAGAGGAGGAGGAAAGCAGAAGACACAGAAATAGAAATCAAGGACAAGCCAGAGAGCTGCTGAGAAGAGATGCTTCAGAGGCTGCCATGTAGAGATTAGACCTAAGACTAATACCTTCTAAATAGAACCAACCTGTCAGTAGAGACCCGTGCTGTCCCCAGACCTGCTCTTGGGGCTCTCAGATATTTGAGCCTGTAACTCATTTATTTTTAATCTAAGCTGATTTCTGATGCTGGTGCATGAAAGATCCTGACCTCTGCCCTTTCACAGCAAGATATTGTGCCCAATAATATAACAGAGAAAAACTACAGTCATTTGTAAGAGGTTTCTCATGATCATTAGTTCACCCTACTTCAGTGACAATGTAAGCTGTGAATTCTGGACTCTCTTTCCAGGGCAACATCATCTTCTACCGGCAATACAGAAGTTACAGGACAGGTCCTGTCAGGATATGACCAAGGCTATCCTATGCTACCAGAGTATGATCAGCTTGCACAAAAGGCCTACAGTTTAAGCATCTTAAACTTAATAGATCTATTTTTTTTCTTTTTGGATTTTTTTGGAATTTTTTTATTGTGAAATTATGGTACAGAGGGGTCACAATTACATGAGCAAGGGAATGAGTACATTTCTTATCAAGCATTGTTGCCTCCACTATTTCTCCTTACCATCCTTTCCCATCTCCCCTCCTACCCCCACGCCCCCCCCACGCCAAAGTTGTAAAGTTCATTTTTCGACATAATGTCTTGTACATCTCATTGTTGCAATGGGTCCACCTGTATTCCTATTTAAACAATTTGTTTTTTCCCTTCCCCTCCACAAATATTACCAACATCAAATACAGTAAAAACAGGAGTTATACCGTGGGGAGGGACATACAAAGCAACAAAAATATCATCTTACAAATATGTTAGAAACAATAGCAAGAAAGAAAAACCATTTGAGTCCTTATCTTGGGGTTCATTTCACCTAACATCAAGTTATCTGACGTTTCTGCTTGTCTCAGACACATACTAGTTATTGCAAATAAGGGAAACCATGGGTCTCATATCTAAAATATACCTGGAACTCAAAAAATTAAATCCCTCAACAACAAATCCTCAAAGAAACAACTTCCCAAAGATTTACAGAGGGCTAAAGATTTACAGAGAAACTTCTCTGAAGAGGAAAGAAGGATGGCCAATAGACACATGAAGAAATGCTCAACCTCTCTAGCCATAAAAGAAATGCAAATCAAAACAACATTGAGATACCACCTCACCCCAGTTACAATGTCTATAATCAAGAACTCTAATAACAACAGATGCTGGAGGGGATGTGAACAGAAGGGAACCTTACTGCATTGTTGGTGGGAGAATAAATTTGTTCAACCACATTGGAAAGTAGTATCGAGGTTCCTCAAGACTCCACATAGAGTTCACCTATGACCCAGTAATCCCACTTTTGGGCATTTACCAAATGATCACAAACAAGACCATATTAAAGCTACCAGCACAACTATGTTTACTGCAGCATTATTTACCATAGCTAAGATATGGAACCAACCCAGATGCCCCTCAGTAGATAAAAGAATCAAGAAAATGTGGTATATATACACAATGAAATTCTATGCCTCCATCAGAAAGAATGATAGTGCCCCATTTGCTAGGAAATGGAAAGACTTGGAAAAAATTATATTAAGTGAAGTAATTCAGGCCCAAAGAAAGAATTCAGCACATCAAAGATGCAACACATGTATCCATTGAATGAACATGCCTTATGTCCTGTATACATGACTTATGACTTATGATAAAATTTCCACTGGGCCTCCTCCTTTGTTTACCCTTCACTTCCCTTCCCCACCTCCCCCCTCCCCCCACCCAATTTTACCCCCCTCCCCCCACCCAATTTTACCCCCCTCCCCCCACCCAATTATACCCCCCTCCCCCCCCCACACCGACATTGTAAAGCTGGTTTTGACATGACATTTTGTACTTCTCATTGTTGCAACAGGTCCACCTGAATCCTTAAAGAACTTGTTTGTCCCCATCTCCTCCACATGTTATATTGACATCAAATATAGTGAAAGCGGGGGTTACACTGTGGGGGAGGGACATACAAAGCAACAAAGAAATCATCTTATAAATGCGTTAGAAACACATGCATGAAAGAAACGAAAACATTAAAATACATATTTAAGGGTTCATTTTCCTAACATCACATTATCTGACCTTTTCCGCTTGACTCATACCTATACTAGATATTGCAAATAAGGGAAACCATGGGACCTATGCTTCTTTGGGCCTGGCTTACTTCACTTAATATAATTTTTTCCAAACCTTTCCATTTCCTAACAAATGGGGCAATGTCATTCTTTCTGATGGAGGCATAGAATTCCATTGTGTATATATACCACATTTTCTTGATCCATTCATCTACTGAGGGGCAAAGGAGGAGGCTGCAATGCTTGGTAAGAAATGTATGCATTATCCTGCCCATGTAATTGTAGCCCCTCTGTACAGTATGTTCTCAAATAAAATAAAATACAATTAAAAAAAAAAATTTCCACTGGGCTGGGAAGGTGGCTCAGTGGTAGAGTGCTTGCCTTGCATGTCTGAGCCCCTGGGTTCAATTCCTCAGCACCACATAAGCAGAAAAAACTGGAAGTGGTGCTGTGGCTGAAGAGCTTGAGCTGAAGAGCTGAGGAACAGCACCCAGGCCCAGAGTTCAGGCCCCACAACTGGCAAAAAAAAATGTCCACACCTCAAAGGAAACCACAGATATTTCTGCAGACAAACTTCCTAATATTTCTTCTGGATCTGACTGATGTTTTCCCACAACATTCTCAGATCATTTGGTATAACTATGTAAGTTGTGAGATAAACCAAAAGAGAACTGAAGATTTAAATTAACTCTTGGATCCCAATGCTTAGAAAAAAGAGATCAATTTTTATTTTTAAAAATACATCAAAACTTTTCTCTCCCTGTCTCTAATGGATACCGTGGTGTTTCTGTTTTCCACTCTTGTCAGACCCTGTGCTTTCCTTTTCCTGTTTTGCATGGCAGCTAATGGTTGTATTGGTCTTCTACAATATGCAGTTTGCCAGGTGTAGCTAAGTTAACATTGCAAAATTCTCAGATTTATTCTGTTCTCTCATCAGTATTCATTATGGTGACTGCCTAAACTTCATGCTAATTTTCAATTCCCTACACACAGTTTTTCACTGTTATGAGGTGAACCTAACTCCAGAGTTGGCCATTAAACACCTGTGCTTTAATTATAGGTTTTTGTGACTTTCCCTTGAAATAACTTCTGGATTAATATTGAATTCTGAATATCCTGAACTTTATGTGATGTGGAGACTCATGATTTCAGCCTTTGCTGACCAAAACAGGGAGATACTGGTTTGAGGAGTGAGTGATAAGTAGCAATGTCAACAGACCTTATTCTTTTTCTGACTCAAAACTAAAATGCACCCATGCTTTTTCTAAGACACATTGTTTGATCTGCAAGACAAAAAGCATTCTAAACTCCCGTCACAGTGCCCTTCAGAAACATCAGCATTAGTGCATGCACACACTGCTATCTTTTGACAATAATAAAAATCAGTCACTGAGGAAATGTACTAACATCCATCAAAGGCAGGGCTGCTTGTATTCTATGGTGTTCACCATGAGAGTAGATGCATAGTGACGAAAAACTGACCAGGCAGAACCCACGGACCATATAATCGTCACAAAAGCCAGAAAAATAATCTTTTGCACATTGTGACATTTTATAGAACACATCAAGTTAGTGGCCTCATGAGAGGAAAAGCTCATAAACCAAAAATTTCAAGCAGAGCATGAATTTGGAAAGGACAGAATGGTAAAAATACATTGTATTGGATGTGGTACCATTTCTGTTGACATGATATTCTAGTCTGTACCATTGAATGAACAGTAATCCAAGGGAGAGCTAAATTTTATTAGGTTAAGAAAAACAGAAATGACTTTTTACTTTTTCCAATAAAATGTGAATTATTAAAAAGTCCCTGGAGTTATTAATGTCTTTATCTGAATGTCAGAGACTGAGAAACACAGACCATATTTTTAAAATAAATTTCACTTTTCTGTAATATTTGCTTGGTATGGATGAGAACAGAGTCTCTACCTTCTTCTTATTTGTGTTTCCTGCATTGACTAGCACCAATAGACTACACATAATAAACGCTACATGCAGTTTGCTCAGAATTGATTTGTTAATTTAAAAAAGATAAAGGAAAGAAACTCTAATCCAGCTGTCCATTCTGCCAGGAAGTCCCAACTTATGCCACCTTCCACCCTTCCAAACTTCTGTAGAATGGCCCTTGCTTCTATCACTGGCCATATTTTAGAAATCTGCCTTGAACTCAGGTTCCTTTTTCATCTTTATCTTGTCACAATATTTTACACCCAATTGGTACTGACTCGTTACACACAAGAAGAGTGAGTGAAATGGGTGATTGTGTAACGCCAATTCTCACCCATTTTTATTTAAAGTCAGATTTTTTTTTCTGTTATCTAAAGGTGATATGCCCACTATTTCTTTTTTTTTTTTTTACTGTGAAAATACTGTACAGAGGGGTTACAATTACATGGGCAAGGTAATGAGTACATTTCTTATTGTAGCTTCCTCCTTTGTTTCCCCTTCCCATCTCTTCCCATCCTCCCCCCCGACCCCCCAACCCTCCCCGCTTCCCCCGCCCCCCCGCCCTGCACCAAAGTTGTAAAGTTCGCTTTCGACTTAACGACTTGTACATCTCATTGTTGCAATGGGTCCACCTGTATCCCTATTTAAACGATTTGTTTTTCCCCTTCCCCTCCACATATACCAACATCAAATACAGTGAAAGCAGGGGTTATACTGTGGGGGAGGGACATACAAAGCAACAAAGAAATAATCTTATAGATGTGTTAGAAACAATCGCATGAAAGAAAAAAAACATTTGAATACATATTTTATCTGTGCCCACTATTTCTGCAAGATACCTTTTTAAGAGGGAAATGACTAGAAGAAGAAAAAGAGAACACTAGAACAAGGGTCCTGGATGCAAAGCCACCAACTACCCCCCACCATCTTATCTTCCACTAAATGAATTGCTAGCCAATATAAAAGCTATTTATGGCAGCACCAGAACTGGAAGGTCGTGCTCTGCCTACTTTGCTGAAGAGTATGGCTACTCTTTTTATTTTGTATTGCTTGCTTGGGTTCTAAACATCCTCTTTCCCCAAATCCCTCATACAGTATATAAACTTGAAAAGAGATAAACAACAACAAAAAAAAGAATAGACAAATAGCTTTTTTTTTAAATGAGCACTCTTATTTGCAATAATTAGTATAGGGCTCCGAAGGTGGCTCAGTGGTAGAGCACTTGCCTTGCATGCATGAGGCCCTGGGTTCGATTCCTCAGCACCACATAAGCAAAAAGAAAAAAGCCGGAAGTGGCGATGTGGCTCAAGTGGTAGAGTGCTAGCTTTGAGCTAAAGAGCTGAGGGACAGTGCCCAGGCCCAGAGTTCAGGCCCCACGACTGGACCCCAATAATAATAATAATAATAATAATAAGTATAATAATAAGTATAAGTATAAGTATACATCTGAGACAAGCAGAAATGGTCAGATAAGTTGATATTAAGCAAAATAAATCCCAAGTTAAGGAATCAAATGTTTTTTCTTTCTTGCTATTGTGTCTAGCATATTTATGAGATATTTCTTCCTTGCTTTATATGTCCCTCCCCCATGGTATAACCCCTGTTTTCACTGTATTTGATGTTGGTATAATTTGTGGAGGGGAAGGGAATAAACAAATTGTTTAAACAGGGATACAGGTGGACCCATTTCACCAATGAGATGTACAAGATGTTATGTCGAAAATGAATTTTACAACTTTGGTGAGGGAGGGGGGGTGAAGGGGGTGGAGATGGGAAGGGATAAGGGATGGGAAGGGGAAACAAAGGAGGCGGCAACAATGCTTGATAAGAAATGTACTCATTACCTTGTCCATGTAATTGTAACCCCTCTGCACGGTATTTTCACAATAAAAAAATAAACATAAAAATAAATGGGCACTCTTGTGGAGCTGAGATTGGGAAAGATGAGGGTACAATGGAAGGGTAAAACAGGACACTTCCGTACATAAGCTTTTTTTGGCATAGCTTTAATATGTACTTTCATGTATAAGCTTTCCAAATGAACACGTCCACCTCCTTAATTCGTTGGTCGAAGGCTAAGTGATATACTTGTTCCTGCCTCTGTACTAGCTGATGCTGAATTATGCCTTTAACACTGTGCTAGGCACTAGATAGCATAAATGATTTCATAAAAGGCAAATTAAACACATATCTAATGCATTCATTTTGAGGAGAGTTTTTTAAAAATGATGAAAGCTCAAGCTTGATGAAATTATCCCTAATTTGACCACTGAAAACATTTAAATTTTTTCATGACAACACTCAAAATCAGTATGTACAAAAATGTTATGCCTTTGACATTTTCTTTCCTTTAAAAAAATATGTGTTTCACATAGCAAAAAGTGAGGCACTCTAATCTTTCTCAGTGCTGAGAGCTTCTAAAGCATTTAATTCTGCTGTGCTGAGACAGAGAAAGAGTAATGGTCAGAAAGACCAAATCAGGTAATGTACTTTGAGCAAGATCTGATACAAAGTAATCTCTCACAAAATATTAACTATTAAACTGACAGCAATGGGGAACAGAATGTGTGCAGGAGTTTTCTGCTTTACAGGGTATATTTGTACATGTGCAACAAATTTTAATTTGGAAATAAACCAACTGTTAGTATCACTACCTACTTTATATTTAAAACTAAAGATGGAATTTGAATAGAAATGAAATTTGAAAAAACAAAGCAGATGGCTTCTAATTTGATTTTTTTAAAGGAAAGAAAATGCTTGGCACTCTTTTGTTATTCTATAACTGAGCTAATTCTCAGGTTTTGAAAATATGTTTAAATGTTTAAGAAATTCTAAGTTTCATCTTGGGGAAAAAGAAAAAGAAACAATTTCATCATCAATGCAAAGAATAATGCTGCTGTCATTACCTATTTTACTACAAATTTCAGTATATGAAATGTTGTGATTATATACAACTAAAAGTTACACCCACAAACAGCAATATATAAATCATTGGTGCCAAGAATATTTCTATAAGAGGTTAAGACAATTAAGTGATATTGATATAATCACTGTCAAATATCTTCCAAAGATAAAGATTTATTTATCACAATAGTTTTAATTATAAGAAGGAGGGTGGGGAAGGGGGGATGGGGGGTGGGCAGGGGAGATGGGAAGGGATGGGAAGTGGAAACAAAGGAGGAGGCAACAATGCTTGATAAGAAATGTACTCATTACCTTGCCCATGTAATTGTAACCCCTCTGTATGGTATTTTCACAATTAAAAAAAAGAAATATTTTAATTAAGTAAAGAATTTTCCATCATAATTAATTTAAACTTGCATCCAACTTTTTAAACTGAATATAAGTTAAGGAAGTAAAGAACTATGCCTATATGGTGGTTTTTCAAGTACCACAGAGGAAGGTGACTGTTTTTCTTTAATTTCCTTTACAAGGCAAATTGGAATAAATAAATGTGAGCAAATACCCCGTGTGTTTTTGCTTCAATTTTCAAATTCACTTATTGAGAAACTAGCATTTCCAGCCCCTTTCCCCACCTTTTTTCTTATCATCTTTAAGTAGCTTTTTGAAGGACTTACCACTTAACAAAGCAGTTTATGAAGACAGTGCATCTTGATCATTGTTACCTCTTTCAACATTCTCACTCTTCCCTCCCTACATACCCCTTCCCTCATTCTCTTTCCTTTTTTAGGATGTTCACTGAATTCTAGACTATATGTCCTCCTCTTCTCATTCCACTCCCCCTTTCCCCTTGACCCTACCCTACCCCTTACAAGTACCCATTTCCTGGTGTTTATTTTATTGAACTTTGGCTTTGCCTTTCTAAGGAATTACACATTTTTCTAAATAAGATCACTCATCTTTCAAAACAAACCACTTCTCTAGATGATCTAAAACCCATTGCTTTTGCTACATTTAGTGTCTGAAAATGCTTCTACAAAAAAAGGCTGTAAATGTTTCCTGGGTGTATTTGTTCCCTGAGTTTATGAAGTTGTTTAAACGACCAAGTATGTCAGTTTATGGGTGAGTGCTCTATAGGATTTGGACTGTACAAACCATAGATACCACTGTTTAGTATTCTAAACTGCCAACTTCAACTTCCAGCATAAATGGACGCTTTTTTTTCTCCCACATTAATGCATTTTTAGAGTAGCAATATGGCAACTCCAGGTGGTGCGGTTATCCATAGATAATCACACCACACACAAGGCTTCCACCAGCGGAGGTGACGATGGCGAACCCTCCCGTGCTGGCTACTTGAGTACATACTGATGGCAGTAATCAAAAATACTTGTAAGGCAGGAGGCGCATACAGAATTGATGAGCTTTGTCCATTTGTTAATTACAAAAGTTATGACACTGCTGGCAAAGCTGTGTATACTTTTATACTGTTATCATAATTAAAAAGTTTTCGTATGTGCTTTTGTGTGGCGGCACCATCGATCAAAGTCCATTTTCTGACATGTGTAGCAGAGGCAATATGTTCCACTTACGTTATTTCTGGAATTGTATTACTTACTGTAATAGAGTACTGGCAGGTAGCTCTACTGCACCCACCCCAGCTGTCCCGGTGAACTGCTCATGCCCTGTCCATTTTTGTACCCTCTCCAGAGTGCATAATATGCACGGGGAAGATAATGTGTTATAAGAATTATATTTTACTGGCAAATATCTTCAAATCTGTGTTTGGTTCTCCTGATTCGTTTAAATCCTAACTCTACAATCTTTGGGACCTCTTAGTTGATTTAAGGCATGTGTATAATGAGAATAACCTTAAGAAGGTCAAAATGGTTTCAGGATCTCCTTTCACAAACCATGTAATAGCTCTTTTGGGGGGGTAGGGGATGGGGGGAGAGAGAGGGTGGTCGGTCGTGGGGCTTAAACTCTGAGCCTGGGCACTGTCCCTCAGCTCTTCAGCTCTTGAGCCACAGTGCCATTTATGGTTTTCTGGTGGTTTATTCGAGATAAGAGTCTCCCGGACTTTGCTCCCTGAGCTGGCTTTGAACCACCATCCTCAGATCTCAGCCTCCTGAGTTGCAAGGATTTCAGGAGTGAGCCCCCTGCGCCCAGCTCTTCTTACTTAATAACTCTTAAAACCCTAAAAGGCAATATAAAATGTGGTGGGTTTTTTGTTTGTTTATAGGAAAACATGCTGCACTGTCTACTATATGTTGCTCCAGGCGTTATAAAACATGCTCTGGGGAACAGAGAATCCTTGTGTAAGGAAAAATCTTTCCTGAAAAAAAAAAAAGGAAAAAAGTTGAAAATTATTTCTTTCATGCCATTTGATTCCATGTTGAGGTTGCACAAGTTTCAAGGGCAGAGAGAGGGCTGAAAATGGAAAGTGACAAAACGATAAAAATAAGTTGGTTGGAAATTGACAGAAAAATTATAGTATCTGTAAGTGAAGCTAAAGAAGGTGATTTATATAATGCAAATGAGCATAAGAGGATCCCTCTCTAATTGCACGGAGAAAAGAATCTCAGCTATTGCCAAATTTAATTTCTTTCCCAAAATTTAACTAACTGCATAAAATTTGACATGCTACATCAGAGCATTATGCAAATCAGTCACAATTACTGTCAAATTCACAATGTTCTGTTCTAAGAAGCTTTTGAATTAGACCTATTTGAAAATATGGCAAGGAATCTAATCTAGCCCATGTTAATACCAAAGGCTATATTGTTTGAAATAAATCTGTTATGATCATGTTCTTCATATTGAAGAACTTGAAGGATTGAAATTCTTACATTTCTAATCAGCTACAATCTAAGTGGAAATTTCAAAATAACAGGAAAGGGTACAGGACAAAGGGCTGATTTTAACAGGTGCACGTTCTCCTTTTAAAAAATGGTTAAAATTGTAATAATTATTATCCAGCTGATATTCAAATGTATGTAGTCATTTTCTATGTTTTATCTGAATTCAACATATGATATGGGTATAAATATACATTCAAAATTATCTATACATTAGTAAATAGGATAGATAAAAATAGATATGTAGAGACATAAATATAAGATAGGTAGATAGATAGATGATAAATAATTTCTCAAACCAAAAGGCCTGTAGGTTTGTAATAAATGATGAGATGTGCAACAAAATCTGCAAATGAGTATTTATGCAGTTACATAGATTAAACAGCATATTTTTCTAAAAGCAAAAATTTATCACTAGGTTTTTTTAAATTCTAAAGTCTAATTAAAACTATAGTATTTACATAGTTTTAATGTATCTCCAGCCTATGATCCCAAATGTTTCATCTTTACCTAAAAGTTTCTGAAAACACTTGATAATTCTTCTCTAACTCAAATGTCATCTGCCAGGAGAAGTGTGGGAAGACACAATCACTAAAAGACATTGTAGCTGGAAATTAGAGTGCCTGATATACATATTAATAAAAATTGCTAGCTCATAGATGACTTTCAGCTCCATTATCATAGCATTTGAAGACTTTATAATTCCAGAGTGGAAGTCAAATCTTAAAAATATACATCCTAGAGAGTGCTTGACAGTACAACCTTTGTGAAATAATAGAAGAATTACAATCACTTTCTCAGAATGTCATGGTTCAAAAAAAAAAACAGTGACAGTGGATGGATTGCTCCAGAGACTTGGAAGGTGACATTGACTCTCACATGCATAGCAGCTCATCAGAGAGAAATTTCTATCGCAAAGTAGCTGCAGTGACCTCTGTGCAATGCACTAATGACTTTAGCCCATTTCCAGTGGCTTCCAACACATCATAAAAATTTTCTTTAATTAGGACCTTTACTAGCAGACCGATTAAGGGACCTAGAGGAATTAACAGATGCGCTCACACACACACACACACACACACACATACACACTGAACTTTCAGCATTCTACTAGATGCAATAGTCTGGGCAAAATGCTACTGCCATGAACCAGATTGCTCCACTGTTATCTTGCATTTTCTTTTGAATATATATCCATATATGTTCATATATATACATATTTATATGTTCACTTGTGAAGTCAGGAGATTAGAATTACTTTTACATAATCTGTAAAACATCAACATAACATCACACATGTATATTTAACAAATGAATTTAGATGATGATGGTAATAGTTTACAGCTGCTCTTTAAAAAAAAAAAAATTCTTCTAACTCATGGAGTTTGGTTTGAGTGATCCTCTTCTCTGCTTCCATAATGCCCAGTACATTTTCAGTCACTATTTTATGAATGCCATATTATAATACATTGGCATGTCTTTCACTTGTCTATATTCTGGCCATCATAAAGATACAAATTCTGTCTTTTTATGGTTTTATGGAAACCATATTAGAAATTTAACTTTCAATATAGCTCTCTCAAAGGGTCAGTTGAAAGAAGCAATGGAAAGGGAGATTCTTAGGATCCCCATCAAGGCAGTAATTATATGACTATCACCAAGTAGCTGGGACAACTCTTAAAAATACACAGTTCAATATAAACTCTATGGCTAACCATTCAGTTACAAAGAAATGGAATATTATTCTTCTGCATGCTTTTTCTGTATCTTGAATGTTCATCTATATTTTAACCCTTACAATGTTAGACCTGTGAAGCTGTTGCTTACATGCACAGTCCATGTTCACAGATAAGAGTGTTAGTACAAAGAGAAGTAGCATTGGGGCTGGGAAGATGGCTCAGTGTTAGAGCGCTTGCCTTGCATGCCTGAGGCCCTGGGTTTGATTCCTCAGCACCACATAAGCAAAAAAAAAAAAAAAAGCTGGAAGTGGCGCTGTGGCTCAAGTGGTAGAGTGCTAGCCTTGAGCTGAAGAGCTGAGGGACAGCGCCCAGGCCCAGAGTTCAGGCCCCATGACCAGAACCCCCCCCAAAAAAGAGAGAAGTAGCATCAGGTATAATTTTGATATAGTAACTGATAGTCAGTGTACTTAACTGCTTCTTTCATTAAAGATCCAGGAAGAGAGAATTATAAAGTATATATATATATACACACACACATATATAATATACATATGTATAATATACATATGTATATTATATATGTGTGTGTATAATATACATATGTATATTATATATGTGTGTGTATGTATATGTATACATATATATGCCTTAGTTACAAGAAGGTATAAAAATGGACTGGTACTTGGCTGAAGTTCTTTATTGCTCACCTGATTAGATTATTTTTAATGTAATACAATTGGTAGCAATTTTATCTTAGAAAATATCATCATTTTTCAGATCCTTAAACCAATGTTCCATGTGTTATGTATTTTGAATCTAAAACAACCATGCCAATAAATACTTCCAGATAGATTGGCTGAGAACTACTCACCAGCCTACTGAGCCCCAGAAATGTTATTATGGTTTGAAAATCTTGACACAGAAACAGAAAAGAAATCCAGTTTAGTTAACCTTCATTATTACAATCCTAGAGATGATAAAATACATAGATGGGTGAAATTTAAATTTTCTTATTGCATTCAGAAGACCCATGAATGCTCTAGAGATTTTATAAACCCTTGTCTGTTTCCATGGCTCTTTTTGATAGGTAGAATGCCTCAGCAGATTCTATAACACTATGCCCCACTCCCAAAATTAAGAACCAATAGAAATTGATATAACCTAAAAATGATTCTGCATCCATTCCTACAGCCAAATGTTTTCTAAGGTTTCCTTCCATAAAAAAATATCTCTTTTATGCCAAGAGAAATTCAAGAAAAATGTGACAGCCGTAGCTCCCCAGAGTTTACAGCCTGGAAGAAAGAAAAGAAACATACCAAAGGGCCACAAACGAGGCCATAAATGGGTTTTGTATGTGTGGTACAAATAAACACCCCATGAAATTTCAGAACAGGGGCATTCCTTTCAATCGGGTACTCAAGAAAGCACAAAGTGGCATTCAGGCCAAGCCCTGGCATTGTATAAGATTTCTACAGGCAGAGGGAAGTACAACCAGCTTCTAATAACATAATGTCCCAAGTAGGGAAGGTGCAGGTAAATAACTTTGCAAATGGAGGGGAGGGGAGAAAAGAAGAAATGTGAGTACTGCTCCCACGGCATGACAGTATAAATTAGACATATAGGTGTAGTTTTGAATGTTATAGAATAGACTTTAATAGGCAAAGCAAAAGAGGCTTTCTGAAAGAAATATTTTAGGAAGAACTGTACTCACCAAGTATGTACAATGTGTTCTTGAAAGGAGACAGGTCTAGAAGAAAGCTAAGTTCAAGTTCAGGAAAAAAATCAATAAAAACTATTGTTACAGATAACATTGATAGAAAGGGATAATAAGTATGTATGACCAAGAAATTGACAAGACTACTCATTGATGAGGTCAATACCATAAAATGGAGAAAGCAATAAGTATCTACTTCAATATACTTCATATGTAAACACTTCAAACATTGTCTGACACACAGTAATCCTACTGTAAATACTGATTATTATTATGATGATTGTTTTAGGAGAAATACATACTTGTGAAATCACAGCCCAGTTGCCTTATATGGAATATTAATGGAAACTGGAGGGATGGAAATAAGAGAAGAATTCATGCAAAGAGGAAGATATAAAGGCAGAACTTATTGACTTTATGTTAGAAGTAGGGGCTTGATCTGGACATATTCAGAAGACAGTTCAAAGCAAGATCCTGCCAGGTACTGGTGGCTTACACCTGTAAACCTAGCAACTCAGAAGGCTGAGGTCTGAGGATTGCAGTTGGAAGCCAGCTCAGGCTGAAAGTCCTGGAGACCCTTATCTCCAATTAAAAAATATGAACAAGGGCCTGGGAGCTGGCTCTGAGCTTTTTTGCTCAAGGGTAGTGCTCTACTACTGAAATCACAGCATCACTTCAGTTTCTTTATTTTTTTTTATTTTTTTATTTTTTGGGTCCAGTTGTGGAGCCTGAACTTTGGGCCTGGGCGCTGTCCCTCAGCTCTTCAGCTCTTCAAGCTCCAGGACAGGTCCAGGAAAATATAAACAAAACAAAAAGGAAGATCCTGAGTGAAGACCTGAGTTTTAGAAGCATATGCCCCAAAGCAATAGCCAGCCATATGAATCAGTATGATTTCTAAAGAGAAAGAATTAGAGGTTTCCCTTATTTGCAATAACTAGCATATGTCTGAGACAAGCAGAAATGTCAGATAAGTTGATATTAGTTGAAATGAGCCCCAAGATAAGGATTCAAATGGCTTTTCTTTCTTGCTATTGTTTCTAACATACTTATAAGATGATTTCTTTGTCGCTTTGTATGTCCCTCCCTTTCGGTATAATCCTTGTTTTCACTGTATTTGATGTTGGTATAATTTGTGAAGGGGAAGGGAAAAAACAAATTGTTTAAATAAGGATACAGGTGGACCCATTGCAACAATAAGATGTTCAAGATGTTATGTCGAAAAACGAACTTTACAACTATGGGAGGTGGGGGGGGTGGGAAGGGATGGGATGGGGAAACAAAGGAGGAGGCAACAATGCTTGATAAGAAATGTACTCGTTACCTTGCTCATGTAATTGTAACCCCTCTGTATGGTATTTTCAAAATAAAAAAAGAATTAAAAATGATGGAATAGAATGAAAAGCCAGACCATTTTAGCATATACATGTTTAGAGGATATAACAAGAAAGGTCCTGCCAAGAGATAAAGGAATACTTAGAATAAGAGAAAAGCAGAATTGTGAAGTTTTCAAGAAGCCATAGCTGCAGAATTTAAGTGAAGGTCAGAAGGTAAAAGAAAAAAAATCAATGAATGTAAATATGCAGAGGTGATTTTTTTATTGTGAAGATAATGTACAGAGGGGTTACAATTACATGAGCAAGGTAATGCAAATGCAAATCAAAACAACACTGAGACTCTACTTCACCCCAGTTAGGATGGCCATTTTCAAAAAAATTCATAACAGATACTGGCAGGAATGTGGCCAAAAAGGAGTACTACTGCACTGTTGGTGGAAATGTAAACTTGTTTGACCACTCTAGAAAGCAGTATGGAGGTTCCTCAAAAGGTTAAACATAGAACTTCTCTATGACCCAGCAATCCCACTCCTTGGCATTTACCTAAATGTCCACAAACTAAAGCTGCCAGCACAACTATGTTCATTGCAGCATTATTTGCCATAGCTAAGACATGGCATCAGCCCAGATAGTGATCAAAATGAACTCCAAGATGTGAAAGCAGAAGACTGGCAGAGACAGCACTCCAACAGGAAGTGATGGACAGATAAGACCCTGAGGAAGTAGGCTGGTTTAAGACTAGAAGATGTGAAGCTTAATTTGATAAGTCAAAAGGCTCAGGTGAAAACTAAACAGAAAGCCAGATAGCCAGCCCAAACACAGTAAGGGGGTAGTCTAAAGCAGAACCCAAAAACAAAACTGTAGAACAGAAAACCTAGAGCAAAACAGAAGCAATTTAGTTGAGTGGTTTTAGAGCCTCTTTAAAGGCAGACTAGAGTCTGTCTGAATTCTTATTAGCTTTTCCACCTAGAGGATGTTTAATGTCCCTGTGTGTCTGACTCTCACTATAGGAAGAACGATAGGACTTATTGCACAGGACTTTTGTGTGAAGTAGATGAGATGAGACATGAGAAGTGCTCTGGGCAAGATCTGGCTCATGCTGAATGCTCCAAAAATGGGAACAAGTCCTATTAACAACGAGTAAGAAATGGAGACTAAGAAGAGTTAGAGATAAAAACTGGCGAGATACCCAAACGCAGATGCATTGTAGTAGGTACTCAAAAGCTAAAATACAAAGTGCCTGCTTTAGGAATTAGAATCACTCTTTATTAAAAAAAAATGTTCGATACCAGTATGATATGAGGTCATTTATAGCCAGGCACTGGTGGCTCAGGCCTATAACTCTAAGAGGCTAAGGTGTAAGGATCATGGTTCAATGTCAGCTGGTGCAGGAATATTTGTGAGACTCTTATCTCTAACTAACCAGCAAAAAATAGCCAGAAGTGAAGGTATGGCTCAAATAGTAGAATATCAGCCTTGAGCAAAAATACTAAGGGACAGTGTCCATATTCCTAATACCAGCGCGTGCGCGCGCGCGCACACACACACACACACACACACACACACACACACACACATTAGTTTCATTAGTTAAATGTGGCTACAAAATTAGGAAGTGGTACACAAAATGGTTTGTACAAAGAATGTCTTGTGAAATATATTTTCTATTACCATGTAACCACAGTGTGGTTATTTCAGTTGTCTTGAGATTTATTCACAAGTATACAACTCCCCGTGGACTATCCTGTAATGTGAGGTAGCAATGAGAATCTCCTAGCTTGTATGTTTTCCCTCCAATGATTTCCAGTCTCCATGTGAAATAAGTAGATTCTCTAACATATTATGATTTAAAATTGTCGAATCCTACAAAGATGAGAGAATGATTGTAGATATTGTAATTGTCACAGACACAGACACTTTACTTAATTCCATCATATTCAAAGCCAGCTTATTATTATCAAGGGTTGGAATAAAATACATGTAACACATTATTACTTTGCAGAAATGACAAGTACATCTTACAAGTGAAACCCCAGGCTGTGACCTCTTCTCCTTTCCCTGTGTGTCTAGAGGCTTACCACATGCCAGGAATCCTGCAAGCCATTTTCACATTTGCTAAAAAAATAATTGCTATTTTCTATGTCTGTTCAGGCACGATGCTCTAAAATAAAGTACAAAGCACAGCAACTTCAATTAACAAATACAACTACAATATTATTCAATTCTACACAGATTCATTTTTACCCCAAGGATATTACGACACATCACAAAGTTGAATATTCTTCCTATAACATCTGTCATCAAAACCAAAATCATATATTTAGAGCCACATAAATCACAGCAAACCTGCCATCCCACAGCAAGGGACAAACACCCACCCGATGCCACAGCCTTCTAAATATTGAGATAATTGATGGACAGTCTTTTCTCATCATCAATGATTCACTTCAGAACAATACCACATGACGATTCCACTGTTTATAAGGCTAACATGTGAATATTGTTTTCATAATTTAGCATGCAGCATGCTGCTCTAAATCGACATGTTTGTAAGAGATACGATGGTGTCAGACAGAGGAGAAGGGAAAATCTGACAGCAGGCATTTGTTGGATATGGCCAAATCTCTGCTGGATCCTACTTTCATTGTACGGTCCCTGAAGCATAGAAAACTTATCCCACTTTTATAAAGCTATGCATGCATGAAACCGAAGGAAGAATTTCAAGTAGGAATTGATGACTTAGTAAAAATGCGTATAATTTCTGCATATAAAAGACAAATCGAAGGCATATGAAGAAAACATTGTTCCCAAGCAAGATGATTAAAAATTCAAGAGCACCTCTTTGAAGTGAAAAAAAAAAAAAAAGAAAAACCCACAAAGCTCACCGAATCTGTTCAAAGGTAGACACCCTCAGTAAAAAAAACAATTCCAGTGGAGAATTACACAGCAACATTTTAAAGGTTCTGTGCTCTTTCTGGATGTGGGCACGATATACATGAAAACAGGTAAATTTATTTAGCTGATTAGCAAACACATTTGCCTTTCAAAATATAGCCAATATGACTATTTCAAATGGGAATTCTGTCTTGAAAGAAAAATTCTTGCTATTTTATATACTCTAAGGCCATGAGTGGATAACTAGACATTCTGTATTTTGTTTTAGAGGGGTGGGTCATGGAGCTTGAACTCAGCCTGAGTGCTAAGCCTGAGCTCTTCAGCTCAAGGCCAGCACTCTACCACTTGCGCTACAGTGTCACTTTTGGTTTTCTGGTGGTTAATTGAAGGTAACAGTCTCAGGGACTTTCCTGACTGGGCTGGCTTTGAATTGTGATCCTCAGATCTCAGCCTCCTGAGTAGCTAGGATTACAGGTGTGAGCCACCAGTGCCCAGCCACTCTGTGTTTTTGAAGTCACATTTCTTTAAAAAGCTATCCCTGGATGCTAGAAAATATTGGCATAGACCACTGTCCCTCAGGCTGGTGCATGCCTATGATAGGAGAGAACCCTGAACACCAGTGACTGTCACATCTGGGAATAGTGTAGGGGGCAGAAAAGAAGGACAAAAGAAATCAGAGTGATGACTTTCAAAGCAGCATAGACTTAAGGATGAAGAGGGAGTTTGCACAGCATGGGAGAATTGTCAATTTCTAGAATGGCTGAAACTTGAGAATCTCAGAATGTTTAAAACTTTAAATTGCGGGGCTGGGAAGGTGGCTCAGTCATAGAGTGCTTGCCTTGCATGCATGAGGCCCTGGGTTCGATTCTTCAGCACCACATAAGCAGAAAAATCTGGAAGTGGGGCTGAGGCTCAAGTGTAGAGCACTAGCCTACAGCTGAAGAGCTGAGGGACAGCACCCAGGCCCAGAGTTCAGGCCCCACGACTGACAAAAAAAAAAAAAAAAAAAAAAACCTTTAAATTGTGTTAAAGAAAGAGAAGCCACCAGGTGTCTGTGCCTCACACCTGTAATCCTAGCTGCTCAGGAGGCTGAGATCTGAGGATAGTAGTTCAAAGCCAGCTGGGACAGCAAAGTCTGTGAGACTCTTATCTCCAATGAACCAACAAAAAGCCAGAGGTGGAGGTTTATGGCTCACATGGTAGAGCACCAGCCTTGAGGAAAAGACAAAATGCCAAGTGAGAATGCAAGGCCCTGAGTTCAAGCCTTACAATTAGCACCAATAAATAATAAACAAATAGATAAATAAATGAGGTTATAGCAAAGTCCAGAAGTTTTCTGATAACTTGATCACTTCAATTGTTTTCTGATGATACAAATGTTTGTCAAGACTATTAAAAATTAAGAGAGGCTAAAAGCTAAGACAATACTGAGAGGAAAGGTTAACGCTTAGTAATGACAACATGTGTCCCTCCACATGTAGTGACTTTTAAAAAATTAAAACATTTTAAGGGATATGAGGAGGAGAAGGATGATGATAATAGAAGGGTCACAAAAAAGAGAGATGAATTTAGCTTATTTTATAAGTTTGTTCATAACCAATTCTATCAGTACTGCCCTCTATACAATCTCAGCAAAGTAATACTTCTTGTATTTTGCACTTATGTGCAAATTAAAAATCTTGATTAACCTTCAGGGTATAGAATAGACCAAATAATTCAGATACTTTGTTTTCAGTTGAGAAAAAGAATCATTCATCTGGATGAATGGATCAAGAAAATGTGGTATATATACACAATGGAATTCTATGCCTCCATCAGAAAGAATGACATTGCCCCATTTGTTAGGAAATGGAAAAACTTGGAAAAAATTATATTAAGTGAAGTAAGCCAGGCCCAAAGAAACATAGGTCCCATGGTTTCCCTTATTTGTAATATCTAGTATATGTATGAGTCAAGCGGAAAAGGTCAGATAATGTGATGTCAAGAAAATGAACCCTTAGATGTGTATTTTAATGTTTTTTCTTTCATGCATGTGTTTCTAACGCATTTATAAGATTATCTCTTTGTTGCTTTGTATGTCCCTCCCCCACAGTATAACCCCTGCTTTCACTATATTTGATGTCAGTATAACTTGTGGAGGAGATGGGGAAAAACCAGTTGTTTAAGGATACAGGTGGACCTGTTGCAACAATGAGAAGTACAAGTTGTCATGTCCAAAACGAGCTTTACAACGTCTGTGCCGGGGGGGGGGGGGGGGGAAGGAATAGGATTGGGATGGGGGGGAGGGGGGAGGCTGGGAAGGGATGTGAAGGGTAAACAAAGGAGGAGGCTGCAATGCTTGGTAAGAAATGTACGCATTATCCTGCCCATGTAATTGTAACTCCTCTGTACAGTATGTTCACAAATAAAATAAAATTAAATTTAAAAAAATAAAATAAAATTAGAAAAGTGAAAAAAAGGAAAAAAAAAAGAATCATTCATCTGGAGAAAATTTAAAAAGAAGAAGTATGAGTGCATGTCCAAGGGTTCTGTCACAAGGTTCCTGAAGCTGATGCCATCAGCTGATTCAGCTCCTCTTATCTCCCATCTTCCTTGCCTCCCTCAAGGCTGCATTCCTATGCAAAGGAGATTCTGATTGCCTAGCCATGCTGCAAATATACTTGACTCTGGTGAATAGAGTGAGGTTCCAGATGAAAATCTGCCAGAAAAGAATGCTGAGAAAATGAAACTATGAGATCCACCATATAACATTTAATTTCCCTTTATTAAGTAGATTTTTATAAGTAAAACGCTAATTGTATACTCCCATCTTAAAATCACAGGGATATTACTATTTCTCCAACTCAGTTTAGGGTGCTCCAAACTCCAATATTCTACACTTTCAATAAAGGCCTCAGTGAGAGATAAGAAATGCATCAACCCTAGGTCTCCTTGGCACAGGCCCAAATTTTCTTAATAGAGATCCAGAAAGACAACAAATCAAAGAAAGGTTGGACAAATGGGATTGCATAAAATTGCAGAGCTTCTGCATGGCAAAGGACATAGCTAGCAAGAGCAATAGAAAGCCCACAGATTGGGAGAAGATCTTCACTAGCCATACAATGGACAAGGGTCTCATATCTAAAATATACCTGGAACTCAAAAAATTAAATCCCCCAACAACAAATCTTCAAAGAAACAACTGCCCAATAGCTAAGTGGGCTAAAGACTTAAAGAGAAACTTCTCTGAAGAGGAAAGAAGGATGACCAATAGACACATGAAGAAATGCTCAACCTCCATAGCCAAAAAGAAATGCAAATCAAAACAACATTGAGATACCACCTCACCCCAGTTAGAATGGCTATAATCAAGAACTCTAATAACAACAGATGTTGGAGGGGATGTGGACAGAAGGGAACCTTACTAAATTGTTGGTGGGAATGTAAACTTGTCCAACCACTTTGGAAAGTAGTATGGAGGTTCCTCAAAAGACTCCACATAGAGCTCCCCTATGACCCAGCAATCCCACTTTTGGGCATTTACCCAAATGCTTACAAACAAGACCACACTAAAGCTACCAGCACAACTATATTTATTGCAGCATTATTTACCATAGTTAAGATATGGAACCAACCCAGATGCCCCTCAGTAGATGAATGGATCAAGAAAATGTGGTATATATACACAATGGAATTCTATGCCTCCATCAGAAAGAATAACTTTGCCCCATTTGTTAGGAAATGAAAAGACTTGTAAAAAATTATATTAAGCGGAGCTGGGAAGGTGTCTCAGTAGTAGAGCACTTGCCTTGCATGCATGAGGCCCTGGGTTGGATTCCTCAGCACCACATAAGCAAAAAGAAAAAAGCCAGAAGTGGTGCTGTGGCTCAGATGGTAGAGCACTAGCCTTGAGCTGAAGAGCTGAAGGACAGTTCCCAGGCCCAGAGTTCAGGCCCCACGACCGGACCCAAAAAAAAAAAATTTATATTAAGTGAAGTAAGCCAGGCCCAAAGAAACATAGGTCCCATGGTTTCCCTTATTTTCAATAACCAGTGTATGTCTGAGTCAAGCAGAAACGGTCAGATAACTTGATGTTAGGGAAATGAACCCCAAGATAAGTATTCAAATGTATTTTTTTTCTTTCATGAAATTGTTTCTAACATATTTATAAGATGATTTCTTTGTTGTTTTGTATGTCCCTCCCCCCACAGTATAACCCCTGTTTTCACTGTATTTGATGTTGGTATAATTTGTAGAGGGGAAGGGAAGAAACAAATCGTTTAACTAGGGATACAGGTGGACCCATTGCAACAATGAGACGTACAAGTCGTTATGTTGAAAACGAACTTTACAACTTTGGTGTGTGGGGGGGGGGTCGGGGGAAGGGGAGGGGTAGGGGAGAGTATGGGAAAGGATGGGAAGGGGAAACAAAGGAGGAGGAAACAATGCTTGATAAGAAATGTACTTATAAACAATGCTTGAGAAGAAATGTACTTATTATCTTGCCCCTGTAATTGTAACCCCTCTGTACGGTACTTTCACAATAAAAAAAAAAAAAAAGAAATGCATCAAAATAGAATTTAGGAAGTCTAAACTTTTGTTGTTCAACAAAGTATGAACAGCCAAGAAATCTTCATATATAACATATTAAATATTCTAGAAAGTGTATTTTGAAATGGTCTAGATTGACACACTTGTCTTCAAAAAAGAGACCTGGTTCACTCTAATATTAACTAAATGACCTTATACTATTAGATAAAAAATTATGTAAAATGAGGGACTTGGTAGGTGGCTCAGTGGTAGAGCGCTTGCCTTGCATGCATGAGGCCCTGGGTTCTATTCCTCAGCACCACATAAGCAAAAAGAAAAAAAGCTGTAAGTGGCACTGTGGCTCAAATGGTAGAGTGCTAGCCTTGAGCTGAAGAGCTGAGGGACAGCACGTGGGCCCAGAGTTCAGGCCCCATGACCAGACCCCAAAAAAAATGTAAAATGAGCCAATAGTATTACTTGATTTACCCACAACATGGATAATCCCATCAACTATTTGTTTACAATCAATAAGTGAATGTCTATGGTGTTCTTACAGTTGTAGATGAGCAACAAAACCACCTTGATTAATATCAGAAAAGCCCACTGAAGTCTTTTATGTATTATAAAATTTTTATGTTATGTGTACTCTAAATAATGATGGTGAGTTGTCAGTGATGAAAAATAAAAACTTCAAAATATAAAATCGCACCTCTCATTTGATAATTAAGCACATTTGAAACTCAATTATCCTACGCATAAATTCATAATCAGCAATTTGCATCTCTAATAAATTAAGGTACGGCCTCCACACCATTTATTTCAGTGTGTGTGTGTGTGTGTGTGTGTGTGTGTGTATGTACACTTAATCCTTATTGACTTATTGCTCACTGCTTGTAAATATACTCTTTTACATTAAAAAAAGAACTCCCACAGCCCACAGCATAAGTCAGTTGGAGACCTGTTCAGGAAAGTGAAATAGTTTGAAAATGTACAATGCCCAGAAGCAGGGTTAAATAAGATTTTGCTGTTTGCTAAGAAATGTTGGTGTTATGACCTAAGGATTTAGGACTCCAGAGAAATACAGAGGTCCAATTTCTAACAGGCTAAAGAGTAACATTAGCATTGATTGTAGTCATGGCCACAAGCCTTTTGTGCTACATTGTGAGTAAAAATTGGGTCCTAGAGGGTAACATCAACTATAAAAATGGAAAGAAATGAAGAAGCAAGTTGGTTTAAACTTTTCAATAACTGAAAACACAAAAAGGACATGAACATTTGTTTAGATGCAAAGTTTAAATAATTTTTAGAACACACATATTAAAAAGATCCCATAAGAACAGGATTTATCTTTATTATCTTTAAGTAGTATAATCCAAAGGGATTTGATTCAATATGTCAATTTCTAAGTGCAATGAGTGTCATTATTTTCCCTACCCCTATCTCACTTGTGCCCATTCCCTCAATTTATCTGGTTCTATTTTCAAATATGTACATTGTACATTGAATATTCCTTAAATTTTAGGGTTCATTTTAGTATAACAAGGTTAAAGCAGAGAGAGAGAGAGAGACAAAGAGAGAGAAAACATTTCCTCATATAGGAAATGAGAGTTAAAGACTCTACATTGAGCATTATACCTGTATTCACCCATATTCCTCTCTCTCCTGGGTGTTCAATTTATTGTTGTCCTAAAATATTACTAGAATAGCCTTGTTCAAGTAACTTGGGTATTTCATTCTGTCTGTTATGATAAGAAATAAGAAATCTGTATTAGCCAAGAGGAAAAGAAAGTTTAGCACTTGTGTTTCTCTTAAGGACAATTTTGTTGTTAAATTTCATAATCTAAATGACACACGAATACATCCTTTGGTACCCAAAATACTACCCTTTATACTATCCTTTATTCACGTTCCTTTTCTCCTCTCACCTTTTTCCCTTCTTTTTTTTATCATTCTGCAAATTAAAACATTAATATAAAAGTATGAGCACTTTTCCTCTGCTCTTTTACTCTGAAGTGACCCAGGGCATTTTCTTGGGAATATTCTTCTCTAGATGAGTAGAGTATATAAAGTAGAGAGGCACACTTTTAAAGACTGTCAATAAGAAAACAAAGTGCATAATATCAAAGAGAGATTCTTATAAAATGCTTAACAAAGACTTGGAAGAAGTCTTTATTCATAAGTTTGTATGTGTGTGATTCCTTGCCCAAATTCAGGTTCTGAAGTTTGAACTCCCTAATGTGAATGTGGTAAAAGGTAATACCTAGAGAGAGAAGGTCATGAAGGTTGGGCATAATTGATGGGATTAGTGGCTTCATAAAGTGAAGAAGAGTCACCAGAGTACTCTCTCTCATATTCTCTCATACTCTCTGTCTCTGTCTCTGTCTCTGTCTTTTTCTCTCTGTCTCTGTCTGTGTCTGTCTGTCTCTCTCTCTTTCTCTCCCTTTCATCACCATGTTAGGACACAGTTAAGAAAACACACACATAAGCTAGGAAAGAATTTTCATCAAAAACCAATGTGTAGCAACTCAATTTGCCTTCTTATTCTCGATCATTGTGGACAACAAATGGCTGATTATTTTGGTATTTTGTTACAATCAAAACCAGGTGACTAAAACATGAGGAGTTATGAATACCAATAAAGTACTTTGGAAGTGTGAGCTGATAGAAAATAAAAAGGGTCTAAAGCATAGCCCTGAAGGAGCATCTCAAGCTGAAGATGGAGAGAGAATGTCTCAGCCTGGGAGACTGAGTAGGAGCAGTCAGTCAAGGAAGAGTTACAGCAAGAGACAACTGAATCCCAGAAACCTAGAGATGAAAGACTTTCCGAAGGAATGGTGATCAACTGTGAAAGTGTTGCTTATTACTAGGATGCAATGGATACTTAACCAGTTACTGGGCTGGGGACAGAAGCCGTATCTGGTGACAAATGAAATGGAAACAATGAGAAGAATCCACGCTTCCTAGGAGTAAGGGTTTTGCTATAATTACTAGAAAAAAAAAGTTTCCTTAATGTAAGATAGTATACCCCGGGGCTGGGAAGGTGGCTCAATGGTACAGCACTTGCCTTGCATGCATGAGGCCCTGGGTTCAATTCCCCAGCACCACATAAGCAAAAAGAAAAAAGCCGGAAGTGGCGCTGTGGCTCAAGTGGTAGAATGCTAGCCTTGAGCTAAAAGAGCTGAGGGACAGTGCCCAGGCCCAGAGTTCAGGCCCCACGACCATATCCCACCCTCCAAAAAAAGATAGTATACCCCCATCTGTAGAGAGCAGAGAGGAACACAGATGATAGAGAGACAGATTTTTTTTTTTTAGAATGATAGCCTTTGCTGAGTGGATGAGATCCCACCCATTAGAGAGTGGGGCCTCCATCAATGCACTGGCATAAAAAGGAAATGCTGAGTACATGAAAACAAGTAATTTGGTAGTGTGTGTGTGTGTGTGTGTGTGTGTGTGTGTGTGTGTGTGTGTGTGCGTGTGTGTGTGTGTGTGTGTGTGTGTGTGATGCATTTGGGAAGCTCTCTTCCATTACCTCTCTTCTCTCAGTGGAATAAAAAGCAAAGTCATCAGCTGAGAGTAAAACATAGAGAGGTTATTAGAGGTTGAAGAAAAGAGAAAGCATAAAATCCTTTACTCAGTGAGTTACCAGGGAATGGTAGTAGGATTCTTGAGTGCCACTAAAAGCTCTCCCTGCGGCTTGCAGTAATAAATGCAAAGTGAAGCCAATCATTCTGGTAGTGTTTCTTTTCTCTTTTCCTTTCTTAGCCCCTATAGGGTACTTGAATGCAGCCTATGGTGTATGGTGAGATCATTTTATCTGTTTAACACCCACCATATTAAAGGTTTGGAATTAGGAATGAAGAGTGAATAAGACTTCACCACACTCACAGTTTTGTGGACATTAGGGAAAGGTACATAAATAAACAAAGGGCTATATAAATGCAGAATAATACAGAGGGAGAAAATGACTGTGTTCATGGTGACAGAGTGTCAGAGAAGGCTGCCTGATGAGCATGCCTATCATCTTTTGTGACTCATGCACCACGTGATTTCACACTGGTGAGGGGCTATTTTATGTAGCAATGTTACTAGACTAAGTGGTGCCCACATTTGCTAAATAAAAAAATTCTTTCTGAGTGCTGGAGGCCAGTGGCTCATACCTGTAATCCTGAGGATTATGGTTCAAAGCCAGCCTGGGCAGCAAAATCCATGAGACTCTTATCTGGAATAAACCACCAGAAAACAGGAAGTGGTGCTGTGGCTCAAAGTGCTAGAACACTAGCCTTGAACTGAAGAGCTTAGGAGCAGAGTCCAGGCCCAGAGTTCAAGCCCCACAACCAACTATATTTTTTTTTCTGAATTTTTGTGGAAGAGTGTTATCTATTGATCACTAATGAATCTCTGAGTTTCATTGTCATTTGCTGGGCTATCTCCTTATTTATCTCCATTCATTTTGGTCTTCACTCTCCTGCTTTTGTTTAGTTTTGTTAAAGGTTTGTCAATTCTCCTTTATTTTTACAAAGAAATAGTTCTGTCCTGTTGATTTTCTTTGTATTATTTTTAGTCTACATTTCATTCATTTCTCTCGATTTTTGTTATTTCTTTCTGTTCTAATGTTTCTTATTTGAGTTCTGATCTTTTTTTCTGAGAACCTGAGCTGCATCATTAAGATCTCTGTAATTCTTCAGTGTAGTCACTAATAATGTAGACATTATAAATTTTCCCTTCGGCACTCCATGTACTATCGCCCAAACATTCTGGTAAATAGTTTTTCAATTGATTCTAGGATTGGTTTCCCTTCTTGTGTCTTAAATGACCTTCTGAACATTCAACAGTGTATTGTTCAGTATCCATTTGTTGTAATATTGTCTGAAGTTCTTATTCTGTTTCTAGTTTCTAGTTTATTCTCTGTAGTTTGATAAAATGCAAGATGTTATTACATTTTTCTTATACTTGTTAAAAGTTGCATTATGTCCTAAAATATGACCTACTTTGGAGAAACTTCCACAGGCTGCTGAAAAGAATGTGTATTCTGCATCTATAGCATCATTTTAATCTCAAGTGTCATTTGATATTTTTTTGGTCTGGTTGACATATCTGTTGTTGGGAATGGGATAACACACTGTTACAATTCCACTAAAAATTCTACCTTACAAACAGAAGAGGAACTAACTAGTCAAAAACTGATTCACTACACTGAGAGCTAAAATTTCATAAGATTGTTTAAATTCCAAATGTCATCATTGGCTGGCTGAATCAACCAACCAAAAAGTTGATTTCTCTTCAAATTTTATTTCTATAAGCTATTAAATCTAATTTGTGGGGAAAAGGAAGAAGATGAAGAAGTGGAGAGGAAGAAGAGGAAGAAGAAAAGGAAACAGGAAGGAGGAAAGAGTGGGGAAAGCCAGGAAAGAAAAAATTAAATAACCTAAAGAAACTATTAGAAATAATCTACACTATAACATTAGAAACAATCTAACTTTCCATTAGTGAAAATTTCTTTCTCATAGTATAAAAACAAGAATGTAATGGAAAAGCATTTGATAGATAGCAGTATATAACTCACAATGCTAGTTGTAACAGAGCTAAGACCCCAGGTTGAGACCCATTTGTAAGTCAAACACTTAAAGTACCATGTTAATACTTTCAAATGTTCGAGCAAAAATAATGCTATTTCCTCCAATTAAGTCAGAGTTTTACAAGAAAACAATAGATTATGTTTGTGATTCAGTTGGATTCAGCAATGTATTTCACTAAATATCACTAATGCTCTAAAATTATAATTTTTAGTCCTAAAGTGGTATTAGATACAATTAAGGAACATTTTTTTGGTCAGTCATGGGCTTGAACTCAGGGCCTGGGCATTGTCCCTGGGCTTTTTTTTTGTACCAGTTTGCATCCGGTTTTCTGCTGGTTAATGGACTTTGCTGCCCCAGTTGGCTTAGAATCATGATCCTCAGGTCTCAGTCTCCTTAATAGCTAGGATTACAAGGATGAACTACCAGCACCTGGTAAGGAACACTTGAATTCATTTGTTATTAAAAACTTAACATGGAAGTTAATAATTTGTTTCCTTTACCCTACCTTTTCCACAGAGCAGATTGATATTGCACTGTGGCTGATAGTGGATTTCCCAGACTATATATTATAACCTATATTCATTCAATTCCCATAAAGATGGCAAAAAGGTCGATGACCACTCAATTTTCATCCTTATAGTATTAAATAATAACAATACTAATAATAATGATCAGGCTTCCAAAAATACATCTGAATGGGTATTTAGGAACATAGGAGTTTTGTAATTTTAATACAACTTCCTTTGTTAGCAGTTTTTCTTTAGTCCTTATTGCTTGTATTGTTCCTCAAATTTTTTACATTTATTTTGATTTATGAATTTTCTCTCATATTTGGAATTATAGCAATGTCTTTTCTATAGACAATACCCTTTATTCAGGAATTGTTTACTGATATGGACCAAATTTTGTCTATTTTGTTGCTTTTTTCAAGTAACTTTAATTTAGTTAATAATTTTTTTTACTTCCCCTTAAATTCTTAACATTCACACTGTCCTTGTTGTGCATTTTAATTCTAATGATGATACCATTTATGCATTTTAAATCTTTTCTTTTTTTAAAATGTATTGTGAAGGTGATGAACAAGGGAGGTTACCATTACATAATGAGCATTTCAATTCTAATGATGATTCCATTCATTTGTCCAAACATGGAAATTTAGACTGCCAGTTTTTCTCTAAGGTCCATATTAACTGCATCGCTTGGATTTAAATAACGAATATTTGAATAATTATAGAGTTATATTTTTATTTCAAGCTAACTTCATATTTAATCCACAAATGGTTTGTAAGCAGTCCTCTGGCAGAATATGATTAAAAAAGGAAATTTTTAATAATTTTTTATTTCTAAAATATTACTGCCATTGAGATTGTGATCTAATAGGTTAATATTGTTGACCTTTGTTAACATTTCCATTATAAACCTATATAAGAAATTTTTGAAAACAGCCTCTGTATAGTTTGAAACAATTTATTTTCAATGCTGACTATAATATATTTATTAAACTACACTTTCAATGGCTTATTCAAATCTATTCGTATTTCAGTTCTTCCACTGTTTGTTCTGCATTTCAGAGGCAAATATTTAAACCTCTTTCTGTGTTTGTCAATTTGTCAGTTTCCCTTTGTAGTTTCTTTATGTATTTCAATCCTTTGTGAGTAGAAGCTTTGAATTGAGGAGATTAAAAACTGAGTTAGGAGTTCATGAAACAGTGAGAGAAGCTGAGGGTACACTTACAAAAATAAAACCCAGATAAAGTGATGAGAAAGAAAATAGACTTCAGTCTGAGAAGAGCCCATTTCTTTCCTCAATCTCCTCTATAGTTTTTAAAACATCTGAAGAATGAGACTCTCTTCTTTTGACTCTGTACTATGTTTTCAGAGGAACTTGTGGAGATTAGATATCTGCTTTCTTTTATGTTTCTTGCCCTCCCTTCCTCTGAGTTCCATTTCTTGTCAGCTCTTCCTGTTTCTCCATTAACCCCCCCTTTATGTTGACTTCCCCTTATTTCTATTGCCTTTCCTTGGTTTTCCCTGTATTACCACTTTTTTCTTCTTAATTGATTATAAACAAGATTGTGAAGGTTTTCATTTATTGTATCTATTGAATGATGTTTATATTTGTGCAATTAAAGTAATAGTCAATTCAAACTTACAAAAATTGTTGGAAGCAATAAAAAGTATGTCAGACTTTTCTGTTTACATTCTCAGATAAATATCATGCTTATTTTTAATATTTTTATGTCCCCAATTATTTCCTTTTTGGTTCAGCAACTAAAACTTTTAAATCCTTTGGCTACTTCATATTTCAATCCTACTTGTTTTTAATGGGAAGGGGAATTGACAATACCATCTCTTTTCATTGAAATAGTCTGTGACATAAGTGCAGACTCTGTCTAGCTTTGTGCCTTTTTGCAGACTAGTTTAAATGAGCATGTGTGACTGATATTTTTTTCAAAGATTGAAAACAATGGAATATTGTGTCTGTAAAGAAAACTGGTCTAATTGGTGAAGCTTAGGCTGCTGAAAGGTAAGGTTTAAACATCCCAGAGCCATGACACAAAAGGACATTGTCACTAAAACAGAATACAACACATTAAATTTAAATAAGAGGAGCATCTCTGAGGTTGCCATGCCTTCCGTGGCATGGTGTGATGCATGCTTTGTTAGAGTTATAAATAACTGTGGCTTTTATTACTTTATCAAAGTGTAATTAAAATACAAAGCAATATGAAATGCTTGCCTGTATATTGTCCATGCTCTTCTAATTTTCAGGTTATAATGGTCTTGCATACCCTCATAGAAACACATTCATAAGAACTTTCCCCCACTACCAAGATATTACATAAGAAGAATTACATTGGGCATCTCAGTAACTTCTGTAAGGCTGCTTGAAGGATACTCATGTTGCATTTTTTGCAATTTTCTTCCGAGGTGAATTCTGTGATAACCTCTATTTACATCCTTTCAAATGGTGATAAAGTCTGACCCATCCATTAAATAATGATGGCAGTGCTTCATTCATTCTTAAACTGACTAGGGAATTCATTTTTTTCTACTGACTGAGACCATGTTCCTGTAGTATCTAAGCAGCAAGCTTTCTACTGTTAAAATGTTAATTAGATTTTTATAACCAGTTTTATAGTTCTGCTCTTCATCGAGATTGCTACAAACATATTTATTTACAATTCCATAATGTTCTCATTAATATGCTATGGTAATCTGCCATAGTGCACAGAAATTAGCTTAATAACAAGCCACAGAAATATATCCTTTACAGACATCTGTGAAACATCTGTAGAATCGTAATGAGGCAAAACAACTTTTCAACAAATAAGATAATAAGCAGAATGATACTTAAGGTCAACATTCCTTATTACTATAGCCTGCCTGATAGTGTGACTATTTCATGCACTTAATAAAACTGATTCCACCACCTACTAATGGTTATTTACTAAATTCCAATGTTATGTGTGTGTGTATAGCACAGAATATCCTTGTGTTGAAAATAAGACTCACAATCATAACCTTTATTTGTAAACATTTTCTAAGATACAATAAGGATCTCTCATCCATCCATGCAGTATTCACTTTAATATTGATTTCTCACTTCACATTAAACAGACACTGCCAAAAAGTAAAGAAGCCTGTTCATACTCACATGACAGGAAATGATGAAGAAATTTCAAGAATCATCAGACTAGATATTCAACTAAGTATAGTTAACTATTACTCTCATTCCAGTGGAAATAGCCCTGTGTTTGAAGTAAAAAGATTATTTGTGTTACTTTGAGTGAGTTATTACAGTTATTTTAATCTCACTACTATTTTTTTTACTCAGAAAGTACCATAAAAGCAAATATCTCAAAGTGTCTAATAAGGAAGAAACTTTATTCACCTCATCTCTCCTCCAAAGCTTATAAAAATCACAGTCCACAAAATTAAACATCACTGAATTTAAAAAAAAATCATAGGTGAATGAATACAAATGGGTTAAGAGACTAGCTCTTAACATGTGTCTGCTCATTTGCAGAACAACTCTGAATATGGAAATAGGAAAAAACAGATAATGTGACTAATTACAGCAAACTTAGTAGTCTGGTAACATCATCAGCCTGACAATAACAGTTACAGTATTATATACATGAAAATCATTGAGATGATTTTATGTTATACATACATAAGATATAGAGAGATAGGGGATGGGGGGAGGATAGAAGGGATGGGAAGGGGAAACAAAGGAGGAGACAGCAATGCTTGATAAGAAATGTACTCATTATCTTGCCCATGTAATTGTAACCCCTCTGTACAGTATTTTCACAATAAAAATAAAATAAAAAAGGATATATAATTTTTAAAACAGCAACATCAGTTCTTTACTAGCTAGATAATCACATCTCCCTGTGAATTTCTTCTGCCTTTTTTCAATGTGTAAGGACCTTGTAATTATATGAGTTCAACTGAACTAATCAATGATAATCTCCCAGTTTTCAGGTCAACTAATAAAAGTTTTAATCCCACTCAATTCTTAATTCTTTTTTTATTATACAGCCTCACATATACACAGTTTTTAGGGATTAGGTTACAGATATCTCTGCCAGATCATTTTTTCTATCTATAGATTCCTTTCAGTAAATATCAGATTAACTCTACCTAAATTCTAGCCAAAAACAACCTAATTCTGAAGCTATTGTTCTACTTCTGCCTCTCTTAAATAAGAACATATTCAAAAAAGTTAAAACTAAGCACCTATTCCCCATGCTGTTTTTTTAAGTATTAGCATAATGTGGGTTACATAAGCACATAAACACATAAGGAATTCAAACAATTCAACAGCAATAAAATAAATAATCTCACTCAAAAATGAGTAAAGGAGTTTTTTTTTAACACTTCTCAAAAGAATGTATACAAATGGCCAACAGATATGAAAAATGCTGTGTCAGTAATCATCAGAGAAGTGCAAATCACAAGCTATTATCTCATGCCTGTTAGGATGCCTGTTAACAAAAGAAAACGTACAAAGGATACCTTGTCCATTTGTGGGAATTTAAGTAAGCTAAGTGATTATGGAAAATAATGTAGAGCTTCTTATTTAAAAAAATTTAAATTACTAAAACTTTCATATGATTCAGAAATCCCTGTCTGGCTGGTATATCCAAAAGAAATAAAAATCAGTATATCCGAGATAACTACACCAGTCTAAGTGTCCAGTAATGCATAAATACTTAAAGAAAGTCTCTCACTTATTCACAATAGAGCACTATGCAGCCTTAGAAAATAATAAAATTTTATTATTTTAGACTATATGAGTAAACAGAAAGAATATTGTGGTAAATGAAATAAACCCAGCACAGCAATACAAATGCCATACAATTGTGCTTGTTTATGGAATCTAAATATATCCCCAACTCAGAGTATCGGAGAGTAGAATAATGGCTATCAGTGTCTTAAAGTAGCCAGGGAGAAAGGTGGTCACAGTGATAAGGGCTGAGACTGAGGAGATATTAGTTAAAGGGTACAAACATCAGTTAGAATAGGTGATTTCTAGAAAATTATCATATAGAATGTTGACTTATCATGCTTTGTTTTGTACTGTATGGTATGTGTTAGTAAAAGGCCTGTATGTATCCTTCACCCAAATATAGACAGTAAAATCAGTGACAGCCCAAACTAGTTTCCTTTTCTATATTTTGTCAGTGAGTAAATCTAAGCACCGGGTGTATATCTTCTTAATAAATTAGCAGATTACTTACAGGCAAATCCAGTTGTGCAAATAGGAAGTTTGTCTCTCTTCTTCCCCTATAGGCTAGACCAACCTATATTATCTGTGAACTATAATAATTAGTCACATGCAACCACTTAAATCAATCAAAATTTAACTAATGTAACCTTTCAGCTTCTCAATCATATTAGCAATATTGGAATCACAGGTGGGTAATTAGCTATTCTGCAAAATAGCACAGATATAGTAATATGGTATATTTCCATCATTTCAGTACACATCAGATTCATTCTAGATTAATACCAGCTGAAAGCAATCTAATTTTGAAAATAATGTTCTACCTCTGCTTCTTTTCTAAACAAGGACATATTCAAAAAAATTCAAAGTCAACATTTTGGAAAAATTTTTTTGGTCTTACAAGCATATTTGTACACACTAATCCATATATCAGATATATAAATACTGGGCAGACTCACATTAATTACTTCTCTAATTATCTTCAGTTTTTTAGATTTCCTAATCTTTTAAACATTGTGTTTTCTCATGTTTAAATGGCATATGACAGATACTTGCTCAACAAATTCCAGACTGTTTATGTTTCTGGTTGTGAGCAGAAATGAGGATTCAGTCAAGCAATAACAGGTCAACGATACTTCATAATATGGACTGCTTTAAAAAGTAAAAAGTTTTCATTTTTCTGGACTTGGTGAGAAGAATATATGAGACTAGCTCAGAGAGTTTACAGTATTTTTCTCTCTGCAAAATAAACATTCATTAATTAAAGATAAGTATCTTAACTACAGCACCCATTAGACTTTGAGACTCAATCTGACTACATGGAAAGTTAAGAAATTCTTGACTTTCCACAATGTTGTTAAGAGAATAAGATCGACACCAGGTAGCCTGGGCACCTAGAGTCTGAACTGAACTTGCTAAAACTGAGTTGAGAACTTACATGTCTCCTTAGGGGCTCCAGGTAAGACCATTCATCAGCCCTTCTTGTGTCCACTCATCTCCTATATTTCTCCTTAAACTCAAGGAGCCAAAACTTAGATGATCAAGGATTCAAGGGACCTCTGAGGAACGTGAGATAGAGCTGCAGGGCAGTGCTCACCATTTTTTGGATATTGTCTTGAATTTCTTCAGTCTTCCAGCCACGTGATAATAACATATGCTTTTTCTCATTGATAAGTAGAATATCAGGATATGTAAAGATAAACTCTATACTCTCTCCTGCAGTACACTCTGTATTTTATTAACGGAAGTGTTGGTCCATGTTTTTAAGTTCCCTTCTACTACAAAGGCTTCTGAATATTCTCTGAGGCGCTTGTCTGTCATCATTGGAAAGAAATGAAAGAATGATGATTATACCAAGAAGAGTAAAATAGCATTACTTAAATAATTCACCTTTATGTCATGTAACCACACTCGCACTAAAGAAAACACAGAGAACAAAGTGCTGGATGACACTTCCTCGAATTGGTGAGAATTTAATCTCAGATTTTCCATAAAAGCCTTTTATCTTCTCCCACCCACCCCCTACCTCTTTTCCTCAACTGACCCAATTTAATGCTACACAATCAGGTCAACTCAGTGGGAAATACAAAAGGCAGAAAAATAGATTACTCTTCTTTCAAACGGAGAGAGAAAGCCAGGAACCCAATGACTAAAGTTGAAGACTCAGAGAAATGATTTTTAAAAGTACTTTTTTTAAAAAGAAGAAATGTTAAAAATCAAGGTCAGATTACCTGGGGCGGGGGGTGAAACAAAATATGCTCTTTTAGTATCTGTGTATATACTCAGATTAGCTAATTATGAGTTGTTCAGGCTGCACTGGTAAGAATGAGCATAAATTGAGAGCTTACTGTACACTATTTAGAATTTCCAATGTATTAAGAAACTAGAAGAAGGGTGAGTGGATTCAGTCATCATCTTCAGTGTATGTACGTGATAACAGAACTAAATTGAAGGGATGGGTGGGGTTCCAGAGATGGGGAGGATGAAAGGGATAACTTTGGTAAAGATTCGCTCTACTCCCAAACTGATAAAGTGCACTGAAACTCCTCTGCACAACTACTTCAAGATTAAATAAATTGTACAAAAAGAAACTAAACCCCCACCCAGACCCCATACTGTTACTCTATTGTGGAAGTTAGAAAACATACTTTAAGCTTACCTACAGCTCAAAAAGACAGAATACTAGCTCATACTCTCCAGTTTCTGGGCTGTGGTCCTTAACAGCTTTAATATATTTACTTGCCTCCAAACTATCATTTTTTTAAAGAATGGCAAATGGAATAATCCCATCAGAATTACTTAAAAATATTGAAAAAAAATAGTTTAGTCATATATGCCAAGCCAACTGGTTGGTATTGTAAGGAAATGGAACTGAGATAAATGCATATTCAGAAACTCTTGGTGCTTTTAAAATATACACAAACAAACCAGGTGCCAGTGGCTCATTCCTGTAATCCTATCTCTTCATGAGGCTGAGATCTGAGGATCAAGGTGTGAAGCCAGCCAGGGCAGGAACGTTCATGAGACTTATCTCCAAGTAACCACCAAAAAGTCAGAAGTAGAGATGAGGATCCAATGGTAGAGTGTAGCCTTGAGCACAAAAGTTCAGGGACAGCACCCAGGCCTAGAGTTCAAGCGCCAGAACTGGCAAAAATAAGTAAATAAGTAATCATGTATTTGAACATCTATACCTTCTAAAAAATTATGCAATAGATTTTAAACATAAGCAGAGAAGCTAAATTACCTGAGTTCAAATCTTTGCAAGGTCTTTCTGTTAGCCCTGTGGCTTGAGCATTTTAACCTCTCTGTGCTAGTTTTATAGATGCATCCTTCTGTTGTGATATTTGCTCAGTGATTTCATATTTTATACTTGGTGGGGGAGGCTAAAGTATAAATGACCTAAAAGTTAGATATGAAAATAATTGTTGTACTTTGAATGGATTTAATGTGTCCATTAATTTCTATTAACTCAGTCAAAACAAATAATAAAGGATGTTACATCATGAACATTTTCACAAATTTGGGGAAAAAACTGATTGCTTTATTTTGACCATCCTCCTTGAGAAATAGTTCTCCCTTTGCCTTCCCATTCAGTTATTCACTTAAACCACAACATGCTGATATAGTCCCCTTTCGTAGACTGACACACATTTATCTCATTCCTGCTATAGAACTCGTGGGAGGCTTGAGATGAAAGGTAGAGAATAGGATGTAAAGGAAAAATTGATAAGAATTCTAAAGAATCTGGGAGTAGTAAATTGCTTCAATGTACACAAAGAATATAGACTTTAAACAGTCTATTAAGCAATACTTATCTGAAATGGATTTACTAGTAAAATGGAAGGCAAGATTTGCTACAAAATACAGATAATCAGTCCAGAAATAGAGGGAAATTTTGATGTCAAATAATTCTGAATCTGATCCTCTTTAGTACTGGGAAAATGGACCTGAATTTTGAAGATGTATAAGGATATTCAATTCTTGAATAATACTATTCCCTTTAATGCTGGATAGGAATTTGTGTTTACCCAAATAACTCAGTTATAAAAAAAAATAAGTCAAGCATGTGTGAAAATCCATTGATTCACAAGTCTAGGGAAAAAAATTTAAATTCTCAGATTTGTCCAAAATCATTACATAGTTCTTCAAAAGAGATGCTCACTTTATAATAATTAAAATGCAATAGAAAAGTCTTGTGAGGATAGGAAGTCCAGGCAGACAGCAAGTTTGCATCTACTAACAGCATCACTTCACACAAAAGCTTCACAGCACTTACAAAAATAATACATTATTTATTAAGAGTTCCACAAGTGTAGGAACTTCTTTTATTTTCATCAGTATTATATATCCAGCTTAAAACCAGTGGCTGAAGTAGATACACACTCACATTTACACAATCACACACACACACACACACACACACACACACTCAGAAGATTTTGAGGAGATATTTTTGGTCTTTTTTTTTTGTCAGTCACAGAGCTTGAACTCATGGCCTGGGTGCTGTCCCTGAGCTTTTATGCTAAAGGCTAGAGCTTTACCACATTGAGCCACAGCTCTGATTTTCTGGTGATTAATTGAAATAAAAGTCTCATGGACTTTCCTGCCCAGGCTGGCTTTGAACCCAAACCCTCAGATCTCAACCTCCTGAGTCACTAAGATTATAGGCATGAGCCACCATTGCCTAACTCAGAAATATTGAACTTGATTAAATTGCTAAATTAATATTGTAGGCAAAAGATTTTGCTATTGTTTCTATGTAGTCAAAATTATAAACAATTCTTTAGATGCTACTGTAGGTAAATAATATCTCTCGGTACCAACTTCATGCCTATGAAATTGGAAAAGAATATTAATAAATTCAATTTAGTTGATTAAGTGTTAAAATAGCCCAAACTAGCCAGGCACCGGTGGCTCACTCCTGTAATCCTAGCTACTCAGGAGGCTGAGATCTGAGAGTCGTGGGTCAAAGGCAGCCCAGGCAGCCAAGTCTGTCAGACTCTTATCTCCAATTAAAACACCAGAAAACAGGAAGTGGTACTGTGGTTCAAGTGGAAGAGCACTAGCCTTGGGCTGAAGAGCTGAGGGTCAGTGCCCACACCCACAGTTGAAGCCCCACAAGGAACAAAAAAAATAAAATATTCAAACTGTAATTCAATATAAGTAAAATTAGAAAAAATATTCAACAAACCTTACTTGAAAATCAAACTAACTTTTATTATTGATTCACAACTGAGCAGCATCTTAGCTAAAAATTTAAAAAAGCACTGGCTGAGCAGAGGACTGAACTTTCTAAGAAAAAGACCAAAAAGGCAACAACTGAGAACATAAAGTAGATTAGTCATGTTAATGATACTTTCCTTTTAGTGTTACAATAAAGATTACTTGTTACTTGCTTATCCTGACAGCTCAGGTAAAATGGGGTCCCTTATAAGTAGTTATGAATCTTACAGGATTTTTCTTTTTCTTTCTTTTGTTTTTCTTTTTTTTTCTTTTTTTTCTTTTTTTTTGGAAAACTAACTTGTTTAAAGTCTAGTCTGTTTATATAGCACCTCACAAGAGTGACTTCATTTTGGTCTGGTCTGTTCTGTTAGACCAAGGTAAGGAGCTCAAGGCAAAATAATGTCTTCCTCCCACAAATGCTATTTAACAGTGACTGGGAAAAGATGTGGTGTTGGAATCAGTCTGTTGTCAAGGTGAGCTATTTGGGACCTCATTGCCTTTGGGAATAATCACATGCACCGGATGTCCTAATTTGTCATTTTGTCATCTGAAAACACTCAAACACTCAGCTTCTCTATGAACAAAGTGACTAAAACAAAACAAAAAAGACATGAAATGAGTCATGATAGTATGTACTCTCTCTCTCCCTTCCTCCTTTTCTCTCTCCCTCCCTCCCCCTCCCCTCTCCCTCCCTCCCCCTCCCCCCTCTCTGTCTCTCTCTCTCTGTCTCTCTCTGTCTCTCTCTGTCTCTCTCTCTGTCTCTGTCTCTCTCTGTCTCTCTCTGTCTCTCTCCGTCTCTGTCTCCCTCTGTCTCCCTCTCTCTGTCTCCCTCTCTCTGTCTCCTCTCTCTCTCTCTCTCTCTCTCTCTCTCTCTCTCTCTCTCTCTCTCTCTCTCTCTCTCTCTCTCTCTCTCTCTCTCTCTCTCTCTCTCTCTCTCTCTACCATCCTGGTTCTTTTCAGGAGTAGATAGCCAAACAAGTGACCAAAGTAGCTGATGGAATTCCACCTGCTCCTCAGTGCTAAAGACCAGGCAAATGAGAACCTCTCAGTTAGGCAGCCTGAAGTTGCAGATGTGGCTCTTCAGAAAAGGTTGCAGAATTTTGCTAAACACATGCTTGTTTTACCATGGAGAAGCCACCATCACCTCCATTTACTCAGCCCTCCTTCAAAATGTAATAATAAAACCAGATTGACTTGTCAGGAAGTGCTACATTTCTCCAGCTGAACATTAATGGCTCTGGGAGAGTGCCTATCTAATGAAGCACTATTGTTATTTGCTTAAAATGCATTCTGGTAATAAAGCACTTTGTAGCTGTGTGGAAAGATTTCATTTCAGGTTTATTTACCTGTGGACAGATATGTAGCATCCTAGATTTAAAATGGCTCTGGAATATAAAAGGGGGCTGATGGGAGGAGGGGAAGGAAGCCTGAGCAGGGTGTCTGCCCTGTGACACTGTTGACTTTGGCTGCTGAGCAAAAACACCATCTAAACCAATCACAGCCTAGTAGTGGTGTTCATAGTTAATCCTTATATTCTGATTTAATCCAAGGACTAGAGTGCCAAAACAAAGCTGAACTCACAGAATGAAAAGAGCATACAGTGTACATGAGGCTAAAGTCCCACATTAGTCTTTTGAAAATTCACTCCTAAAATAAAATGAAGAAAAATTTTCAAATGTTTAGAACTGTAGCAGGTCACTCCAAATCCCTTTTTCCCCTTCTATATCAGTTTCTAAAATATGACTCTTGAGTATATCCTGGATATGCTAGAAGGATGTGTCAGAAGAATTCAATGTTTGTTTAAAAAAATTAAAGAATAAAATCCACAGCCATCTGAGTTTTGTCATAAGATACCTGCTGTTCTGTTTGGCTATTGGAGCATCTCTGTTCACGGTTTGTTATCACTGCTGAACAAGTACACAGACTGAGGTTGAATGAAGAGGGAATCAGAAGCCTGGCCATTTACAACTGGGTTAGAAAGCTTTGAGATAGAGCCCTGGCCAGGAGCTGTTATCTTTATTGTGCAGAATGACTGAGTTCGACTTCTGGATCACTGGGTTGGGGGGATGCTTTTGCAAAGAAGCAAATGGTTCTGTCTGTGTGGAGGTAAAGCTGTCCCTGCAGCTTAGGGTGAGACAGGAAGCAATGGCAGGGAGCGGGAAAGGGAGGCTTGTCATCTGATGCAGATAATGGAGAAAGATAAGCCTTAGATCATAAATCAGCTTGCAGCTACCACCTATGGCTTTGAAAGGGCACCGTTGTTTCTTACTGTACCACCAGCTCATTAATACCAGTCGGCAGTCATTACAGGTGGTACAAGAGAGAAGATAATTTACATATTAAGTAGTTAATCGCAGATTCCAGCGCATTTCAATTCTCAAAGGCATGCCTTTCTAAAACACTTCAAGGGCACAGTTCAGGTTCATGTGGATACATTAAAGTTTTCTTCTATCTGTAAAAAGGACGCTTGTTAAAAGTTATGATTTCAGTACAATTGCACAGGCTGCTTCACAGGATGAACCTGTGACCTGTCATCTGAAATGGAGGTGGGATCTTTTCCAACACAAGAGATTAGTCCCACTGACATTCTGATGAAGTTAATGGACACAATTTACATGAAGGATCACATTTGAGAGTTCTCAGTAGGGATAGGTATGAATAATATTAACTTGTGTAATGCACAACCATAAAAGTTAATTAATTTTATTGTCATCATCAATAAAGTTATATTAAGAGACCTTTCTTATTTTGAACAATTTTATAGCCACTGAGATGGTTGAGTAACTTTTCAAGCTCCATATCTTTCTGCTACTGGTGGTTATGAGCAGCTGTGAGCTGCCAGCAGGGTGGGAAGAGGCCAGGCTGTGGGAAGAGTTTATTGATCAAGCAGAAGAGGGCTTCTGTTGCATAGTTACACTAGGGTTAGTTTGATCTCGTCTGGAAATAAATGATTTCCTAAAAAAGCAAGTTCCAATAATAAATGTCTTGGCACATGGCAGAGCAGAATGGTTTGGAATATCTAGGGGGCTCTCAGTGGGAGGGACTGGTTCACCAGGTCCTCCCTGCATTCAAAGGCAGATTTATCTTGCCATCTGCAAGACACTCAGTGGATTTTTCTCCTGGACTGTACATCTGTGAAAAATATGCCATGACAATGACATTCAGAAGCCCCGATTGGAATCACACTGGAGGATTGTCAAGTATCTTTACCTCTTTTTTCCATTACTAAAGTAATCTATTGCTCTTAAATAATACATTATTCGAAACTATGAAAAGAGAGAGAAAAAAATTACTTCTGATTCTAAAGCACAACCATTATTAGCCTTTTGCTGCTGGTTCTCACATTTTTTCCCTGTCTATCTTAGAATTATCTGACAGCATTGTTTATTCCTCCAGGAATATGAAGGAAATGCCATATGCCATAGAGTTTTATTTTTCAGCAGAAACCATAAAGGATGTAACAAGAGATGAGTTTTAATAAGCAAGATTAAGAAACTTGTAGGTTTGGGTGGAATTATTATACCTGCAACCATCATGTGTTTATCATTATGCTCCAGGAATGACTGAGCGGTTTATGTCAGATGAATATTAACTATAAGCAAATCATGAGGGACGTTCTTCAAATATTTTCAACTATTATCTAGAGGCTTACCTGAGTGTGCTTTTTCCACACACCTAGACTAATGGCAGGATGCACATCTACATGTACTGAAGCATGCTAAGTCAGTAGCCCAGCATACAGGATTGTGTTTCTGAATCCACTTGCAGAAAGAAAACTGCCTGTGTTTCTCTCATTCTCCAGGTTTTCTAACTTTGGCCTATTCCTATGCACTGTTTCTGCCTGATTCCAAATTCATTTCTTCATTTAAATTACCAAGTATTGAAAGCTCAGCAAGCCCTCTGCTGGGTAGCAAAACTATCAAGCTAAATAAGCATAGACATCTTCTACTTGTCTTTTACTGCAATCTAGAAGGGAAAAAGAAACAAGATCTTAGTTGCATATGGTTCTATCATACCAGCTCCTTAGGAAAGGAAGGGGGGAAGGAAGGCAGGAAGGAAGGCAGGCAGGCAGGCAGGAAGAAAGGAAGGAAGGAAGGAAGGAAGGAAGGAAGGAAGGAAGGAAGGAAGGAAGGAAGGAAGGAAGGAAGGAAGGAGAGAGGGAGGGAGGGAGGGACGGGAGGAAGGGAGGAAGGCAGGAAGGCAGGAAGGCAGGCAGGCAGGCAGGCAGGAAGGAAGGAAGGAAGGAAGGAAGGAAGGAAGGAAGGAAGGAAGGAAGGAAGGAAGGAAGGAAGGAAGCAGAGATGGAGGGAGGGAAGGGAGGAAGGCAGGAAGGCAGGAAGGCAGGAAGGAAGGAAGGAAGGAAGGAAGGAAGGAAGGAAGGAAGGAAGGAAGCAGAGAGGGAGGGAGGGAAGGGAGGAAGGCAGGAAGGCAGGAAGGCAGGAAGGAAGGAAGGAAGGAAGGAAGGAAGGAAGGAAGGAAGGAAGGAAGGAAGGAAGGAAGGAAGGAAGCAGAGAGGGAGGGAGGGAAGGGAGGAAGGAAAGAAGGCAGGAAGGAAGGAAGGAGGGAGAGAGGGAGGGAGGGAGGGAGGAAGGGAAGGGAAGGCAATTTTAAAGACCAGTGAATTTCTTATTTCATTTTAGGAATTTACATAAATTTTCATTGGCATTGTACATTTCTAAGGAAATTAAGAAGTAAGGAAGCTCACACAAATGATTATTATGCTCTTAGAATCTGAAAGAGTAATTTGAACTCTAATATACTAAAGTGCCTTATTTAGACTTGGTTCTGTATTAGAAATACTTAATCTAATCAGAGAAAGCCAGTTGGTTCTTTCCAGAGCTCAAAGGTAATGACAATTTCACTTGGGTTAATTGGAATCAAACATCTCTGACAATAACCCAGGGAATTCCACTTGAAATATTACATGAGAAACAGAGGGATTTGTCTAGAACTGTTGGATCTATATGTACCAAGAAGTCTACCTAATTAGCTATAAAATTAACATTGGCATTACAATGAAAGTGTGACTGTAAAATCCAGCACTTCTTATCTAAGGGCCATGGTTCATCTGGCCACTTGGATGCTTCAGATGAGAAAAGTACTAGATAACATGAATATTCTAAGTTCAGCAAATGAAGTAGGGAGATTGCATGCTTGACACTTCTCATAGCCCATCCCCATCCATACCTAGAGGAATGCATACATGGATAGTAATCTTCAATAAATTCACACCTTGTCAGAATAATTTTTGCAAAATTGGTTTTATCTGTTTAAGGAAATGGCAAACCTATTAAAATATTGTAGAACAGCTTATTATTCAATGAGCAATATAACATATTAAGGCAGTTTATGAAATTTTCCTGAAGTAGTAATTCCAATCTCAAAGAATTCTTTCTTCCTGGGGATTCTCTTTCCTGAATTCCACACCAATCTCCCCATCCGTGACTATCTTATTTCTTTATCCATAGCACATCAGCCAAATGCTGTTAGAAGTCTCCATTATTCAATATCAAGATTTTAATATTTTTATTTATAATGTCATCTAACACTATGAATTATACATTAACTAGCATAATAGATAATCATGACATCATGGATAGGCAAATCCATTTTCTCTATTCATTAGAGATCCCTTTTACTCTTTATCTTATTCTTTGCTTAATATACCCCATCAGTACAAAGTGTGCTTAAGAACAGACATGAAATCTCAATGTTGTTTTGATTTGCATTTCTGTCATGGCCAGAGACGTTAAACATTTCTTTGTATGTCTATTAGCTATTCTTACTTCTTCTTTTGAGTCTTAGCCCATTTATTAATTGAGTGTTATTTCTTTGAAGGTTTTGGGGGATTAATTTTTTGTGCTCTAAGTATATTTTTGATATGAGGCCTTATCTGATGAATAGTTGGTAAAAATCTTCTCCTGTCATTGGTCTTTCTAGCAGTGGAACTCACTGGACACCATGTTGAAAATGAACTATGCAACTTGTAGGTGGAGACAGAAGGGAAAACCTAGGAGAGAACAAGGGAATGGGTGACATTATCAAAAAATGCACTCTTTACCTGACTTATGTAACTCTAACCCCTCTGTACATCATGTTTATCATAACAATAAAAATGCATGAAGAAAAAAATAAAATAATGATCATGATTTAGTAGTTAACTCAGAAGGAAAACTATTCAATGATCTGAGTCTTTTGTTTTATCATTTACTTTGTCAAATAGGTGACGGAAGAAATCTATCAAATCCACTGACTCCATATATGCTTTGTATTTTAAGACCATTTTCATGCAAATATATCAAGTGCCGTCCTTCTTTATCCAAAAGGCTGTAGCAATAGACTGTTGCTCTAGTAAAAATTACAATTGTAAACATTTAGAGAAGATTCTCACATATCAGTAGTGTTCCTCATCAATAAAATAGCTTCTACATAAATCAGGAGATGATGTTATGTGACGTAAGTCAGGCCCAGAGAGACAAAAGATACATGTTTTCTCTTGTATGTGGAAGCTAGAACTAATTCATAAATGTATAAGTAAACACTTTGGGGCAGTGTGAAAAAAGTGAATTCAAACGGTGCAATCACTTAGAAAGGTTTATTCACAGTCTGACACAGAAGGTCCAGGGGCAGGGGTAGACAAATGAAGAGAGGAAGGGGAGGAGAATTCAGTGGTAATATTCAATGCATATCCTACAAAATTAAGAAAATTGAGAGGACATGTAGTAGTGGGAGGGATGAGGAGAATGATAAACATGGTAACATGGATCAAGATGCATTGTATTCATACGCTATTTTATTGATTGTAAACTCCTGTGCACAACTATTTAAAGATAATAAAAATATAATTTTTAAAGTTTATAATTTAAAAATTAAAGTCAATGCATGTAATGGTGCAAAATATCTTCTTTATTGCATATAGGTTTGGAATCATAGCTGAACTTATATGAAAGGAGAATGAAAGTATTACAGGGGCAGAGAATGTAATGAGGAATACCAACATTTCATCAGCAAACAGTCCAACAGCAGTCAAGTGAAAAGCAAAAGGCCGAAGGAGAGTGAGAAGTGAATGATATGGTGGAAAGTTCTGAAAGTCACCAGTGTTACATACAGCACAAGGTCAAGTTACTAACATCAGTCCACTGGGTCTGAAAATTAAAAGACCATTGGTAGCTTTAGCAAGACTGGTTCCAATAACAGGATGGGGTCAGAAAGCATTTAATAGGGCTAAGAAAGAAAGAGAAATGTGACATTAAGTAATGTAAGTTTCTTTCAAGAAAGTTAATTCTTGAGAGAAGAGTAAATGCAGGATAGATACATGAATGTAAGAAGAGTCTCAAGAAAGTTAATTTTAAGAAGAAAGACTGTGTTTGTCAGAATAGGTTAAGTTGTACTGCAAGGATGAACAATTCCAAGACTCTGAAGTGTATCTCTCCTGCACATTGCATGTCCAGTGCAGGTCAGCAGAGGTCTGTATCTGTTCGTTACAGTCCTCAGGGCCTCAGGAGACATAGGTAATCTGTCACCTTGGGTCATATGATTCCATCCATTAGTGAACTGAATCACCACTCCTCATTGGTGATTGGTTAAAGTAAGTCACATGACTTCATATAATTTAAAAGGAGAACAAGGAAGTACAGCTATGTATGGAGACTGGATGGTAAACATCACTTCCTGTGAGTAGGTTTTTGACTACTAGGGCTTCTCCAAGACAAAAGCAAGGGAAGAAGGTGTGGAGAGGTAAAAAACAAACTAGAGATTGAAATGAATTGAAAGAACATGATCTTTAAAGGGAGAAAAAAGTATAGAGAACAAGTGATGCTAGAGTTTATAGCTGATTCCCTCTGGGGATTTTGTACATGAAGTAGGAGGAAAAATCAATGAGTGTATATGAGAGAGTCAGAATCAACTCTAGAGTAACTCTACAAACAAATTTGATGCAAGTTTAGAATAGCAAAAGGACTGGATGAAAATTTTCTGGTTAACAGTGCTTTCAGTACGAGTACTTAAAATTGCACTACCTAATGAGTGTCTAATTCTCCTGAACTTATGGGAAAGGAAGGGTAACTGAGATGATGGGGTTAATCTGTATTTAGGAAATTTCAGAGAAGGTACCACAGGAAGTTATAGGATAGAGACAATTAAAATGGTTGACAGGAACAAAGCTGAGGGAATGAATCAGAAAAGTAGCTCATCAAATTGGAGGAATTTGGTATTGACCAGACTCTTTTCTCTAATAAAAATAATGATTTTTTTAGACTTCCTGGTAAGGCAAATCCCTTAAAAAATGTAACCACAGCTGTTTATAGGAGTCCAGTTAAATCAAGTAAGATTTGCATGCTTCTTTGGTAAACCTTTCAGAAGAGCCTTCTAGCAGAACTACTCTGTCACTGCAAGTTACTACCACAGAGGTGGCTAATAAATCTATCTCTTTTGACAAACACATGAATATGTCATGAAAGCCTAATATATTTTATCAGGGGAGGGGGTGGAAATGGATTCTAGTAAACGTGGTTTGCACCTCTAAAACATAAATCATTTTAAGAGTGATCATTGGAACTAAAGACATGAACATAGTCAAAAGTCTGAAAATAATTTAAGAAAAACCTTTATGAGAACCATAGACTGAACATAAATTCCAATTCTTTATATAGAATCTGCTTTATTGAAATAAGTTCTAGATCGGGAGACACTACGTGTAGGAATATTTACTTTGTTAGTTTAAAATTTAAAATACAGCAAGATATTGAAAAGCTATGAAATCTTAACTTTCAGCTACTTTATATTTACATATCCAAGAAGGTAGGGATTATTTCTTTACAGAAATCCCTGGTGATTAAGAGAAATCATTGGGTAAAAGGCCA